>NC_059328.1:42004318-42307348 GCF_018350155.1 Leopardus geoffroyi
TTGTTGAAGATTTTCACATCCATGTTCATCAGGGAAATTGGTCTATAGTTTTCCTTTTTAGTGGGGTTTTTGTCTGGTTTTGGAATCAAGGTAATTCTGGCTTCGGAGAAAGAGTTTGGGAAAGTTTTCCTTCCTTTTCTGTTTTTTGGAAGAGCTTCAAGAGAATAGGTGTTAACTTTTCCTTAAATGCTTGGCAGTATTTCCCTGGAAAGCCATCTGGCCCTGGACTCTTGTTTTTTGGGAGATTTTTGATTACTAATTCAATTTCTTTACTGGTTATTGGTCTGTTCAAGTTTTGTTTCTCCCTGTTTCAGTTTTCTTAGTTTATATGTTTCTAGGAATTTGTCCATTTCTCCCAGATTGCCCATTTTATTGGCGTATAATTGCTGATAATATTCTCTTATTGTTTGTATTTCTGCTGTGTCTGTTGTGATCTCTCTTCTTTCATTCTTGTTTTATTTATTTGGGTTCTTTCCCTTTTTTTTGATCAAACTGGCGGGGGGTTTATCAATTTTGTTAATTCTTTTAACGAACCAGCTTCTAGTTTCATTGCTCTGTTCTGTTGCTTTTTTGGTTTTGATAACATTGATTTTTGCTCTAATCTTTATTATTTCCTGTCTTCTGCTGGTTTTGGGTTTTATTTGCTGTTCTTTTTCCAGATCTTTAAGGTGTAAGGTTAGGTTGTATATCTGAGACCTTTCTTCCTTCTTTAGGAAGGCCTGAGTTGCTATATACTTTTTTCTTAGGACTGGCTTTGCTGCGTCCCAGAGATTTTGGCTGTGGTGTTATCATTTTCATTGGCTTCCATGTACTTTTTAATTTCCTCTTTAACTTCTTGGTTAGCCCATTCATTCTTTAGTAGGTTGTTCTTTAGTCTCCAAGTATTTGCTATCTTTCCAAATTTTTTCTTGTGGTTGATTTCAAGTTTCATAGTGTTGTGGTCTGAAAATTCGCGTGGTATGATCTTGATTTTTTGTACTTCTTGAGGGCTGATTTGTATGCCAGTATGTGATGTATTCTAGAGAACGTTCCATGTGCACTGGAGAAGAATGTATATTCTGCTGCTTTAGGCTGAAATGTTCTGAATATATCTGTTAAGTCCATCTGTTCCAATGTGTTATTCAAAGCCATTGTTTCCTTGTTGATTTTCTGTTTAGATCATATGTCCATTGTTGTAAGTGGGGTGTTGAAGTCCCTTATTGTTATGGTATTATTATCAATGAGTTTCTTTATGTTTGTGGTTAATTGATTTATATACTTTGGATTTGGGTGCTCACACATTTGGCACATAAATGCTTGCAATTGTTAGGTCTTCTTGGTGGGTAGACCCCTTAATTATGATATCATGCCCTTCTTCATCTCTTGTTACAGTCTTTATTTTAAAGTCTAGATTGTCTGATATAAGTATGGCTACTCTGGCTTTTTTTTTGTCGGCCATTAGCATGATAGATGGTTCTCCATCCCCTTACTTTGAATCTGAAGGTGTCTTTAGGTCTAAAGGGGGTCTCTTGTAAACAGCATATAGATGGATCTTGTTTTCTAATCCATTCTTTTACCCTGTGTCTTTTGATTGGAACATTTAGTCCATTGACGTTTAGAGTGAATACTGAAAGATATGAATTTATTGCCATCATGTTTCTTGGAGAGTTGGAGTGTCTGGTGGTGTTCTCTGGTCCTTTCTAGTCTTTGTTGCTTTTGGTATTTTTTTTTCCTTTTTCTTTTCTTGTGTTGTCTTTTTCTTTTTCTTTTTCTTTTTGTTTTTCTTTTTCTTTTTTCTCTTCTCTTCTTTTCTTTTCTTTTTCTCTTTTCTTTTCTTTTGTCTTTTCTCCCCGCAGAGAGTCCCCATTAAAATATCTTGCAGGGCTGGTTTAGTGGTCACAAACTCGTTTAATTTTTGTCTGAGAAACTTTTAATCTCTCCTTCTATATTGAATGTCAGCCTTGCTGGATAAGGAATTCTTGGCTGCATATTTTTCCAGTTCAGCACATTGAATATATCCTGGCACTCTTTTCTGGCCTGCCAAGTTTCTGTGGATAGGTCTGCTGCAAACATGATCTGTCTTCCCTTGTAGGTTAAGGATTTTGTTCCCTTGCTGCTTTCATGATTCTTTCCTTGCCAGAGTATTTTGTGAATTTGACTATGATATGCCTTGTTGATGGTTGGTGTTTGATGAATCTAATGGGAGTCCTTTGTGCTTTCTGAATTTTGATGTTGATGTCTTTCCCCAGGTTAGGAAAGTGTTCTGCTATGATTTGCTCACATAAACCTTCTATCCCTTTTTCTCTCTCTTCCTCTCTGGGACCCCTATGATTCTGATGTTGTTCCTTTTTAATGAGTCACTGATTTCTTAAATTCTTAAATCATGCTCTTTTGTCTGAGTCTTCCTCTTTTTGTCTACTTTGTTATTCTCTGTAAGTTTGCCCTCCTTATCGCTGATTCGCTGCTCTGCTTCATGCATTCTAGCTGTTATAGCATCTATTCGAGATTGCAGCTCAGTTATAGCAATTTTTATTTCATCTTGGCTAGCTTTTACTTCTTTTATGTCTGCAAAAAGGGATTCTAATCTATTTTTGACCCCAGTTATATTTTTATTATCGTGATTCTAAATTCTGGTTCAGACATCTTGCTTGTATCTGTGTTGGTAAAGTCCCTGGCTGCCGTTTCTTCCTGTTCTTTCTTTTGGGGTGAATTTGTTTGTTTTGCCATTTTGAAGGAAAAAAAGGAATTAATGAGGTAAAAAATAAATTAAAATTAAACAAAAAATCAAAATTAAAAAATTGAAAACAACACACACACACAAACACAAATCAAATAAATGATGTTAGATCCTAGGTGTGTTTTGGTGTGGGTGTTGAAAGGGGCTTGATAGATTACAGAAAAACGGGGGGAAAAAAAAGGAAAATGTTTGAATATTTGAAAAAATGAATACAGTGAAATAGAATAAAATGAAATGATTGAAGTAAAATAGAATTTGAAAAATTTACAAAAAAATAAAAATATAGTAGGAAAAAATTAAAAATATTTTCAATAAAAATTGAAAGGATAAACTCTGTATTCAAGAAAAAGACAAGAAATGAAAAAAAATTGAATAGATGGACCAGTGAACAGACTGAAATATGATGGAAATTATATCGTTTTCCCTAGAAATCAAAGTATGAAGTACTTTATAGTACATAAACTAGGCAGGGAAACTTGTGGTGTTCCTGAAGAGCGAGTTTGGCCCACTTTGGCGGGGCTTAGTTTAACAGCTCCATTCTCCACTGGATGGCGCTGCTTAGCTTACTGGGGTGGATTGTTGTGGTGCTTGTAGGTGTGTATACACATGGTTGGGAAGGGTGAAAATGGTGTCCTCCAACTACTCAGTCTTTAGTATCGGAACTCTCTTCTGCCCGATCTGCAATTGTGCACCCATTCTTTGTCTCCAGCTTCCATCCACTCCCTGCTTTTACACTGTCTGTGACCAAGCCCCAGGTGGCATCTCACCCCTGAGTTTTATTTCAGATGGGGTTGTTTTTCTGACCCTTTACTTATGAGGGACTGTGGCTTTGACCCATTCTGCTTCTCTGTGACACAGTCTCACCGAGCAGTGGCCAGTTGCCGGCTGCACCCGGGAACGTTCATGGGACCATGCTGCTGCTGATGCCCAGAGACTGTGGATGCCCAGAAAAACTCATGTGATCGTGTAGCAGCAGCGTTTCAGTGCTTATGGTAAATCACAACACACATCTGGCACCAGGCTTCATCCTTAACAACCATGTTCCAGCACCAGCGAATGTGGTTATTCTCTGGGGTCCACTGGGGCCTTTGCCTGTGGCTGGAGGGGGGGGGGAGCGGGGAACACAGCCTCTACCAAATTTCCTCCCAGCAGGGGAACTGCCTCTTCCTGTGTGTCCTGAGGACCCCTGGACTTCACTCTGCTCCTGGGGATTCGCCCTTCTCACCAGAGCACTGCCTGGTATCTAGCTGCAGAGTTTTAGACTCTGTACTCCCCCTGTTTATAGAGTCTTAATGGAATTTAAACCCCCTCATTTCTTTCTCCCTTTTTAGTTCAGTCCCTGCGGCTGTTCCCACTTTCTCTCTAGCTGCTTTTGGGGGCGTGCTTTTCCCGTACTCTTCCCCCCCCCCCCAACCCACAGTCTCCGTCCTCTTTCCACAAGCAAACACAGCTCCCTGCCCTCCACGACCTCTCTTCCCCAGTTCACCTTTCTGCACTGTGTACCTCCTGAGTTCTGTAGTTTAGGTTGTGGAGACAGTTGTGTTAATCCTCAAATCAGTTTTCTAGGTGTGCAGGATAGTTTAGTGTTGATTTGGCTGTATTTCATGGATGCAAGACAAAAATTTCCATGCTGTTCTGCCATCTTGGCTCCTCCCCCCTCTCTCTTTTTTTTTTTTCCTCTACTCAGTATAAAGGTTTTATTTATTTTTTTTTATTTTTTGACTATTTTATTTTTATTATTTTTTTAATATGAAATTTATTGTCAAATTGGTTTCCATACAACACTCAGTGCTCATCCCAAAAGGTGCCCTCCTCAATACCCATCACCCACCCTCCCCCCCTCTAACCCCCATCAACTCTCAGTTCTCAGTTTTTAAGAGTCTCTTATGCTTTGGCTCTCTCCCTCTCTAACCTCTTTTTTTTTTTCCTTCCCCTCCCCCATGGACTTCTGTTAAGTTTCTCAGGATACACATAAGAGTGAAAACATATGGTATCTGTCTTTCTCTGTATGACTTATTTCACTTAGCATCACACTCTCCAGTTCCATCCACATTGCTACAAAAGGCCATATTTCATTCTTTCTCATTGCCCTGTAGTATTCCATTATGTATATAAACCACAATTTCCTTATCCATTCGTCAGTTGATGGACATTTAGGCTCTTTCCACAATTTGGCTATTGTTGAGAGTGCTGCTATAAACATTGGAGTACAAGTGCTCCTATGCATCAGTACTCCTGTATCCCTTGGGTAAGTTCCTAGCAGTGCTACTGCTGGGTCGTAGGGTAGGTCTATTTTTAATTTTCTGAGGAACCTCCACACTGTTTTCCAGAGGGGCTGCACCAGTTTGCATTCCCACCAACAGTTCAAGAGGGTTCCCGTTTCTCCACAACCTCTCCAGCATCTGTAGTCTCCTGATTTGTTCATTTTGGCCACTCTGACTGGCGTGAGGTGATATCTGAGTGTGGTTTTGATTTGTATTTCCCTGATGAGGAGCGACGTTGAGCATCTTTTCATGTGCCTGTTGGCCATCCGGATGTCTTCTTTAGAGAAGTGTCTATTCATGTTTTCTGCCCATTTCTTCACTGGGTTATTTGTTTTTCAGGTGTGGAGTTTGGTGAGCTCTTTATAGATTTTGGATACTAGCCCTTTGTCCGATATGTCATTTGCAAATATCTTTTCCTATTCCGTTGGTTGCCTTTTAGTTTTGTTGATTGTTTCCTTTGCTGTGCAGGAGCTTTTTTATCTTGATGAGGTCCCAATAGTTCATTTTTGCTTTTAATTTTCTTGCCATTGGGGATGTGTCAAGTAAGAAATTGCTGCGGCTGAGGTCAAAGAGGTTTTTTCCTGCTTTCTCCCCTAGGGTTTTGATGGTTTCCTGTCTCACATTCAGGTCCTTTATCCATTTTGTTTGTTTTTGTGAATGGTGTAAGAAAGTGGTCTAGTTTCATTCTTCTGCATGTTGCTGTCCAGTTCTCCCAGCACCATTTGTTAAAGAGGCTGTCTTTTTTCCATTGGATATTCTTTCCTGCTTTGTCAAAGATTAGTTGGCCATACTTTTGGGTCTAGTTCTGGGGTTTATATTCTATTCCATTGGTCTTTGTGTCTGTTTTTGTGCCAATACCATGCTGTCTTGATGATTATAGCTTTAGTTTTTTTTTTTTTTTTTTTTTTTTTAACGTTTATTTGAGACAGAGAGAGACAGAGCATGAACAGGGGAGGGGCAGATAGAGAGGGAGTCACAGAATCTGAAACAGGCTCCAGGCTCTGAGCTGTCAGCACAGAGCCCGACGCGGGGCTCGAACCCACGGACCGTGAGATCATGACCTGAGCCGAAGTCGGACGCTCAACCGACCAAGCCACCCAGGCGCCCCTGATGATTATAGCTTTGTAGTAGAGGCTAAAGTCTGGGGTTGTGATGCCTCCTGATCCTGTGATGCTTGTTCTAGCTTTGAGAAGAATGCTGGTGCAATTTTAATTGGGATTGCATTGAATGTGTAGATAGCTTTGGGTAGTATTGACATTTTAACAATATTTATACTTCCAATCCATGAGCATGGAATGTTTTTCCATTTCTTTATGTCTTCTTCAATTTCCTTCATAAGCTTTCTATAGTTTTCAGCATACAGATCTTTTACATCTTTGGTTAGGTTTATTCCTAGGTATTTTATGCTTCTTGGTGCAATTGTGAATAGGATCAGTTTCTTTATTTGTCTTTCTGTTGCTTCACCATTAGTGCATAAGAATGCAACTAATTTTTGTACATTGATTTTGTATCTTGTGACTTTGCTGAATTCATGTATCAGTTCTAGCAGACTTTTGGTGGAGTCTAACGGATTTTCCATGTATAATATCATGTCATCTGGAAAAAGTGAAAGCTTAACTTCATCTTTGCCAATTTTGATGCCTTTGATTTCCTTTTGTTGTCTCATTGCTGATGCTAGCACTTCCAACACTATGTTAAACAACAGCGGTGAGAGTGGACATCCCTGTCGTGTTCCTGATCTTAGGGAGAAAGCTCTCAGTTTTTCCCCGTTGAGGATGGTATTAGCTGTGGGCTTTTCATAAATGGCTTTTATGATGTTTAAGTATGTTCCTTCTATCCCAACTTTCTCGAGGGTTTTTATTAAGAAAGGATGCTGAATTTTGTCAAATGCTTTTTCTGCATCGATTGACAGGATCATATGGTTCTTATCTTTTCTTTTATTAATGTGAAGTATCACATTGATGGATTTGCGAATGTTGAACCAGCCCAGCATCCCAGGAATGAATCCCATTTGATCATGGTGAATAATTCTTTTTATATGTTGTTGAATTCGATTTGCTAGTATCTTACTGAGAATTTTTGCATCCATATTCATCAGGGATATTGGCCTGTAGTTCTCTTTTTTTAGTGGGTGTCTGTCTGGTTTAGGAATCAAAGTAATGCTGGCTTCATAGAATGAGTCTGGAAGTTTTCCTTCCCTTTCTATTTTTTAGAATAGCTTGAGAAGGATAGGTATTATCTCTGCTTTAAATGTCTGATAGAATTCCCCTGGGAAGCCATCTGGTCCTGGACTCTTACTTGTTGGGAGATTTTTGATAACTGATGGAATTTTTTCACTGGTTATGGGTCTGTTCATGCTTTCTATTTCTTCCTGTTTGAGTTTTGGAAGTGTGTGGGTGTTTAGGAATTTGTCCATTTCTTCCAGGTTGTTGGCATATAATTTTTCATAGTATTCCCTGATAATTGCTTGTATTTCTGAGGGATTGGTTGTAATAATTCCATTTTCTTTCGTGGTTTTATCTATTTGGGTCATCTCCCTTCTCTTTTTGAGAAGCCTAGCTAGAGATTTATCAGTTTTGTTTATTTTTTCAAGAAACCAACTCTTGATGTCATTGATCTGCTGTACAGTTTTTTTAGATCCTATATTGTTATTTCTGCTCTGATCTTTATTATTTCTCTTCTTTTGCTGCGCTTCGGGTGTTTTGCTGTTCTGCTTCTATTTCCTTTAGGTGTGCTGTTAGATTTTGTATTTGGGATTTTTCTTGTTTGTTGAGATAGGCCTGGATTGCAATGTATTTTCCTCTGAGGACTGCCTTCGCTGCATCCCAAAGCGTTTGGATTGTTGTATTTTCATTTTCACTTGTTTCCATATATTTTTTAATTTCTTCTCTAATTGCCTGGTTGACCAATTCATTCTTTAGTAGAGTGTTCTTTAACCTCCATGCTTTTGGAGGTTTTCCAGACTTTTTCCTGTGTTTGATTTCAAGCTTCATAGCATTGTGATCTGAAAGTATGCATGGTATGATCTCAATTCTTGTATACTTATAAAGGGCTGTTTTGTGACCCAGGATGTGATGTATCTTGGAGAAGGTTCCATGTGCACTCGAGAAGAAAGTATATTCTGTTGCTTTGGGATGCAGAGTTCTAAATATATCTGTCAAGTCTATCTCATCCAATGTATCATTCAGGGCTCTTGTTTCTTTATTGATCCTGTGTCTAGATGATCTATCCATTGTTGTAAGTGGAGTATTAAAGTCCCCTGCAATTACCACATTCTTAATAAGATTGCTTATGTTTGTGAGTAATTGTTTTATATATTTGGGGACCCCCATATTCAGCGCATAGACATTTATAATTGTTAGCTCTTCCTGATGGATAGACCCTGTAATTATTATATAATGCCCTTCTTCATCTCTTGTTACAGCCTTTAATTTAAAGTCTAGTTTGTCTGATATAAGTATGGCCACTCCAGCTTTCTTTGACTTCCAGTAGCATGGTAGATAATTTTCCATCCCCTCACTTTCAATCTGAAGGTGTCCTCAGGTCTAAAATGAGTCTCTTGTAGACAGCAAATAGATGGGTCTTGTTTTTCTTATCCATTCTGATACACTATGTCTTTTGGTTGGAGCATTTAGTCCATTTACATTCAGTGTTATTATAGAAAGATATGGGTTTATATGGGTTTAGAGTCATTGTGATATCTGCAGGTTTCATGCTTGTAGTGATGTCTCTGGTACTTTGTCTCACAGGCTCCCCCTTAGGATGTCTTGTACGGCTAGTTTAGTGGTGATGAATTCCTTCAGTTTTTGTTTGTTTAGGAAGACCTTTATCTCTCCTTCTATTCTAAATAACAGACTTGCTGGATAAAGGATTCTTGGCTGCATATTTTTTCTCTTCATCACATTGAAGATTTCCTGCCATTCCTTTCTGGCCTGCCAAGTTTCAGTAGAGAGATCGGTCACGAGTCTTATAGGTCTCCCTTTATATGTTAGAGCATGTTTATCCCTAGCTGCTCTCAGAATTTTCTCTTTATTCTTGTGTTTTGCCAGTTTCATTATGATATATCGTGCAGAAGATCGATTCAAGTTATGTTTGAAGGGAGTTCTCTGTGCCTCTTGGATTTCAGTGCCTTTTTCCTTCCCCAGATCAGGGAAGTTCTCAGCTATGATTTCTTCAAGTACACCTTGAGCACCTTTCTCTCTCTCTTCCTCCTCTGGAATCCCAATTATGCGTATGTTATTGCATTTTATCGCATCACTTAGTTCTCTAATTCTCCCCTCATACTCCTGGATTTTTTTATCTTTTACTCAGCTTCCTCTTTTTCCATAATTTTATCTTCTAATTCACCTATTCTCTCCTCTGCCTCTTCATTCCGAGCTGTGTTCGCCTCCATTTTATTTTTGCAGCTCATTTATTGCATTTTTTAGCTTCTCCTGATTGTTTTAGTCCCTTGATCTCTGTAGCAATAGATTCTCTGCTGTCCTCTATACTTTTTTTCAAGCCCAGTGATTAATTTTATGACTGTTATTCTAAATTCATTTTCTGTTATATTGTTTAAATCGTTTTTGATCAGTTCGTTAGCTGTCACTACTTCCTGGAGTTTCTTTTGAGGAGAATTCTTCTGTTTTGTCATTTTGGGTAGTCCCTGGAGTGGCACGGAACTGGAGGGCTCTTGCTCTGTGCTGTCTGGAGTAACTTGCATTGGTGGGCGGGGCCCCAGTCAGACCTGATGTCTGCCCCCAGCCCACCGCTGGGGCCACAGTCAGACTGGTGTGTACCTTATCTTCCCCTCTCCCAGAGGCAGGACTCAGTGTGGAGTGGCGTGGCCCATGTCTGTGCTACTTGCATACTGCCAGCCTTGTGGTGCTGCTTCTATGCGATCTGGCGTATTAGCTGGGGTGGATCCACAAGGTGCGCAGGGGCAGGAGGGGCAGACTCAGCTCGCTTTGCCTTTGGTGGTCTGCTTTGGGAGGTCCCTGTGGCACCGTGAGGGAGGCAGACCCTCAGAGGGATGGATCCACAGAAGCACAGCGTTGGGTATTTGTGCGGTGCAAGCAAGTTCTGTGACGGTAACTGGTTCCCTTCGGGATTTTGGCTGGGGGATGGGCGAGGGAGATGGTGCTGGCGAGCACCTTTGTTCCCCGCCAAGCTGAGCTCTGTCTTCCGGGGCTCAACAACCCTCCCTCCCGTTGTCCTCTAGCCCTCCTGCTCTCGGAACAGAGCTGTTGACTTATAACATTCCAGGTGTCAAGTCCCACTGTCTGTCAGAACTCATGCAGTCTGGCCCCTCTGCTTTTGCAAGCCAGACTTGGGGGCTCTGCCTTGCAGGGCAGGCTGTCCCTCCACTGCCCCGGCTCCCTCCTGCCAGTCCGTGTAGCAGGCACCGCCTCTCTGCCCTTCCTACCCTCTTCAGTGGACCTCTTGTCTATGGTTGGCTCCGGAGAATCCGTTCTGCTAGTGTTCTGGAGTTTTCTGGGTTATTTAGGCAGATGTGGGTGGAATCTAAGTGATCAGCAGGACGTGGTGAGCCCAGCGTCCTCCTACGCTGCCGTCTTCCCTGCTCCTCCCCTCTCTCTTTTTTAACATTTCTTTATTTTTGAGAGATAGAGACAGTGTGATTGGGGGAGGGGCAGAGAGAGAGGGAGACACAGAATCTGAAGCAGGCTCCAGGCTCTGAGCTGTCAGCACAGAGCTCAATGCAGGGCTTGAGCCCACCAGCTGTGAGATTTTGCTGGGTATAATATTCTTGGTTGTAAATTTGTTGGGAGGTTTTGATTGGTGATTCAGTCTCCTTACTAGTAATTAGTCTACTCTATTTTTGAAATTTTTTAATTTTTTTAATTTTTACATTTATTTATTTATTTTTGAGAGACAGAGAGAGAGCACAAGTGGGGGATGGGCAGAGAGAGAAGGCGACACAGAATCTGAAGCAGGCTCCAGGTTCTGAGCTGTCGGCACAGAGCCTGACGTGGGGCTCGAACTCACAAACCATGAGATCATGACCTGAGCTGAAGTCAGATGCTCAATCGACTGAGCCACCCAGGTGCTCCTAGTCTACTCTATTTAAAAAAATTTTTTTTTAGAAAGTTTACTTATTATGTGAGGTGAAGTCATATGCTTAACTGACTGAGCCACCTAGGCGCTCCTAGTGTTGATAGTTTCTTATAATCATTTTTATTTTTGTGGTTTTGATTGTACTGTTTTTTCTTTCATATTTGATTTTATTTGAGTCCTTTTTTTTTTCTTGGTTAGTCTAGCTTAAGGTTTGTTAATTTTGTTTATCTTTAAAGCATCAACTTTAATTTCATTGATCACTTTTAATTTTTTTAGTCTCCATTTATTTCTGTTCTGATCTTTTTTATTTCATTCATTCTACAAACTTTGGTCTTATTTTTCTTCTTTTTCTTCTTCCATGAATTGTAAAGTTCGATTGTTTATTTGAAATTTTTGTTATTTCTTGAGCTAGGCCTGTATCCCTATGAACTTCCGTCTTAGTAATGTTTTTGCTGCCCCTATAAACTATATTGTGTTTCATTTGTTTCAAAGTTTTAAAAATTTCTCTTTTTATTTCCTTGCTGACCCTTGTTTATTTCTTTTGAAAGATTACCTTAACTGCTGAGTAGAGAATGGTTTGGGAGAGGAGGTAGCAAAAATAGTTTTAGAAGATCATTGAAGAGATTAATTCAGTAATCCAGATGTGGGATAATAGGGACTCAGTAGTGATTATGGATAGAGTAAATGGATTTTCATCAATTTTAAGTGATGGTTGAATGTCGATTGTGAGCATGATGGAGAGGGAGGGATAGAGAATGACTGTATTGTGAACAACTGGGTAGATGATGATATAAGGAATGGAGAAGAAACAGCATTGATAAGTATCATAGTAGATATGCTTATTGAGTTTGAGATATCTATGAGACACAGAGACATGAATAGACACTTGTATATGTAGGTTTGGAACCCAGAAAAGAGGTTTGAAGTGGATAAAAGGAAAGTGGGACTTGTTACCAGATGGTGTTAAGACATTGGTAGTAGATAGAATCCCCTTAAAAGAGAATATAAATTGAGGGGCGTCTGGGTGGCTCACTCGGTTAAGTGTCCAACTCTTGATTTCAGCTCACGTCTTGAACTCGGGGTTGTGAGTTCAAGCCCCACGTTGGGCTCTATGCTCGGTGTGAAGCTTACTTAAAAAATATATATGTGTATGCATATTCTCAGTTTACATACATATATATGGTATATTATACATATATATAGTGTATTACATATGTATGTATATATATTGAGAAAAAAAAGAGGACTAAGTACAGAACTCAGGAATTTCAACATTTAGGATTGTGTAGAAGGAGAGGAGTCAGGAATGAAGTTGAGAGGGAAGAGTCAATGAAATAGGAAAAAATCAGAGTTTTTAATGGCAAATAAGTTATAGATTTTTATAAGGGATGAAGATGTGATTCACTATAATTAATTGAATGTTGATAACATGGGGAAAGAAGCCAGAAAAGAATGGGGTATGAGTGGGAGGGAAGAGACATTAAGAGTACATAGTTCTTTTGAGATTACATTCTTTTTGGATTTGAAGAGTTCACCATTTGAACGTTGAGGTGGAGTGAAATATCCAGTGGAGAAGTAATGTATTTCAGATTGGTGAAGCTGTGGCCCTGAGACTTGAATGAGAGGTAAGGGTTAGAGAAATCTGAGAGTCATTCGTATGGAGATGGTAGATGAAGACTTCAGAAAAAAAGGGAGCCAAAGATAGAAATGGTAGAGACCTACAGTCTCTTTGGATTGTCATTAAATAATATCATGGTATTCATAATTAGAATAAATAATTTGAGCATGGGCTTGTTTCATCCAACTTAGTTCTGAGCTTTGGCTGAGATAATGCATGTTTTGTTCTTAAATTTGAC
This sequence comes from Leopardus geoffroyi, assembly GCF_018350155.1. Classification (NCBI taxonomy): domain Eukaryota; kingdom Metazoa; phylum Chordata; class Mammalia; order Carnivora; family Felidae; genus Leopardus; species Leopardus geoffroyi. The sequence goes on from NC_059328.1 coordinate 42,017,209, forward strand.
ATTGTTAAAAGCAAGTTATAGTACTCTAAATGCTCACAAAGAGTTGTCAAAACAAGAGCATACATGGTATCTAGTTTTACCACAAGTATTAAGATAAAATTTTAATAACCTACCAATTTGGCTAATTTTCCAGTAGTTGGTATTTTGCAAAATATATTACTTGTAGTGACAGTATTAGTAGTGAGTCATCCAGTGTTACATATATTCTTATTATTACTCTTGGTTCATACAAATGGTGATACACACTTTGTCAGTCTGCTACCTACAGTGATCCAAAAGATAAGACCTTCCTCCCGGTGAATTTGTCTTTTGTTTATTACCTACTTGTAGATTATAGAATATCTGAGTTAGTATCTGATTTTGGAAATTTTCGGTATGCAGTTAAGGTTGAAACTATGATTTTCACATTGTCTCAATTTATATAAAACTATTTGGGATGTATTTGTTAATACTCTTGTTGCAAGTTAAAATTTGCTTAAGAAAAAAGAGTTATATAAATATATCAGGATATTTCACAGAATCTAAAGGTAGGTATTGCAGCTGTATCTCTCAGGAATAGTGTAGAAGGGTCTAATTAATTTAGCTTACATCAGGAGTGCACACCTGGTTAGTAAACTAGTCAGGTTAATAAGTTTTCCTGGAACATGGTATTTAATCTTGTAATAAAAATTTACATGTCTGCATGGGATGAGAGGCAGGCAAGTCTAGAATTCTGTTGGCCAAGATAATCAAAAAGATACGTACTGTCTAGAAAGTCAAGGTATGGGGCACCTTGGTAGCTGAGCCGTTTGAGTGTCCAACTCTTGATTTTGTCTCAAGTCAGAATCCCAGGGTCATGGGATCAAGCCCTGCTGTCAGACTTCACACTGAGCTGAAGCCTGCTTAAGATCGTCTCATCCTCCCTCTGTTCCTCTCCCCACTCATGTGCTTGCTCTCTCTCTCTCACACACACACACTCTCTCTCTCTCTAAAGTAAAATAAAATAAAACAAATAAATAGAAAGTCAAGGTATGGACTTGGGCTAATATAGAGTTAATTAACGGTTCCAGTCATGGAACAAAAATCTATGTGCTAATTTAGCGATGTTGTATATCTTAATAGTTTCTGCCCTATATCTTGTATACACAAATTCATGCATATGGTCTTGAGTCTTATTACTGCAGACATGAAAATTGTTCATGTTCCTTGTTTTAGTGCCAATCTCAAATCAGTTGCTGTTTTAGGGTTTCAGTGCACATGTATATTTGGTACATCTGTTACCATCACATTTCCCAATATTTTTTAAACTGTGCTTTTTTGTTTAGTGTGCACCAGAGGAAAACAACCACCTGGTTCTAATAGCTCTTGACTGAGAATTCAATGTTTGTGAAAGATGCCAGATTGATATCCTGGAAATTGAAGCCTTGTGTGAATGTGGAATAGCAACAGTGTCAGCTCCCCGAACCTGCCCTCTTAATGTACTTTGGTCTGATCTTCCAGAATAAAGCTCTTCTCAAAGATTATCTCATTTCTTTTTTCTGCCACTGTGAGGGTGTTGATATTCAATGGGCTTTTTAAGGATCAAATATACTTAGGCTCTTCAGAAAGTTTAACTGTCAGGTTACTTTTTTGTTCCTGTATTTCTTTTCATTGTTCACACTTGAGTTGATCACTTAAGATCAGTGGCCCTGATGGATTATTAATTGTAGAAGCAAACCAGCCTGCTGGTTGGTGTTATGGTTCAAATCATACTCTTCCTTTCTCTTATAATTCTTGCACACAAATAGCTTTTTGATGATGAATAATAATTACCATTTATTGAGCACTTGTATATCAGATGTAAGATGAGATAAATAGGCATGTTATATGAAGTCATTCTTCATCATTAAAACTGTCCTGCAATGGATAGCTGTTAAGTGCTAGAGCATGAATTTGAACCTGGATTTGCCAGAGTTCTGCGTAAATGGTGTCTCACCAAACTCTATTGACTACTCATAAAAAATGTTTTTGAATTAAACATCCGAGGAGCAAGTCTATTATATTTTGGTAATGGTTGTTTTAAAATTCTAGTTCCCTGAAACCAAGAGTACACTGTATACAATGTATGTTAGCTAACTTGACAATAAATTATATTAAAAAAAATAACAAGGAATAAAATTCCAGTTCCAGTTTTGCTCGACATTCCATGGTTGTATTCATAGATACTCTTGAATCGCACTTTTTCTTTTAAAAAAAGGTAAAAGTCATCAGGGGCGCCTGGATGGCTCAGTTGGTTAAATGTCTGATTCCTGATTTTGGCTCAGGCCATCATCTCGCCATTTATGGGTTCAGGCCCCACTTTCTTGCTCTGCGCTGGCAGCACAGAGACTGCTTAGGATTCTCTCTCTCTCCTCTCTCTCTCTGCCCCTCCCCCACCCAAGCTCTCTCTCTCTCTCTCTCTCTCTCTCTCTCTCAAAATAAATAAAATTAAAGTTAAAAAAAGGTAAGTCATCGAACTAACGGGAGCCGTCTGAAGAGTTGAGATCATGGGTAGAAAGCCTTGATAAAACATGGTTTAAAGTTTGAACTGTTCTTCAATATGCAAATTCATAATTTTATGTTAGCATTAACAGGTTTTCAAATAATAAGTACATAAGAGCTTAGCAGTCTAAGCACAGCTCTGGGTTCCTTTGTGTGGAAAAATTTTCTAAGTGCAAGTGCTTTGAAAGTTAGTCCTTTAGTTATTTTGCATCTGAGTGTTTAGTGAACACTTACTGGGTGCCAATTATTGTGCTATATATTATGAATACAGTGATAAATAAGACAGAAGCAGTCCCAATCCTGAGAAACAGGAGGCTGGAAGGGAGAGAGAAACATTTTTTTTCTTTTGATTTTTTTTTTAACGTTTATTTATTTTTGAGACAGAGACAGAGCACGAATGGGGGAGGGTCAGAGAGAGGGAGACACAGAATCTGAAACAGGCTCCAGGCTCTGAGCTGTCAGCACAGAGCCCAACACGGGGCTCGAACTCACGAACCGCGAGATCATGACCTGAGCCGAAGTCGGCCGCTTAACCAACTGAGCCACCCAGGCGCCCCAAAACAGTTTTAAAAAAATTCATAATTCAGTTGATAAGGTGCTATGATAGAGGAAGTAAAAGCTTTACAAGAAAGAAGGGACATGGGGCACCTGGGTGGCTTAGTTTGTTAAGTGTCCCACTTCAGCTCAGGTCATGATCTTACGGTTCATGGGTTCAAGCCCCACATCCGGCTCTGTGTTACAGCTCAGAGCCTGGGGTCTGCTTTGGATTCTGTATTTCCCTCTCTCTCTGCCCTTCCCCTGCTCATGCTCTCTCAGTCTTTCTCAAAAATAATAATAAACATTAAAAAAGAAAGGACACCTATTTGAGGCTTAGATCAGAAGGTTGTTTTTTTTTTTTTTTTGAGAGAGAGGGAGAGAGTGCACGCATGTGTACACTCATGCAAGTTGGGGAGGGTTAGAAGAAGAGGGAGAGAGAGAATCTCAAGCAGGCTCCATGCCTAGCATGGAGCCAGATGTGGGGCTCGATCTTACCACTTCACCACCATGAGATCATGACCTGAGTTGAAATCAAGAGTCAGTTGCTCAGCTGACTGAGCCACCCAGTCACCCCCAGAAGGGTTTCCATAGAAAATTTAATGTGTTGGGTAGGATAAGGAGGATAAGTAAGAATTAGTAAAGTAACAGTGGAAGGAGCAGAGTATTCTAGGCCTAAATGTATGAAGGTCTATTTTGTTATGTTTTGTTTTAATAACAGCTTTACTGAGATATAAATATTTGACATACCTATCACAAGATTCATTCTTTTAAAGTATACATTCATTGGTTTTCAGTATATTCACAGAGTTGTGTAACTATCACCACTGTCCAATTCCAGAACATTTTATCACACTGAAAAGAATCCCTGTACCCATTGGAGGTAACTCCCTATTCTCTACTCTCCCTAGCTTCTGGCAACCACTAATCTACTTCCTGTCTCTAAGAATTTGCCTGTTCTGGACATTGCATATAAATAGAGCCATATAGTATGCAGTCTTTTGTGACTGACTTCCTTTCACTTAGCATAATATCTTCAAGGTTCATCTATATTGTAGCATGTATTAGTGGAAAGTCTGTTTGGAGGCATGGAGATGGGCAAGATTAAGAAGTAAAAGTTCGGTTGGTTAGAGTGACCAGTGCATAGAGTAAGAACCTGAGAATAAAGAGAAGTTGTCATACTAAAGAGGTAAGCAGAAACCAACTCAAACAGAACTATGTTTTAGAGATAGGGACTTTAAGGGCAGTCGGAACCATTGAGTGATGTTAAGTACAAAAATAATATAATCAGATTTGTGTTTTGCATTTGCATAGAGAACAGGCTAGATGGACACAAAACAGGGGGCAGGGAGAATAGTTAGGATTCTTACAAAAATCTGGGCAACAGAAAGATGTCAGTGATATGGAATATGCCAGTGGAAATGGAGAGAAGTGTATGGATTTGAGAGGTTTAAAAGGCAGTATTGGTGAAACTTGGTGTTAGACTGAATGTAGAGGTAGAAGGAGAGGAGAAGTAGTATCTAGAATGGCGTTCAAGGCTTTGAGTTTGTCACCTGGGTGGATATGATTCATAGACTCATTAAGGAGCTGGCTACCTAGATAGGTTTCAGGGTGCTGATCTGTAAGGAGTTCTAAAATGGCACTGGAAAGTTGATGAGATGAAAAATGTATTTACCAGAACACTTGGTAGAATGTTATATATCCTTTAGAGGAAAACTTTAATAAGCTTCTTTGGAAGAAGGTAAGATCCCCTCCCTCACCTAGCTTCTTGCTTGAATAATGAGGTATTTCCCAAACTATACTCTCAGAAGCTCAAAGGCTGTTTTATTTAGTGGTATATGCAAATTTAGAGTCAGCTAAATAGTTGAGTAGGGAAGAGGCTATCAATGGATCTTCTTTTTTCCCTGTCTTTTTTATGGTTCTTACCCTTTCCCTTAGAATATTTATATAAGATTGGGTTGAAGAGTATCAAAGTACTAACTTATTACATGTGTCTATTGCTATGTAATAAATTACACCAAAACTCATGGGTTTGAGCCCCACATCTGCTGCGCTGTCTTTATCTCTTTCCCCTGCCTCTCTGCTTCTTCCCCACTATGCTTTCTCTCTCAAATAAATAAACTTAAAAATTAAAAAAATATATTAAAAAATAAATAAGTTACACCAAAACATAGTGGCTTAAAACAATAATTTAACAAAATCGTCGAGGAGAAAGCAGGCAAAAACCTCTTTGATCTTGGCTGCAGCAACTTCTTACTCAACATGTCTCCAGAGGCAAGGGAAACAAAAGCAAAAATGAACTATTGGGACCTCATCAAAATAAAAAGCTTCTGCACATCAAGGAAACAGCAAAACTAAAAGACAACTGACCAAATGGGAGAAGATATTTGCAAATGACATATCAGATAAAGGGTTAGTATCCAAAATCTGTAAAGAACTTCTCAAACTCAACACCCAAAAAACAAATAATCCAGTGAAGAAATGGGCAAAAGACATGAACAGATACTTCTCTGAAGAAGATATCCAGATGGACAACCGACACATGAGAAAATGCTCAACATCACTCATCATCAGAGAAATACAAATCAAAACCACAATGAGATACCACCTCAAACCTATCAGAATGGCTAACATTAACAACTCAGGCAACAGCAGATGTTGGCAAGGATGCAGAGAAAGAGTATCTCTTTTGCACTGCTGGTGGGAATGCAAGCTGGTGCAGCCACTCTGGAACACAGTATGGAGGCTCCTCAAAATATTAAAAATAGAACTACCCTATAACCCAGCAATTGCACTACTAGGTATTTATCCACAGGATACAGGTATGCTGTTTTGAAGGGACACATGAACCCCAATGTTTATAGCAGCACTTTCAACAATAGCCAAAGTATGGAAAGAGCCCAAATGTCCATCGGTGGATGAATGGATAAAGAAGATGTGGGGTGTGTGTGTGTGTGTGTATAATGGAGTATTATACATATATATGTGGAGTATTATATATATATACACACATATAATATATATACATATGTACATCTATAATATATACACATATATACATATACATGTGTATATATATTGTATATACATATATAAATGGAATATTATATATATGTATATATAACATATATAATATATAGTGTGTGTGTATATATATGTATATATAATGGAGTATTACTCGGCAATCAAAAAGAATGAAATCTTGCCATTTGCAACTATGTGGATGGATCTAGAGTGTACTTTGCTAAGCGAAATTAGAGAAAGACAAATATAATGACTTCATTCATATGTGGAATTTAAGATACAAAACACATGAACATAAGGGAAGGGAAGCAAAAATAATATAAACACAGGGAAGAGGACAAAACATAAGAGACTCTTAAGTATGGAGAACAGAGGATCATTGGAGGGGTTGTGGGAGGGGGGATGGGCTAAATGGGTAAGGGGCATTAAGGAATCTACTCCTGAAATCACTATTGCACTTTATGGTAACTAATTTGTATGTAAATTAAAAAAATAAAAAATAAAAAAATAAAATACAATAAACAATAATTATTATCTCTTTTGCTTCTGGGGATTGGCTGGGATCAGCTGGGTGGTACTCAGGGTTTTCATGAAGTTGTCAGACAGTGGCTGGGGCTTGCCTGAGGTTTGCTTCTCTTGAGGCTTGTTCATATATGTAAAGGTTCATGGGCAAAATCATCTACATGTGGCCTTTCCATGTGGTCTCTCTGGTATGATAGCTGGATTCCAATAGTGAGTATCCCAAAAAGACCAGGCAGAAACTGTGTTTTTATGACCTAGCTTTGGAAGTTTTGCTCTGTTAGTTAAGGTAGTCATGAAGGTCTGCCCATGTTTAGAAGAAGGGAACATAGATTTCACCACTCCTGTAAGAAGATCATGTGGGATGGGAAATAATGTAGCAGCTCTCTTTGCAAATACAATCTGCCACACCTAATTTGAGAGTCTTGGATAGGGAACAAAGAAAATTACTTTGGAAAATTGAATGCAATTTTGTACATACTGAGTTTAACTCCTTGTCAGACTTACTGGTGGAAATTTTAAAAAGTTTGGTTACTAAGCAGATACTGAATTTGTTCTATGGTAAATAGTATTAATCAGAGCCAAGATAGGAAACACTATTTAAATGAGAACACTTTCTAGTTTATCCTTGTTTTCTTCTTCTATTTTAACCTGTGGCCAGGATTTTGGGAATTACAGTCTTTTCCCTATTTAACAGTGGTTTGACATAACGATTTTTGACTTTAGGTTCATTCTAAAGCGATACACATTTAGTAGAAACCATACTTCAGATTTTGAATTTTGATTCCTTCCCAGGCTTGTAATATGTGGTATGATATTCTCTTGGGATGCTGGGCAGCAGCAGTGAGCCATGGCTCCCAGTCAGCCATGTGATCGCAAGGATAATGAGCCAGTACACTTACAACCATTCTGTACCTATTCAACCGTTCTGTTTTTCACTTTCAGTACAGTATTCACTGAGTTACATGAGATATTCAACACTTGGTCATAAAATAGGATTTGTGTTAGATGATTTTGCCCACCTGTAGGCTAATGTAAGTGTTCTGAGCATTTTTAAAGTAGGCTAGGCTAAACAGTGATGTTCAGCAGGTTAGGTGTATTAAATGTGTTTTTGACCTGATGATCTGTTCAACTTATGATTAGTTTATTGGGACATAATCCCATTGTAAGTTGAGAAAGATCTGTATTACCTTCATACATCTCTTCTGTTATAAACATGTCCATACAAGGGTTTCCTATAAATCGCTTGCATTTTAAAAAATGTTTATTTATTTTGAGAGAATGTGAGCTGGGGAAGGAGGAGCAAGAGAGAGAGAGAGAATCCTAAGCAGGCTCTGCACTGTCAGCACAGAGCCTGATGTGGGGCTTGATCCCATGAACTGTGAAATCATGACCTGAGCCAAAATCAAGAGTCAGGCGCTTAACTGACTGAGCCACCCAGGCATCCCAATCGCTTGCATTTATTTATTTATTTATTTGTTTGTTTATTTATTTATAAATGTTTATTCATTTTTTGAGAGAAAGAGCATGAGCAGGGGAGGGACAGAGAGAGAGAAAGGGAGACACAGAATCTGAACCAGGCTCCAGGTTCTGAGCTATCAGCACAGAACCTGATGTGGGGCTTGAACCCACCAACCATGAGATCATGACCTGAGCCGAAGTCTGACGCTTAACTGACTGAGCCACCCAGGCACCCCTGCATTTTTATATTTTAAACATCAGTTTTATTCCTGTCATTTTCCTTATAGGTTTATTTTTTTTAAACTTAGTTTTTAAATTTTCAGTGATTCTTCTTTCTCTCTTTTCCCATATATAATTAAAATTTAATCCCAGAAAAGTAATCATCCAAAATCCTTGTTTTTTCCTATCCTGTTCCATTTTCAGTTTTCATAGTCAAAGGTAAAAATTTAAGTAGCATGGGTCTTAGTAATTGAAATTCATGTATCTTCAATTCTCTTTTCTATTATTAACAAATAATAAATAGGGACACCTGGGTGGCTCAGTCGGTTGAGCCTCTGACTCTTGATTACAGGTTAGGTCATAATCGTACTGTACCTGAGATCCAGCCCCATGTCGGGCTCTGTGCTGACAACGTGGAACCTGCTTGGGATTCTCTATCTCTCTCTCTCTGTCTCTGCCCCTCCCTTGCTCTCTCTCTCTCGCTCGCTCGCTCTCAAAATAAATAAATAAATGTTTAAAAAAACCAGAAATAATAAACATTCATTCCATGAAAAATTAGGGCTACAGAAGATTGAAAAAAATGTAAATCACCTGAACACTACCAAGAGTTTTTGTATTATATTTTAGTGTATATTTCTTTTTTTTTTTTTTTTTTTTTTTTTTTTTTTTTTTTTCAACATTTATTTATTTTTGGGACAGAGAGAGACAGAGCATGAACGGGGGAGGGGCAGAGAGAGAGGGAGACACAGAATCGGAAACAGGCTCCAGGCTCTGAGCCATCAGCCCAGAGCCTGACGCGGGGCTCGAACCCACAGACCGCGAGATCGTGACCTGGCTGAAGTCGGACGCTTAACCGACTGCGCCACCCAGGCGCCCCAAGTGTATATTTCTTAAGACTTTAAGGTTTTGGGACGCCTGACTGGTTCAGTCAGTAGAGCACATGACTACTCTTGATCACAGGGTTGTGGGTTTGAGCCCTATGTTGGGTGTGGAGGTTACTTAAAAATAAAATCTTAAAAGAGACTTAAAAATTTTCCCGAAACATGGGGAATTTATAAATTTTGTACATTGGGGTGCCTGGGTGGCTCAGTCAGTTAAGTTGGTTAATTAAATAATTAATTAATTAATTTAAATAAATAAATAAAATTTGTACCATTAAAATGGCTGCTTTCTGGCACAAAAACAGACACATAGACCAATGGAATAGAATAGAAACCCCAGAACTAGACCCACAAACGTATGGCCAACTCATCTTTGACAAAGCAGGAAAGAACATCCAATGGAAAAAAGACAGTCTATTTAACAAATAGTGCTGGGAGAACTGGACAGCAACATGCAGAAGGTTGAAACTAGACCACTTTCTCACACCATTCACAAAAATAAACTCAAAATGGATAAAGGACCTGAATGTGAGACAGGAAACCATCAAAACCTTAGAGGAGAAAGCAGGAAAAGACCTCTCTGACCTCAGCCGTAGCAATCTCTTACTCGACACATCCCCAAAGGCAAGGGAATTAAAAGCAAAAGTGAATTACTGGGACCTTATGAAGATCAAAAGCTTCTGCACAGCAAAGGAAACAACCAACAAAACTAACAGGCAACCAACGGAATGGGAAAAGATATTTGCAAATGACATATCGGAGAAAGGGCTGGTATCCAAAATCTATAAAGAGCTCACCAAACTCCACACCCGAAAAACAAATAATCCAGTGAAGAAATGGGCAGAAAACATGAATAGACACTTCTCTAAAGAAGACATCCAGATGGCCAACAGGCACATGAAGAGATGTTCAACGTCGCTCCTTATCAGGGAAATACAAATCAAAACCACACTCAGATATTACCTCACGCCAGTCAGAGTGGCCAAAATGAACAAATCAGGAGACTATAGATGCTGGCGAGGATGTGGAGAAACGGGAACCCTCTTGCACTGTTGGTGGGAATGCAAATTGGTGCAGCCGCTCTGGAAAGCAGTGTGGAGGTTCCTCAGAAAATTAAAAATAGACCTACCCTATGACCCAGCAATAGCTCTGCTAGGAATTTATCCAAGGGATACAGGAGTACTGATGCATAGGGGCACTTGTACCCCAATGTTCATAGCAGCACTCTCAACAATAGCCAAATTATGGAAAGAGCCTAAATGTCCATCAACTGATGAATGGATAAAGAAATCGTGGTTTATATACACAATGGAATACTACATGGCAATGAGAAAAAATGAAATATGGCCTTTTGTAGCAACGTGGATGGAACTGGAGAGTGTGCTGCTAAGTGAAATAAGCCATACAGAAAAAGACAGATACCATATGGTTTCACTCTTATGTGGATCCTGAGAAACCTAACAGAAACCCATGGGGGAGGGGAAGGAAAAAAAAAAAAAAGAGGTTAGAGTGGGAGAGAGCCAAAGCATAAGAGACTGTTAAAAACTAAGAACAAACTGAGGGTTGATGGGGGGTGGGAGGGAGGGGAGGGTGGGTGATGGGTATTGAGGAGGGCACCTTTTGGGATGAGCACTGGGTGTTGTATGGAAACCAATTTGACAATTTCATATATTAAAAAAAATAATAAAAAATAAAAATAAAAAAATAAAATGGCTGCTTTCAATTGACATTTAGATTTTTTCCCCAATATTTAACTATTTTAAACATCTGTCTAACGGTTAACTTAGTTTATATCTTTTCTCTTTATCTAATTATTTCCTTGAGGTAAATCTCTGGAATGTAATTGTTATGTCAAAGGGCCTGTGTTTATATAGTAATGATCAAATTTCCCAGTTATTGCACCTGGCTTGCTTAGTTGGTGGAACATGCGACTCGTGATCTCCAGGTCATGAGTTCAGGCCCCATGTTGGGTGTGGAGCCTACTTAAAAAAAAAAAATTCCCAATTATTTAAATCCTTGTCACTTTTTTTTCCTCTTCCACTGAAGAATTTCTCTGTTTTTGTTTGTCTCTTGCATTTACTTACTGTCTCTTTTTCCCACAGTACACACATCCACAAATATTTATTAGGTAGAAAGAAGTCTTCATCATGAGATTGATTACTTAAATATGGACTTCATCAGTCTCAGTGAAGACAGTCCTTGTTCTCAATGGACTGACAGTTCATTGGGGGAGGTAGATGGGCATACTGACAATGTAAATTAATTTGGTAAGTGCTGCCATTAGTAGAGAGCATGCATGACACGAGCATAGGGTGACTCTTCTAAAACAGGCTACAGAGAATCAGGGAAGGCTTCCCAGGTTGAGTTGAGAGTGAGTTGAGTTGAACCTTGTGGTAACGCAAATTAGCTAGGCAAAGAAGAGTGGCAAAAGTGTCTCAATATGGGCATAGAGCATGCAGTGAGAGAGAAGTATGATAAAGCGTCTCACCAGAAATTGGGTATTTTTGTATGATTGGAGCTTAGGGAAGTAGTGGAGAACAGTTTGGAAAAGAAGCAGAGACCAAGTTCTGAAGGGATCTATATGCCATGCTAAAAAACCACACTTCATTCTTAGGGGAAGGAGTAAGGGGATTTATTCATTAGCTAGAAAAGCACAGTCAATCTGGGTAGTAGTTGTGGTGACAAATGAAGACCCATCACTGACATCCAGATGTGTCTATTAAGTAGGTGAGATAGGAAGGGGATAAAGTGAGAACTGATGAGGGCCTAAAATAAGGCAGTTGTAGAAATAGAAGGAGGTAGATGTAATTAAGAGCTTTTTATTTGGAATCCTTGCCATGGGAGGTGTGTTATATGCTATACTTAATTAAATCATCCTGGATATTTTGAATACCTGCTATATGACAAGCACTGTGCTGGGGTCTTGGGATAAAAGTATGAATAAAAAGGTTTCCTGCTTTGAGTGGCTTATTGTTATGTAGAGTGCAGCAGATTGCAAAGAGAGAAATTACCATGTAATGTAAAACATGTTGTAGGTGTAAGTACGTTATGAGAGCATAGAGAACTAAGCAATTATTAATTTCATATTAGGAGGTGACATTGAGCAGAATCTTGAAGTTCTGAAGTTTTTTTCCTGCATATCTTGAACTGTATTTAAGGCATTTTATATTGTATTTTATGTGGTATATCCATCCACTTACAAAACTTCTTTTGTTCCTTCCAAAAAGCAATTATATAATGCCAAAAGACAATGAAAAGTCTTCTACCATAAAGTGTTCATTCTGGTAAAAAAGTACTAGATAACCATTTCTTATCTGGAAAGCACTACCGGTTGCTTGTCTATTTATCTTTCCCTTTGTTTTTCTAAACGATTTCTTAGTTTGTTAGGACATTGGCAACTTTTAAGGCTACTTTTGAGAAAGAATACAATATTGTATTCCATTATATGTCAGTTCTCAAAGATAAGAATAAAGACTTGTGGCTAAATAGGATTGACCCCCCCCCCACCCCCTTTATTTTTGTCTTCCTAAAACTGCACTTAAATGATAGGAAGAAACAACAGAAAAGGAAAACAACAGTGGATGGGAGCTTTCAGTGAATGAAAAAAGTAAAGAAAGGTCTTAGAACTGAAGAAGCAATAAATTGTAGATGTGATGAGAAGCAAGTCTACACCTGCACAGAACCTTAGAGAAACTTATGGAAGTTCTAGGGATCTCTGAAGGCTTAGGTGAGGTGTGGTGCTGAAAACAGAAATTGGTTGGTAGTCTGTGCAAGGAGTGGTTAGTTATGCTGGTATTCTGTCCTAATTATGTAGCTAAGTAACGTTATCCTTGTCCTGCAGGAGACAAAAGGTTTATTTTCTGGAAGAATTGAATTATGAAAGCTTTGCATTAAGAAATCCCAGACATATCAAATGGTAGGAATAGGTGCAGGGTTGAAAGTAGGTTGACTAAGGGAAATGTAATGTGAAGTTATAAATGTAAACTTGAGAACAGTCTCCATCTTGTGTGAGTTTCCTCTAGACACATTTAAGCTCCTTAGGGGAACACAGGGAGTTAGACAGTTGGATTTAACCAGACTTGAGGCTTTGCCAGCTGAGGCTAAAGGTCAAAAGAATAAAACTCTAGAAGAAAAACCTGTGATGTTTGAGATAGCTACGTAATATTATTGGACTTGCCTCACACATGACAATAGATACAGACATACAGGATTAAACTTGGAGTCTATAGAGTTAATTTTGTTTGTTTAAAAAAATCTTCAGTTAGGTAGATATTAGAGGAGAGGATCTTACTTTTGCCTCATTCATTTTGACTTTGGTACTTCTACTTGTATAATCCTTTCCTACTTCTGATGTGATTTAGTTCTTTGATAGATGTAAGCCTGGTTCTTAGCATCAACAGCACTTCTCATTTAGAATTTTAACAAATACATATTTTTTTTCAAGTTAGGAAAATTTCCGTTCCTTCCTTCCTTCCTTCCTTCCTTCCTTCCTTCCTTCCCAAGTTTATTTATTTAGAGAGAGAGTGGGGGAGGGGCAGAGAGAGAGAGAGGGAGAGAGAGAATCCAAAGCATGCTCCCCATTGCCAGTGCAGAGCCTGACATGGAGCTTGAACTCACGAACTGTGAGATTCTGACCTGAGCCGAAATCAAGAGTTAGATGCTTAATCAACTGAGCCACCCAGGTGCCCCTCACCAGAGATTTTCATTCTCTCTCTCTCTCTCTCTCTCTATTTTTTTTAATGTTTATTTTTATTTTTGACAGGGAGAGAGAGAGAGAGACAGAGCATGAGCAGGGGAGGGGCAGAGAGAGAGGGAGACACAGAATCCGAAGCAGCCTCCAGGCTCTGAGCTGTCAGCACGAAGCCGGACGCAGGGCTCGAACTCACAGACCGCGAGATCATGACCTGAGCTGAAGTTGGACACTCAACCAACTGAGCCACCCAGGCGCCCCCATTCTATATTTTTTATTGGTTTCTGGAAACTTGAATTTTCGGCTTTTTAAAAATTCTCTTATTTTTTAATAAGTACATTATTTTTCCATCAGATAATGGAATTGCATTTACAATAATGCCAGAAAAATTTCTTATAGTGCATATTATCTTTAAAATTAAGCGATGTTCATTAGATCATCTCTAAGATACTTTCCTGTTCTGAAATGCTATATGTTTGATATTTTATATGGGTAATATGAGATTCTTAATTTTATTCGGATTACAATTACCAGTCTTGTTCAAGACTAAATTAGGCTCCTAAAGAATTTCAAATCTTCTCTAAACAGCTACAGAAGTATTTAAATTGGAGTACTGTAACTTCATGGATATTGTCATATATTCAGAAGAAGGAAATAACATTTGAGGAAGCTTTGAAAGCTTTGTCTTTTGCATACCGCTAGTAGTAAGGATAATGTTGGGCTAATAGATCCATTGCTTCTAAACAATGGAGGAGGACTAGAATCCTAAGAGACTCCATTTGGAGGAAAACAGTTGTTTTGCAATAAAAATCTCAACAGGAAGCCTCTGAATCTCAATTTAAGAAATCTGTATGTACAGAAAAAAAAAAAAAAGACATTCTAGTGAAGCAGCAGTTTTGCTAGCTTTGGATTCTTAGAGGGCTTATTGTAATACAAAATAATTGGTATTTTTATGAATTAACAGAGTTAAAACCATTGGGTAGAAAGTGCCTGCCTCTGAGGTTTTATTTTGTATTTTCCACTGAAAATAAAAAATATTCAAAAATTCTTAACTGTTTATGCAGCGTTTAACCTTTGGCTTTCTTAGACAGTAAAATGTGTCTGCTGCATTTCATAGTAGCCAGGTCTTTGAATCTGAAGATGTAATTTATTATTTAAGCCCCATAGCTGTCATTTGTCTGGCTGTGATAGGTTTATATGAAGAAAATTAGGGCTTATTGCTTTAGCAAATATAATGAGCAATGTGTTTTTTTTTTCTTTAGGATCAAATAGGGCATACTGAATCAGCAGGACTGGCTGGTGGTGCAGCAAGCATCATGAGTAAGCACAGGGAAGTCTGTCCCTTATCACGTGTGTAAGGGGAAAAAGGTAAGAAAACCAATGTTCTATTTCTGTTAGAGATTGAACTTAAGAAAACAGCTAAATCTACAGAAAATAATGCTCATGTATATATGCTGCTTGCTTCATTTATAGCATTGCCTCTTGTTAAATCAGGAGTATAGTTTTAAAAAAAGATTTGACTTAAATCCAGAGGAAGGGTATTTTAAAATTGCTGTTGAGTTATGTCAAAATTCTAATTTTTCTGCCAGTGCTTGGCTTTTTCCTTTTAGAGTCAGCTTCTACTTTGAGCATAAAAAGGTAATTTCAGCATGAAAAAGAACACGGATTTGAGCAATATTGTTGGTAGGAAAAAAAATAGTGATATATCTATCCAATTAATCTCATTTCTATTTCTTAGTCATCATGTAAGAGCAAAGCAATTAAAGCTAATTTTGGGGCAGGGAAGCAAATATAGATTTAATTACATTATTTTATTTTGTATTTTTAGACTAATTGTGAAGAGCAATAATTTCCAGCAGAAAATTGGAAGTATTTTACTAATTCTTGTAGAGCAGGAATCATTGATTTTTTTTTTTTTCCTGACTAGGAATCATGTTTGATTTCTTTTAGGTCATACAATTACTTAAGGGGCTGGAAATGGTAGGGAGGGTTGAGGATGTGTGGGTAAGATGAATTTCAGAAACTGATTATACCATTCTCTAATGGCATGTTGCATACTCTGGCTGAGTTTAATTTTCCATGTAAGCTTTAAGAATAGAGGCATGAGTCTGACAGTGTGTGATAGCAGAGTGAGCTCCTTTTCAGTTGAGAGTGGAGTAGAGAGGCCCTTAGTAGTTAGTGCCTTCCTCATCAAAACTTCTGGGCCTACAGTTGGAAGGGTATTTCTTATATCCTAGCCACCTCATGTAGAGACATAAGAAGGGGGTGCTGGTTTTTGCTTTTACTGGGCAAGATCTTATTCTTCAGGCATTACCTCTTTAGGAAGTTTTCAACCTACTGAAAAAATTATCAACAATAATAAAAAATAATCAGTGGTAATCAATTATTAGAATATTTGTCACAGTAGCCTACTCTACCTCCCAAATACATCCCTGCCTCAGTCTGATTTAGCTTCACCTCTTCTTTGGCTCCATAGCCCTCAGGGCATATATCAAATAGTACGATGTTTTATATTTTAAGTTTATTCATCCATCTCCTCTATGAAACATTAGGCACCTTTAGGTCAAGGACATTGTCTTATTTTTTTTTTTAAGTTTTATTTATTTAGGTAATCTGCACATCCAACGTGGGTTTCATACTCATGACTCCAAGGTCAAGAGTCATATGTTCCTCCAACTGAGCCAGCCAGGTGCCCTAAGGACATTGTCTTATTTGTCATTATAATCTAATGACAAGGACAGTGCCTGATACTCCATGATGTTTGGTGCACAGATGTATGCATGTTCATTTTAATTAGTATATGGCATAAAGAGGAAGTACCAGTGAAGGAAACAAAAGGAGCAATCAGATTAGTGCTATAAAAGTGGAACCCCCTAAGGTTGATTCAAGGGAATGTCCAAAAGGACTATGGTCAATAGAATAAAAAAGAAGAGGTCCAGAAGCGCAATGCCAAACGAAGAGGTCCTCAGGAAGAAAATGTACAAAATTAAGTAGTTCTATTTCTTTTCTTTTCTTTTTTTTAAAAAAGGTTTCTTGATGTTTATTTATTTATGAGAGAGACAGAGCATGGGCAGGGGGAGGGGCTGAGAGAGAGGGAAACACAGAATCCAAGGCAGGCTCCAGGCTCTGAGCTGTCAGCGCAGAGCCCGACGTGGGGCTCGACCTCATGAACCATGAGATCACGACCTGAGCCGAAGTCAGATGCTTAACTGACTGAGCCAGTCATGTGCCCCTATTTCTTTCTTGAGATATACATGTATAATATTTAGTGACTTCTATTTTGAATAAGACATGGATGCTTTTATAAGAAGACAGGTAAAGAATCCTGACGTAGGGGTGCCTGGCTGGCTCAGTTGGTGGAGCATGGGACTCTTGATCTCAGGGTTGTGAGTTCAAGCCCCACATTGGGAGTGGAGCCTCCTTAAAAAAATAAAGAATCCTGACTTCAGATTTGTTATTTATTTTTTTAAATGTTTATTTATTTTTAAGAGAGAGAGACAGAATACAAGTGGGGGAGGGGCGGAGAGAGAAGGAGGGAGACACAGAAACTGAAGCAGGCTCCAGGCTCTGAGCTGTCAGCACAGAGCCCATTGCGGGGCTCGAACTCACAAACCGCGACATCGTGACCTGAGCCAAATTGGACGCTTAACTGACTGAGCCACCCAGGTGCTCCAGGGTTTAAATCCTCTGGGATACCCAGCTTATGCAGTGAGAAGACTGCCCCTCTCCCAAGCCCTCAGGAAACCACAGGGTTTTCTTTGGAAGATGAAACTAAAGATGCTCAAGACTTGAGGACATTAAACATAACTGACGAGGGATCGGGAACCATACATAGTGAAAGCAGGAGGATTAAGAGAAATCCTTTATACTGAAAAGTGAGACCCTTCCCCCTCACTCCTTCCTTTACTTTTCTTTCAGAAGGTAATTGCCTAGTATTATATCTCTCTGTACCCCCTTGTAGGAAGGTATATGAGCCTTCTCTAAAGTCTAAAGAAAAGACCCCTCTATACTGACATTTAGAGGTCTCCCAGTGAAGTGACTATGTTCCCACCTGATCACCATGCAGTGGAAGCCTCCTGGTTGAGAAGCCAGACATGCAGAGCTTCCAGCTGGCTTTAGTACTTCACTTATTCAATAAATAGGCATTTGGGGAGAGCCTCCAAGGGGAAAGAGAACAAAACACAAAAGTACAAAAGAGGAACTTGGAGGAAAATAATACAGGAAATAGAAGAAAGTTTGAGGAAAAAAGCCCAACAAACTGTAGGTAATTAGTAATTGCATCAGAGAAGTTAAGAGAAGAGATAAGAAAAGAAGTTATATGCATGAAATAAGGTGACGTAAAAATCATTAGAAAAAGAAAGTGCTCTGGAAATTAAAAATATGATAGACACTTCTGGTGTATTTAAAAAATTTTATAAACTATCTTAAGCTTATAGAAAAGTCACGTACAAAGAACTTTTTTTTCTCTGAACCATTTGAGAATAAATAAGTTGTTAGCGCATGATCTTTGAAACTGTGTTTCTAGCAAAGAAGGACATTCTCCTACATAACCACAATATATTAATCAAAATCAGCAAATGAACATTGATCCATTACCACCAACTAATTCTTAGATCTTATTCAGGTATTGCCAGATGTACAAATAATGTCCTCTGTATCAAAATGATCTAGTTTAGAGTCATGTATTGCAGTCATGTCTCTGTAGTCTCCTTCTGTTTGGAACATTTCTGCAGTCTTTGACTTTTTTGACCTTGACACTTTTGAAGATTGCAGACCAGTTATTTTGTAGGATGTTCTTCATTTTTGGTTTGTCTGATGTTTCTTTATGACTAAATTCAGGTTATGCAGTTTTGTGGGAATATCACAGAGTGGTGCTGTTTTTGTTTTTAAATTAACGCATTTTATTTTTTTAAGAGCAGTTTTAGGTTCTGGTGCCTGAGTGGCTCAGTTGTTAAGCATCTGACTTCAGCTCAGGTCATGATCTCACGGTTCGTGAGTTCAAGTCCTCCCACATCAGGTGAGCTCGAGTTTTCGAGTGAGTCCCGCTTCTCTCTGTTTCTCTCTACCCCTGGGGGATTCTCTCTCTCTCTCTCTCTCTCTCTCTCTCTCTCTCTCTGCCCTCTTCTCACTTGCACCCCCCCTCAAAAAAAATGTAGCAGTTTTAGTTTCATAGCAAAATTGAGCAGAAATTAAAGGGAGTCCCCACCCCTATCTAGCCTCCCCCAGTATTGACATTGCTGTGTCCTTTTTCACTGCAGCCTATCAGAGAGCACAGATTTCCATTTGTCCCATTACTGATGATGCTTACTTTGATAGTTGTGTAAGGTGATGTCTGTCAGGCTTTGCCTCTGAAGTTACTCTTTTTTTCTTTGGTAATTAGTAAATATTTTTGTAGAGAGGAACTTTGAAGCAATGTAAATATCCCCTTCCTCATCACACTTGGGATTCATTTATTCATATTGCAAGGATTCATGGTTCTCTTTTTTATTCAGTGGGTTGTAATCCATTGCTATCATTATTTATTTTGATTCTCTGATTTAGCCTGTGGGCACTCCTTCAGGCTGGTTCTGTGTCCTTTTGACATGTCTCCATTATTCTTGGAGTACATGTTTGCTTTCCAGCATGCAAGATATTCAAGGCTCTTTTTTTTTAATTGAAATATAATCACATACCATAAAATTCACTCTTTTAAAGTATATGTAGTCCAGGGGTTTTTATATATTTATAGAGTTATGTAGTCATCATCACTGTCTAGTTCCAAAACATTTTTATAATCCCAAAAAGAAATCTCGTATCCATTAGCAATCAGTTCCTGTTTCTCTCCAGTTCCCCCCAGCACCTGACAGTCACTAATTAATTTTCTATTTCTTTGGATTTGTCTATTCTGGACAATCCATACAACAGGAATCATACAGTATATAGCTTTTTGTGTCTCCTTTCAGTTACCTTAATATTTCCAAAATTCATTCATGTTGTAGCATATAGCAGCAGTACACCATCTATTTTAATTGTCCTATAATATCCCATTTTGTTCATATACCATACCACACTTTATTTATCCATTTATAAGTTGATATATATTTGGGTTGTTTCCGCCTTTTGGCTTTTATGAATGATGCTGTGAGCATTCATGAATGAGTTTTTGTGTGACTGTATTTCCATTTCTCTTGGGCATAAACCTAGGAGTGGACTAGCTATGCCATGAGGTGTAACTTTTTGAGGAACTGCCAAACTATTTCCCAAAGTTGTGACATCATTTTACTTTCCTTCTAGCAATGTGTGAGAATTCATATTTCCCTATATCCTCATCAGAGCTCTTGTATTTTTTCTACTCCAGCTCTGGAATCAGCCATTTCTCCATAGAACCCTGCTTCCTTTTAGTGGATAACAATACTTAGATACCAAATCTGGTGCTAGGTACATGCTCATTGCTACTTGGATTAGAGATGGAGATTTGCTGCTCTAAGATCCTCTCTGCAGAGAGCTAAAGCAAGTGCACACACACACACACACACACACACACACACACACACACATTTACATCTATTATCTATTGCTATAAGTGTCTATGTTTATTGAGGTCTGTGAGTTCATACTGATATCTCGAATTCCAAACCAACACTGCAGGGTTCTTTCTGGCCTTCACTTTGTGTGCATTTTAACTCCCTTCTCTAATAGTGAGAAACCTTGCCCTGGTTGCTCTTCATGTAGTCAGTTATTTGATCTGTCTCTGCATGTAACCAGTCTCCTATCACTGTCTCCTTCCCCTGACCCTTCTTATCCTGCTCAGGCTCTGACCTGCCACTCTGGATTGTGCTCTTACATCTCCTCCTTACCTCTCCTGCATGTGGACTCTTCTTACTCACTTGGGCTCTGACTCCCCATCCCCTTCATGTAGATGCCTTCCTCGCCTCTCTTGGGTTCTGATACCCCACCCTGGGCTGTCCTTCTGCATAGACAGCTTTCTTACACTGTTGGGTCTCTTACATCTTATGTTGGGCCACCCCAACACAAGGACATCTACTTTACTCTACTTGGGTTCTGACTCCCCCTTACACAGATGCTCTCTTCATCCTGCTCCTATGTCTGTTGAATTTTTAATAACTTTTTCTCTTTCATTTTTATTTTTTTCCAGCTTTTTATTTTGTAGTAATTATAGATTCACATGAAATTGTAAGAATAGTATAGAGTCCCAGTGTACCCTTCATTTACCCGGTTTTTCTCATTGCTTACATATTATACATAATTATAGAAAACATAAACTAGGAAATTGACACTTGATTTTCCATTCATCAGTTGATAGGTATCTGGTTATTCCCACCTTTTGGCTGTTGTGAATAAAGCTGCTGTGAGCATATTCATGAATGTGTGTCCCTCTCATTTGTCACATGTAGGTTTGTGTAACCACCATTGCAGTTGAAGATACAGCATGATTCTGTCACCACAGAGATCTCCCTTGTGCTACCCCTTTATAGTCACATGCACCCTCCTCTCTCCACTATCCCATTATTTCATGACTTTCAAAAATTAAAAACATTATTACAAGTCACAATAAAAGCTGAGTAACCATGGAGATAAACCATGTTACATTCATTTATAGAAAGATTTAATATCATTCCCAATCCTGAGTGAGGGGCAGGTTAGGAATTCTAATTTCTGAAAGGTGATTTTACTGGTGTGCTCTTCCATCCTGTTCCATTGCTCAGTCTTGGAGCCACCTGGGATGGTTTTTTCCGCCAGCTCCCGGCTTTATTCAGAGAGCCCAGTCTGGCCCCTTACACTGTAGAAACTTCTTTAAGTTTGTAGCCAATAATTCCCATCTTCCCTGCTAACTTTTGATCCTAGGCCTGAAGGTTGCTGCCTAGTTTTGCGACCCCTTCAGTTCTCACTCATTGCTGTGGCTTGGTTTCTTTTTGGTTTATGGATTTGTGTATTTCCCTTTCTTGCTTTTGAATTTGGCTGTATAAACTATTTTAAGATAATCTATTTTTCTAGAATTTCTATATTCATAGTGGGAAGGAATGCTTCCTACCACCAGCTCAGTATACTCTTTTTTTTTTCTTTTGAGAAATTTCAAGCCTAAAGAAAAGTTAAAAGATAATATAAATAAAGACCCGTATATCCTTCACCTAGATTCATCAATTTTTACCATTTTGCTTCTTCTTCTTCTTCTTCTTCTTTTTTTTTTTTTTTTTTAAGTAGGCTTCATGCCCAGCACGGAGCCCAACATAGGGCTTGAATCCACAACCCTGAGATCAAGAGTTGGATGCTCAGCCAACTGAGCCACCCAGGCGCCTCTTGTTTCTTTTTTGAACACCTCTCCTCCTCTCTCCCTCCTTTCACTCTCTTCCTCTTTTTCCCCTCCTCCCCTACACTCATACACACATTCACATACTTTTCTTTTTCTGAATCATTTGAAAGTTAAATATAGATATTACAACACTTCTTCCCTAAATAATTCAGCAGACATCTCCTAAGAGTAAGGACATTCTCCTACAAAATCAAAATGTCGTTATCACAGCTAAGAAAATGGTTATTAATTTATCATATCACCTGATACATAGTCCAAATTTCCTGGATTGTCTCCTACATGGGATTTTTTGCTGTGTATGTGTATATGTATTTTCTTGATTTAGGATCCAGCCAGTGTTCATGCATGGAATTTGGTTATTAAATCTCTTAAGTCTTTTTAAATTTGGAATGATGTTTTTGTAACATTGAACCTTTTGGAAAGTTCAGAACAGTTGTCTTACAGAATGCCTCGCATTCTAGATTTGTCAAATCGTTTCTTCATGATTCAATTCAGGTTAAACATTTTTGGCAAGAATACTATGTTCGTAATGTTTTAAACTTCTCATTGCATCATATCAAGAGGTACATCATGGCAGCTTGTTTTAGTACATGTGTTTTAGTACATCATGGCAGCTTGTTAAACTCTTGGTAATCCTAAGTTTGATCATTTGGTTTAGGTAGTGATTATCATATCTTCTTACTGTAAACATATTTTCTCCTTTGTGATTAATAACCTGTGGATTAATACTTTGAGGCACTGTGAATATTTTCTTTCCTAGTAACCATTTACCTAAGGGCTTTAGGATTTAGGATTTAGGATTTTAGGATTTTTGATGCTGGCCTGCAACAGTAATTATCATTGGAGTTTAGTACAGCTTCTTGACCAGCTGTTTGCACAGGAGTCCTCCTCCTTATCCATGGGGGATACATTCCAAGATCCCCTGTGGTACCTAAAACCATAGATACTACCAAAACCTATATATACTGTGTTTTCCTGTACATACATACCTATGATAAAGTTTAATTTATAAATTAGGTAAAGTGAGAGATTAACAGCAATAACTAATAATAAAATGAACAATTATAACAATATACTATAATAAAGGTTTGTGAAAGTGCTATAGTACTTCCCATTGCTTAAAAGTATATGCAGTACCTTTGTCAGACTGGCATTCCAAGGCTTGCATGATATGACGCCTGTCTGCTTCTCCAACTATGTCCTAATGTTAACTATATGAATAAATTCTTGCTCCAGTTTCACTGATCCCTCAATAATTGCCTGTCCTTAGGTCACTTCTTGTATGTCTCTGCCTGTTTTAAATTTTACTTCTGCATCTTGCCATCTGGAATATTCATTAAAATTTTATCCACCTTTCTAGGCCCAGCTCAAATCCATAAATAATGCCTTTTTGACCATTCAAATGGTGATCCTGCGCATTTCTTGAACTTTTATAATACTTATTCTGTAGTACTTATCTGTTAATTTGATCTGACAAAGTAATTAAGTAGTACTTTGGGTCTTTTATACTGTTATTATTAAAATCATTTATTATTATGTTACTTTTCTTTTTTAGCATTGTTTACCATTAAGTTATAAGCTTCTCAATGTTAAGGATGATGTCTGAGACTTGAAATGATTACAATACCTTACATACAGGAGATGCACAATACATATGTTGGATCCAATTATTTATTAATATCTTATATACAGTGACTATGAAATGCTGAGTATTGTAGGAATATGTTAAATGTGCTAGATTGTATGTTGTGAGAAATTTAATTCATGCTCTTATCATTGGATAGTTTAAATGTTCAGTCTTTATCAGAATAAAATGGCATAATATGAAAATTATTTTGAACTATAAATCATGAGACACAAAAGATAGGTAAGAAAAACTATTAAGGGATTATGTAGCCTATTTGTCTACTTAAACTTATTTAACAGGAGCCAATCAATAAATAAAAGTTGACTGAATGAATAATCATGCAGAAATGATTGAATAAACCCATTTAATCCCCTGAGCTTTTTTTTTTAATTGGTAAAATGAAAGAAATAATATTGATGCTTTTTTATGCCTCAGAGAGGAAACACTAGAAATCAAAGAAAATTCACCACTTTTTATATTTACCTTAAAATTTGTAATAACAGGATACTACATTCTTGATTTTCCCTCTTCTTCATGTTTTCCTTACTTAGACTTTTTAGGGGAATTGTAAAATTATCTCCCCTCCCATCTGCCTTTCTATATACCAATTAGAAGCCAAGTAAAATTTTCAGTTTGAAAAGAACATTTTGAGAAATTAAGGAGATAAGCATGGGGATTATGATAATAGAGGGAAAAATGGGCTAATATTTATTTAACAACTACTATGTACTCTTGACATTCTGTTAAGTGGGTGATACACCTAGTATATGTGCTCACAGGATGCTTTTTGATCAATTAACACCAAGAAAGACTAAGAAATTGTACTTGAAAAGAAGAGGTTTAAAAAGAGTAACCAAGGGGCGCCTGACTGGCTCAGTTGGTAGAGCATCTGACTCTTAATCTCTGGGTTATGAGTTTGAGCCCCATGTTGGGTACAGAGATTATTTTTTAAAAAACCTACTAGAGAGAATAACCAAGTCAGAATTATCATTAACATTTTAGAACTAATGTTCCTTATCCCCATGCTTGCTTGAACTTTATCATTTTCCATTTGGGAATAGGTTTTTTTTTAAGTTTTATTTATTGGGGTGCCTGGGTGGCTCAGTTGGTTACATGTCCAACTCTTGCTTTTGGACCAAGAGTTCATAATTTCACGGTTCATGAGATTGAGCCCTGTGCTTGGGATTCTCTGTCTCTCTCTCCCACTCTCTGTCCCTGCCCCGCTCATGCACACGTCTGTCTGTCTGTCTGTCTCTCTCTCAAAATAAGTAAACTTTAAAGAAATAAAATAATGGGCGCCTGGGTGGCTCAGTTGGTTAAGTGTCTGACTTCAGCTCAGGTCATGATCTCACAGTTCATGGGTTTGAGCCCCATATCAGGCTCTGTGCTGACAACTCAGAGCCTGAAGCCTGCTTTGGATTTTGTGTCTCCGTCTCTTTCTTTGCTCCTCCCCTGCTCGCCTTCTGTCTCTCTCTCTCTCAAAAATAAACACTAAATAAAAAAAGAAGAAGAAATAAAATGAAACTTTTCTTTTTAAATAGAAATGTAGTTTTATCTCAAAGAAGTGATTTCCTCTCTCAACATCTGGAATTTATCTTTTGAAACATATCGTATTCAAATGCACCAAGTCTGTCTCCTGCAATTACATTTTGATAATTGTTAGCTTACAGGTTTCTAGACTTTGTTAGCTTAAAGATCTTAGAATACCTCTAGTGGGATGATAGGTTTTATAATTTAAATGGTCTGAATAGATTTATAAGAGATTTTATCCTTGTATACTTAAGATTACTTTTTATTCTGATAAAGACTGAACATTTAAACTGTCCAATGGTAAGAGCATAAATGAAATTTCTTACCACATACAATCTAGCACATTTAACATATACCTACAACACTCAGCATTTCATAGTCACTATATATAAAATATTAATAAATAACTGGATCCAACATCTTAAGTATACAAGGATACTTGTTATATAAAAATTATAAATATTTTTATTAATCTATATTCTTTTCACTTTTTTCACAATTATATGAGATATAATTGACATATAACATTGTATTAGTTTATGCTGTATAACATAATGATTTTATATATATAGGAAGTTGTGGTGTTTGTATTTTCATTTTTAAAATAAATACCTAATAGAGGAATTGCTGAATCATATGGCAGTTATATTTTTAATTTTTTGAGGAACCTCCATACTCTTTTTCATACAGTTTGCATTGCCATCAACAGTGCACAAGGGTCCCCTTTTCTCTTCATCCTTACCAACTCTTGTTATTTCTTGTCTCTTTGATATTAGCCATTCTAACAGGTGTGATTTGATTATGGTTTTCATTTGTATTTCTCTGATGATTCATTGTGTTGAGCATCTTTTCATTTGTCTCTTGGCCATCTGTGTGTCTTCTTTGAAAAGTGTCTACTCATCTTGTGCCCACTTTTAATTGGGTTGTTTGGGTTTTTTGCCATCAGGTTGTTTGAGTTCTGAATATATTTTGGATATTAACCCCTTATTGGACATACAGTTTGCAAATATTTTCTCCTATTCAGTAGGTTGCTTTTCATTTTGTTGATGGTTTCCTCTACTGTGTAGAAGTTTTTTACTTTGATGTAGTTCCACCTGTTTATTTTTGCTTTTCTTGCCTTTGCTTTTGGAGTCAAATCCAAAATATCATCTCCAAGACCAATGTCAAGGAGCTTAACTGCCTGTGTTTTCTTGTAGGAAGTTTATGGTTTCAGCTCTTATGTTCAAGACTTTAATCCATGTTGAGTTGAATTGATCTTTTTTTTTTTTTAATGTTTATTTATTTTTGACATAGGACAGAGGCAGAGACAGAACCCGAAGCAGGGTCCAGGCTCTGAGCTGTTAGCACAGAGCCTGACACAGGGCTCAAACACGTGAGCCGTGAGATTATGACCTGTGCCAAAGTCGGGCGCTTAACTGACTGAGCCACCCAGGCGCCCCTTGTTGAAATGATCTCTATGTATGGTTTCATTCTTTTGCATGTGCCTGTCCAGCTTTCCCAGCACCATTTATTGAAGAGACTATCCTTTCTTCATTGTATATTCCTGGCTCTTTTGTCATAAATTAATTGAACATATATGTGTGGTTTTATTTCTGGGCTCTCTTTCCTGTTTCATTGATTTATGTGTCTGTTTTTATGCCAACACCATACTGTTTTGATTACTATAGCTTTGTAATATAATTTAAAATCAGGTATTATGAAGGCTCTAGCTTTGTTTTTTTTTCAAGATTGCTTTGGCTATTCAGGGTCTTTTGTGGATTCAAACAAATTGCTGGATGAGTGTGTTTGTGTGTGTGTGTGTGTGTGTGTGTGTGTATGAGAAATGCCATTGGAATTTTGATAGAGATTGCATTGAATCTATAGTATGGACATCTTAACAATATTAATTTTTCCGATCCATGAGCCTCAGAATATCTTTCCATCTGTTTATGTCTTCTGATTATTTCATCTGTGTCTTCAGAGTACAGATTTTTCACCTCCTTGGTTAAATTTATTCCTAGAAATTTTATTATTTTTGATGTAATTGTAAATGATACTGTTTGCTTAATTTCTCTTTCTGATTATTTGGGGTTAGTGTATAGAAACCCAACTAAATTTGTATGTTGACTTAAAAAAATTTTTTTTTAAATTTTAAGTAACTCTACATATGGGGCTTGAACTCATGACCCAGAGAATAAGAGTTGCATACTCTCCCTACCTACTGTGCCAGCCAGGCACCCCTTGGGTGTTGACTTTTTAATCTTGCAAAGTTAATGAATTCATTTATTCTAACAGGTTTTTTTGTGTGGAGTCTTAGAGTGTTCTATATAGAATATGATGTCAGCTTCAAGTACAGACAGTTTCGCTTCTTCTTTTCTGATTCAGATGCTTTTTGTTTTGTTTTCTTCCTAATTGCTCTGGCTAGAAATTCTAGTATTATGTTGAATACAAGTGGTGAGAGTGAGCATCCCACTTGTCTTGTTCTTGATCTTAGAGAAAAGGCTTTCTTTCAGGTTTTCACTGCTGAGTATGATGTCCACTCTGGGCTTGTCATAGATGGCTTTTATTAGGTGTGTTCTTAGTCTACCCACTTGATTGACTTGATTGAGGGTTTTTATCACAATTGGGTATTGAATTTTGTCAAATGTTTTTTCTGCATCTATTGAGATGATCGTATGATTTATCCTTCATTTTGTAATGTGGTGTATTACATTGATTCACAGATATTGTGTCCCATCCTTGTGTCCCAGAGTAAATTCCACTTGATCATGGCATATGGTCTTTTTAATGTATTATTGTATCTGGTTTGCTAATATTGTGTTTTAGAATTTTTGTATATATATTCATCAGGGATACTGTAATTTTCCTTTCTTTTTTTTTAATTATTAAAAAAATATTTATTTATTTTTGAGAGAGAGACAAAGTGCAAGTGGGGGAGGGGCAGAGAGAGAAGGAGACACAGAATCCGAAGCAGGCTCCAGGCTCCAGGCTCCGAGCTGTCAGCACAGAGCCCGATATGGGGCTCGAACTCACAAACTGCGAGATCATGACCTGAGCCGAAGTCACACGCTTAACTGACTGAGCCACCCAGGCACCCCTGTAATTTTCCTTTCTTGTAGTGTCCTTATCTGGTTTTGGTATCAGGGTAATGCTGGCTTTGTAAAATGAGTTTAGAAGTGTTCCCCCCATCTTCTGTTGTTTGGAAGAGCTTGGGAAGCATTGGTATTAATCCTTTTTTTAATGTTTGGTAGAATTCATCAGTAAAGCCAACTGATCCTGGACTTTTCTTTGTTGGGTGATTTTTAATTACTGATTCAATATCCTTATTAATAATTGGTCTTCAGATTTTCTGTTTCTTCATGATTCACTCTTGGTAGGTTATATTCATCTAGGACTTTATCTGTTTCCTTCAGGTTTTCCAATTTGTGGGTGTATAATTGTTCATAATAGTCTCATGATCATTTGTATTTCTGTTATCAGTTGTAATGTCTATAAATTATATTTTAGTAATTGAAAGTATAATACAAATTTGATCTACTTTCTAGAAAGTTTAAACAAGTCTCTTAAGTGGTGTTTCCTCACCGATGGAGAATTACTTCCAAGCAGAAGCTTACAACCTGGACAAGGTATTAGATGAATTTGAACAAAACGAAGGTGAGAATTTACTTTGGTGAGTCTGTTTGAATATATTTATGATATGGAGAATGGGGGATTTTAAGAGTATGTAACACTTAAAAAAAATAAAACTGGGTAAAGTGGCTTAATGATAATAGTATTATATTTTAATACCCAGAGGAGGAACAAACATTTTTGAGCACTATGTGCCAGATACTATGCTAACGCATTTATATGGACTGTATTATTTAATCTTTAATATAATCCCATGAAAGTAGATTTTATCTATATTTTACAGATGAGAGGCACAGAGAGATTAAGCAACTTCCCCAAAGTTAGTTTGCTGATAAGTGGCAGGATGATAAGTATCCAGGCAGTATGATACTAGAGCCTAAACTCTCTTTATACAACCAATTTATGATCAAGAAAAGCTTTCGAATGTGTGATTGTATTTCTAAACTAAGAAAAATAACTTATTGCCTATTGATTGACCAAAAAAGTAAAGATACATTTTAAACTAATTTTAAAAGATTTATAAGTTACTGCCAAAATGGTTAAATACACTGTCAGCTTAAGATTCACTTCGTTTAGGGAAAACTTTTCTTTAAATTTCCCTCTGAGTATGACTTGAATGGATAAGCCATAATTAAATCTCTATCTTTTACCTCGCCTTCCTTCCTTGGTGTTCTCTGTTTCTAAGGGGAAATGGCATGTAACAAGTTTACAATTTGATATATTTCCATCTGAACTCCATGATTTTAGTAATGATCTCCAAACCTTTACTATATCCAGTGACTCAGGTTGTTCTTTGATAGTAGTTGGGAAGAGAGATTAGTTTTAACTTTACTGCTTTGGGTCTATGATAGAGCAAGCCTTAAAAAGAATATGGGATTATGGGGGTTAGGAAAGAAAAGGGAGAAGGAATGATACATGGAATAGCGTGCTCTTCTCATATTTTACTGTTGATGACCTGAAGCTACTCCATAGCCATAGGATTCATGTAAATGTAAAAATTAATAATTTGAGATTTTATTGGATCTAGATGGGTTTTATACATACCAAGGCAGAAGGTGTATTTTCCTCTCTGTTTCAATCATTTATACAAATAATTTCTCAATCCTTTCTTTGGTTTGGCCCTCTGTGTATCACAGTTATTTGTCATAAGATATCTACACAGGTGCTACACCTAATCACATGAATAATATACTTCTAGAATACCATTGACTCTAATAAAACTGTTAGTTCATTACATGATTCTCTTTGTGGCTAATGTAGATTCTAGTAGGGTATTTTGTATATAGTTGATTTTGAATACATTTTCATTGAATCAGTAAAAATTGTCTTTTAGTTCAAAAATACAGCATTTGCTTATAAAAAATAACTCCCTAGAAGGAGAAGAACTTAAGAAGCCACATTCTTGTTTGGAACTATGTTGTTTATTTGTTTTGAGCTATTTTTTTTTTTAAATTTTAGAATTTTTTAAATTTGAAAAAATTCTAAAAAACCTTTTTTTTTTTTACATTTTTTTCATGTTTGTTTATTTTTGAGAGAGAGAGAGAGAGAGACAGAGCACAAGCAGGGGAAGGACAGAGAGAAAGGGAGACACAGATCCAAAGCAGGCTCCGGCTCCAAGCTAGCAGCACAGAGCCCGATGCGGGGCTTGAACTCATGAACTGTGAGACCTGTGCCAAAGTCAGATGCTTAACTGACTGAGACACCCAGGAGCCCCAAAAATTTAAAGTTGCATTAAAACTACAATGTCTAGCCTGGTGTCTTTCAAAGTATATTTTAAATAGAGTGATTTTTCATTTTGTGTTAATTTCCTTCTTTAAATGAAAAATACAGCACACATGGATGGTGATGACACTAGATAATTAACAGTATGCCCATGTGGTAGGTGGTCAAATAATGAAATTTTAATAACTGATCATTCTTGTTTGAATATTAAATATTCTTGTAAGAAGCAGTAATTCTTTTTTATTTCCATGAACCATCTTGGAAATAATGATTTCTTTTTTTAAAGGAAGCATATGTTACTAAATCTCAAGTCTCTACTAGCCTACATTTGGTCAACTCAGGATTTAACACGCAGAGGATTCAGGACCATTCTCCACATATTCTGATGTTTTATGGCCTTTCCAATCTGCCCTTTCTAGCTGCTTTTTACTATTTCCTTACACTAATTCTTTTTCAACCCAAACTGATTTACTTCTTATTGCTCTCTCAGATTGTTGTGTTTGGGGCTATACTTGTTTCCCCTTATGAATGACCTCTTTTCCAAACTGACATGTAATACAGGAATAGTCTTAATAATATTTTTTTGTTCTTAGCTAAAAATTAGAAACTCCGTGTTCTAGAAATATTCTCTTTTTAGATATCCTAGGAATATTATATTTTCAGAGTATTTGCAAATGTAGTTGATTAACTGAGTCCTAGCTTTTACAGTGTCACCAGCAAACTTATTGTAATTATTTTTTCAGATGAAACAGTTTCTCCTATTTTATTGGATACCAAGTGGAATAAGATTCTAGATTCCCCTTCTCACCGACTATCATTTAACCCTGCATTGGCCAGTGTGAATGAACCTGCAGTTTCTAATGAGTCACAGCCACAATTGAAAGTCTTCTCTCTGGCTCATTCAGCTTCTCTGACCACAGAGGGAGAGGACCATTGTGCAAATGGACAGGAGTATCCTCTGAATCCAGAGATTAACACAATGTGGATTGATGAAAATGCCGTTGCAGAAGATCAGTTAATTAAAAGGAACTGTAATCGAGATGATCAACGCAGTGCTGTCGAAGTGGGAGAAAAAAAATGTGGAAATCTAGCTTGTCTGCCAGATGAGAAGAATGTTCTTGTTGTAGCCGTCATGCATAATTGTGATAAGAGGACATTACAGAGCGATTTGCAGGATTGTAATAATTACAATAGTCAGTCCCTCATGGATGCTTTTAGCTGTTCACTGGATGACGAAAGCAGACAAACTGATCAATTTAGTTTTAGTATAAATGGGTCCACTGGAAAAGATATGAATTCAGAGAAACAAATGGATCTGTTGAATAGACCAAGTGCAGTGGGGGATTCTGTTAAACATATGTGTACTACTTCATCTGATAATCTAGCCAGTGTCTGTTCCTCCTCACAATTAAAGGATGATGAAAATATAGGTAGAGATCCCTCCATGTCTGTGATTACAAGTTTAACAATTGATTCAGTAATCTCATCCCAGGGAACAGATGAAGAAGGTTCTGCTGCTAAAAAGCAAGAGAACTATATACCAGATGAGGTTCTCACTTGCAAAACTAGCTCTGCTAGGACAGATCTAGGGAGTCCAAACTCCTTTTCCCATCTGAGTGAGGGGATTTTGATGACAAAAGAGCCAGCAGAGGAGAGAACAACCGAAGAATCCATCCGACCTGGTTTACCTTTGCTTCTCAAAACAGACATGCCTAATGGGTCTGGAAGGGATGATAACTGTGAACAGTTTTCAGATTGCCTTGTGTCCAGTGAAGTTAGAGCTGATGAAAAGGAAGGTTGTGAACATGAAGAAATACTTGACACTACAGAACTTCTTAATATGACAGAGCATTTCTCTGATTCTCAGGAGATGACTAATTGGAAATTGACTAAGCTAAATGATATGACTGACAGCCAAATAAATAAAGAAAATGAGAAGTTTCTGCAGATGAATCAGCCTGAGGACATTTACAGTGATAATGGAGGAGAGTGTGATAGAATGGCTGAAGCAGGTCTAGATTTAAAAGGAACTTGCATGAATGAAAGTGAAGGATGTGATTTCTCCACTATGGATACACCAGCAGCAAATTCTGTATCTAATTGTGATTCCTATGGAATGCAGAGCCCAGTTGTTTGTTTTGTTCCAAAGACTTTACCTTCCAAAGAAGATTCAGTAACAGAAGAAAAGGAAATAGAAGAGAGCAAATCAGAATGCTACTCAAATATTTATGAACAGAGAGGAAATGAAGCCACAGAAGGGAGTGGTCTACATTTAAACAGCACTGGTGACCTAATGAAGAAAAATTATTTACACAGTTTCTGTAGCCAAGTTCCATCAGTGCTTGGGCAATCTTCACCTAAGATAGTAGCAAACCTGCAGTCTATCAGTGTTCCTTTTGGTGGTGCAAGACCCAAGCAACCTTCTAATCTTAAACTTCAAATTCCAAAGCCATTGTCTGACCACTTACAAAATGACCTTCCTACAAATAGTGGAAATAATATTAAAAACAAAAATGATGTTCTTGGAAAAGCAAAATTAGGGGAAAATTCAACAACCAATGTATGCAATTCCTCTTTAGGAAACATCACTATTGCTGATACAAATGGGGAACATTTAGAAAGCTACGAGTCTGGGATATCCAGTAGACCGTGCCTTGCATTAGCTCCAGAAAGCCCAGATAATGATCTCAGAGCTGGTCAGTTTGGAATTTCTGCCAGGAAGCCATTTACTACTCTGGGTGAGGTGGCTCCCGTGTGGGTACCAGATTCTCAGGCTCCAAATTGCATGAAATGTGAAGCCAGGTTCACATTCACCAAAAGGAGGCATCATTGCAGAGCATGTGGGAAGGTAAGTTGTGTGTGTTTCAGGTCACAAATGTGGCATGCCTATTTTATTAAGCTCAATTAGAAATTAATAAAGACAATATAAGGTGAACATACTTCTGGTTGAGATGACATTATAAATAGCCTGGAACACCCAGTTCTAGTAAATTTCTAAATAAAAAATGACCTCATTGAATCTTAGTATTTATATAATTTTTTTGGTTGCCAAGATTTAAGCTGAATCACTTTTCGTGAACAGATGAGAATTGAGGAAGTGTTAACTTTGTGGTTTCTATATTGATAGATACTTGGTTAATGGAATAGTTTGAAATAAGGAAGTTATTTTTTTGGTTTAAGAAATACTTGTAGTTAACTTCATATTTTTTTAATTTTTGAAAAATTGAGTATTACACTTAAAATCCATCCTAGTTTTTGTTACAGGATTTTGGCCACTCTACTAGACATTCTGGAACTTTTTGTACACATAGACACATATTTTTGTCTTTTTCCCCCTTTAACTTTGATACAAAATAGAGTTGAGGGCTGCAGATCCTAGGACAAGGTTGTAAGAATACTTGGTATTCCTTAGGTCTCCCTAAGTTTCCTCGCTGTAACATATCAACTTACTGGTTTGTCTTTTTAACAAGAACTATGAACTAGGAGGAAGGGATTTTATATTTTTAAAAAGACTGCGAAGTTTGGTGTCAGGTATGGATTCCAATTTTAGCTTTGTTATTTTTTAACTATACTTTATTAAGCTTTAGTTTTTATAAAAACAAAACAAAAGATTAGTAATTTTCATTTGGCTTTGTGAAGATTAAATGAGATTACAGACGTAATAGTAAGTGCTCAGTAATTAATCTCTACTTCCCTTCTTGCCTGATTTATTGGTCTGTTTGTGCTAATTAGGATGCTTTCACCTTCAAGGAACGGGGTATCTGACTCTTTGTGATTTAGACAAAACAGCATTTCATATAACAGGAAGCCTGAAGATAGAGACTCACTTATGTCTGGGCGTAGAGTGAGGATCTCTAAAGTTTCCTTGGTCTTCCACTCATGATCTCAAGAGAGTGGCATAGCTGTAAGCATCAAGTTCAACCTGACAGCTTCTCAAGTACAGGGAAATTGGTTGGGGTCAAACGAGCCTATTCTTGCTGCAGTCTCATCAAGGAGGAAAAAATCCCTGGCAACTTCTTTCAGTTTATTGGTCAGGTCTAGACCACAGGTGCAATTTTATACCAATTATTGATAAAGGGGAACAGAATTGATGGCTAAGATGAATCATGATTCATCCTCTGGGGCTGAGCCCAATGTTGCCTGAACACAAGTGGGATTCTGTTGATATGGAGAAGGAAGAGAATGTTTCCTGGCTGGGCAGTCAGAAAGGGTACAAAAGAACAAAATGATGGGGAGCAGAAAGAAGTTAAAGCTGTGATTGGGCTACTGGTCTCTGGTTATTAAAATTTGAAGAAAATAGTTTGTTTAATTCTTTTTTTTTTTTTTTTTAAATTTTTTTTTTTTTTTTCAACGTTTATTTATTTTTGGGACAGAGAGAGACAGAGCATGAACGGGGGAGGGGCAGAGAGAGAGGGAGACACAGAATCAGAAGCAGGCTCCAGGCTCTGAGCCATCAGCCCAGAGCCCGACGCGGGGCTCGAACTCACGGACCGCGAGATCGTGACCTGGCTGAAGTCGGACGCTCAACCGACTGCGCCACCCAGGCGCCCCTGTTTGTTTAATTCTTAAGTATCTTGTAGTCTGAAATAAACTCAGTAGCCTGAACCATCAGTTTTCTATTAAGGAATTAGAGTTGTCATTTTTATGTAGTTCTGTGTGTCGCTTACTCTGTAGAATACTTTCTGAAAATTTTGCTTTCTTGAGCAAATAATAATGTTCCAGACCAGCATATCCAGATGTAATGAGTAAATAGGTAACTCAGGTGGATTTAGAAAGGAAATGGTGGCAAAATGTTCACAAATTGAAAAATTAGATGGAAGTTTTGCTGAGTGGAATTTATGAATTTAGGAATTCACGTGGATTATGGATTCATATTCTGGTTTTTTTCCTTTTTATCTCCAGTTACATCAGAGATGTTCTAGGGATTGATGAGAAATGTTTGTAAAAATCCTTGAACTTCTTGGAAGAAAAGAACTTATAAACAATTGTACACTTTTTCTAGCTACTAATGAGATTATACTGGGGAAATAGCTAGAAAAATACCCCAAACAATGTGATTTTGTAAAATATTGTTCACTGCTGAAAAAAGAAATTTAGTTTGCATACCCGGTAATTTCTCTACTTAATACCTATAGCTTAATACTCTGCTCTTATGAGCATATATTAAGCATCTAATATATCAAAGGTTCTGGGCTAGATATTGGAGATGCAGAGATACAAAAATTGCAATATATGACTTCATTGACCTCATGGAGTTTGTAATCAAGGGCGCTGATATCAGTAAGTTGAGAGAGGACTATTTGGATTTCCCGGAGTTTAAAAAAATTCTAAAAGAAATTGTGAACCACGGATCTGAGTAGACAGACAAACAGACCATTCTACAACAAAGTATATACATTGTGTTAAAAGCCAATTATATATGCCTTATATTTGTTCTCATTAATCCTCATTATACCCGTGTAGAATGGGTTGTTAATTTTTCCCTATTTGATAGATTAAGAAGCAGAGGCTCAGAATGGTCAAGGAATATGCCTAGGATCTCATAGCTTGAATATTGCAAGAGCCCTGGTACCCTTTCTTTCAGTCATATCGCTTCCAGCATGTCTCTTCATTTATACTAGTGGTATGAAGAAAATAATCTAGGATCATTGAGGGATAAGAGCTTAATTTTTCTAAGAATGGCAGAGGGAGTCAGGAAAGTCATGTTACAAAATGACTATTTTGAGAGGGTGATATAAAAAAGTAGGTATAATTTATGGGGCAAGGTTCTAAAGTGTGTGAGATGAATGAGATCACATCAGAGTACAGGTGGAAAAGTACAGGTGGGAAAAGGGAAATAAATTCACAAAAGAATGGGACAAGATAAAAATACACATGATAGAAGGAGTTAATAGAACATTATGGGAAATTATTTAGCATAGTTTAAAGCTTATGTTCTTTTTTTTTTAATTAAAAAAAATTTTTTTTTGAATGTTTATTTATAAATTTGAGAGAGACAGAGACAGAATGTGAGCTAGGGAGGGCAGAGAGAGAGGGAGACACAGAATCCGAAGCAGGCTCCAGGCTCTGAGCTGTGAGCACAGAGCCCAATGCGGGACTTGAACTCATGAACCACGAGATCATGACCTGAGCCCAAGTTGGACGCTTAACTGACTGAACCACCTAGGTACCCCTATTTTAAAAAAATTTTTTAAATTCTTTTTTTAATGTTTATTCATTTTTGAGAGAGAGAAGGAGAGACAGAACACGAGCAGGGGAGGGGCAGAGAGAGAGAGAAGGAGACACAGAAACCAGAAGCAGGCTCCAGGCTTCAAGCTGTCAACACAGAGCCCCACGTGGGGCCCAAACTCACAAACCGTGAGATCATGACCTGAGCTGAAGTTGGGACACTTAAGTGACTGAGCCACCCAAGCACCCCTATATTCAATTCTTGATAAGCAGTAGAGTTGTTATAACATTCATCTTGGTTAAATGTAATTAAGTAAAATATAAAATAATTAAACTAGAATTTATGAAAGTGTTAAAATGTTGCAGTTTACTTCTGTATTGCTGTAATGGAGATCAAAGTATCTGGATTCCAGTCTTCATTGTTAATTGGAAAAGTATGTCACACTCTAAGATGCTCAGCAAATGTGAGTTTTATGATTTCACACATTAATTTAGACAATTGCTCCATATAGCAGTATAATCCCTACTTCTCCTGTATGATAGATGATAAATTATAGACTAGAAAGAATACAGAGAACTCTTTCCCCAAAAGGTGCCCTTTAAATTCAAATTATCACCATTATTATAAACCCATATTCATTTCCTGTGGAAATCACTGACTCCAGCAAATAGTGGTTATTCATCCTCTGTCAAGCTCCATTTCCCATTAATGTTTTGACTTTGACTTCAAAGGCCTAAGAAAACATTGAGTTTTATAGTAAAGGAAAGGGGCGCCTGGGTGGCTCGGTCGGTTAAGCGTCCGACTTCGGCTCAGGTCATGATCTCATGGTCCGTGAGTTCGAGCCCCACGTCGGGCTCTGTGCTGACAGCTCAGAGCCTGGAACCTGTTTCAGATTCTGTGTTTCCCTCTCTCTCTGCCCCTCCCCTGTTCATGCTCTGTCTCTCTCTGTCTCAAAAATAAATAAACATTTAAAAAAAAAAAAAAAGAGTAAAGGAAAGAGGAGTTTTTAAAGTGAAGAAGAATTTCTAAAAGAAAAAAAAGCTGTTTATCTTCTGTTTGGTCATTTTCAAGGCTTTGTCACACTTTATCATTTATCATCACTGATGTGTCCAATTATTATTTATTTGGTGCCAGCTGGTTAATGACTGCTCTATTTACTATTTAACAGAAGCAGGCGTAAAAATATTTTTTAAAAGTATAACTGTTTAACTGGCAATTATTACCTGGATATTTTGTATTTGTTTGAGATGATGTGAAAGATGAAAATAGAGTAACATTAAAAAAAATTTTTTTTGATGTTTATACATTTTTGAGAGAGAGAGAGAGAGACATGGAGTGTGAGCAGGGGAGGGACAGAGAGGGAGGGAGGGAGACACAGAATCTGAAGCAGGCTCTAGGCTTTGAGCTGTCAGCACAGAACCCAACGTGCGGCTGGAACTCATGAGCCCTGGGATCATGACCTGAGCCATGTCGAACGTTTAACCGACTGAGCCACCCAGGCGCCCCTAGAATAACATTTTGAATACTTCTACTTTATGCTAGGCTTATCTAGTTTAATATTACAATTCTCTGAGATATAATTACAGGTGAGAAAAATGCACCTCAGAAAGGTTAAGTAATTTGCCTAAATCCTCAGAGTTTGACAATGAGAGTGCCTTGATTTTAAGACAAATCTGTTGGATTCCAAAGCCTGATGCTCTACCACACTGGACACGGCAGCAAAATTTATCTGTACTTGAATTGCTTACTAGAAATATAAGTCATTGCCTTTGAGTTAACTTAGTTTGGGGCAGGAGTAAAGGACTGGGAATTTGAGTGTTTGAATTTATAAGGAAGACAAAAATTCTGAGTGATTGGTGCTATCAGGTGATGGTAGAGTAGCAGGATTTTAGGATTTTACCTATCAGGTCTTGACCTACAAAATAGAAAAAGAACAATATGGGCACCAAGTCACTGGACGAGGAGGAAGAGGGTGGCAGTATTATATGCCATTCAAATTTACTCACAATTATTTTTTTCATTGTAATTGACTTTAAAAGTATAACTTGAGTAGACAATTTTTTATTGCATTAGTGATTTGAATAGATGGAACAGAGAAGAGAACTGTAATGTAGATAATGTGGAAAAGAATACTGGAATGAGTATGAAAGAGCTGTGGGCTTCTGTTTCCTCTTCTGTAAAAGGAGGAGATTGCATAGACTTTATTTCTGTTTCCTTGCAGCTCTGAAAGAGCTTATATGAATTTCTGTGGTTAAAAAAAAATAGAAAAGGAAATGGAAAGATTGTGCGAGCATTGATTTATCTCTAAAATTATTACTAAATACTGATTAGCTAAGGTCACTATGTGGGAAGAGTCCATCATTAAACATTTTGAAGCGTACTGTGCTGAAAGTGTGTTTTCTGGAAGTCATCTCTGTTAGACTGGAATGCTATTTGTCAAAGTGTCAGTTAAATGTGCTACAGTGAGCATTTTTTTTTTGCAATTACTGTTTCCTTTTTGATTCATTTCTCATACTAATTTCTTCAAGATCCCTTTAGGGACATGTGATCTTTATCACAGTTTAAAAAAAAATAGCTTGATGACATGTCTAATGTCAAAGTGACATATTGAAAAATGATCTAGATTAATTTTTAATATAGTTCTAAAAAGCTTCCCCGTTTCAGACACTTGGGATTAGGGATTATGGATACTTAACATATATTGAGTATTTACAAATGTAATTATAAAGCATTTTATATAATTTTATATTTGTATATTATATAAATATTTTGTAAGTTTATATAATTTATATAATACATATGTTTATGTATAAAATGGCAAATACAGTCAATATCTAGCTTTGCTTTTAATTTGAATATGTAATCAGTAATGTCAGGAGTAATTTTATTTTATTTTTTAAAGTTTATTTATTTTGAGAGAGAGAGAGAGCATGTGAGTAGGGGAGGAGCAGAGAAAAGGAGAGAGAGGGAGAATCCCAAGCAGGCTTTGCACTGGCAGTGGGGCTCAAACCCATAAACTGGAGATCACGACCTGAGCCGAAATCAAGAGTCAGATGCCAACTGAGCCACCCAGGCACCCTGTGGAGTAATTTTATCTATAAAGATATGTAACAGAACTATATAATATTTTGATATTTATGTCATTATACTATATTTTTAGTTTAAGTGAAAATATACTTTAAAGAATTAAAATACCATTTAAAATAACTATTCAAGGGGTGCCTGGGTGGCGCAGTCGGTTAAGCGTCCGACTTCAGCCAGGTCATGATCTCGCGGTCCGTGAGTTCGAGCCCCGCGTCAGGCTCTGGGCTGATGGCTCAGAGCCTGGAGCCTGTTTCTGATTCTGTGTCTCCCTCTCTCTCTGCCCCTCCCCCGTTCATGCTCTGTCTCTCTCTGTCCCCCCAAAAATAAATAAACGTTGAAAAAAAAAATTAAAAAAAAAAAAGATAAAATAACTATTCAAATTTAATACTGAATAAAACCATTTTTAAAAATAATTTTTTAGAAGTTAACAATTACACTCACCTGAAATATTAGGGAAGAGTTACAATGTTATGATTCTATCTGGGGTAAAAGAATATTATTCCAGAGCATGAAAAAATTTGATGTTGTTTATATAAAAAAAATTTTTTTTAATGTTTTTATTTATTTTTGAGACAGAGACAGAGCATGAGTAGGGGAGGGGCAGAGAGAGAGGGAGACATAGAATCTGAAGCAGGGTCCAGGCTCTGAGCTGTCAGCACAGAGCCCAACGTGGGGCTCGAACTCACAGACTGTGAGATCATGACCTGAGCTGAAGTCGGACGCTCAACCGACTGAGCCACCCAGGCACTCAATGTTGCTTATTTTTTAATCATAGGAAAATCATTTTTCAGTATATAACCTAAGATGACAAGATACACAAAATCATGTCTGTTTATGCTGTCACTCTGTTATTTTATGCTCTGACTTTGGTCAAGGAATCTTGACAGAATTGAAGATTTTCAACTTTGTTTACTGTAAATAGAGGTTACAGAAATGTTAAATATTTGTAAATGAATGTTTTATTGTAAAAGACAGCTAAATAAGAGAATCTTTCCCTTGTCACCTTGTTATGTGCCAGTGTTAAAGTACATGTTGATCATTTCAAGCATGTAAGACTCTTTTTATAACAGTGTCTCTCTGTATAATGCCATGAGAATAAGTCACAGAAACTGTCTTCAATTAAGACCTTTTTAATTGAATGACTAGTGCCTGTTGCATGCAAGTTATGACAAACTTGCCTGATACCAAATTTGATTATATCCTATGTAATGTTTTAGCTGGATTCCAAGGGCATTTGTCAATATTGACTTCATCCAGGTATTACAAGAGTTTTCATTCTGAGAGCTCTAGGATGTGCCGTGTGCTTTGTCATCTCTACAAGGGCAGAAATTTCTTTTATTTCATATTAGATTTACTTTACCTATTTTGGAACCCAGGCATCAATAATCCTATTCCTCAGCTCATGGCACACTTTTTAAAATGTTTTAATCCCAATGTAGTTAAAATACAGTGTATTTTAATATTACTTTAAAATAAAAAAATAAAATAAAATAATATTGGGGTGCCTGGGTAGCTCAGTCAGTTGAGCATCTGACTTTTGATTTTGGCTCAGGTCATGGTCTCATGGTTTGTGAGTTGGAGCCCTGTGTTGGACTCTGTGCTGATGGTATAGAGCCTGCTTGGGATTCTCTCTTTTTCCCTTTCTCTCTGCCCCTCCCCCCATCTCTCTCTCTCTCTCTTTCTCTCAGCATGAATAAATAAACCTTAAAAAAAAGTAATATTTATGATGGCAATCTTCTGTCTACTTCTACATATCCCTAGTCCCTAGTTTAGCTTACTAGACATACCCACTTAAAAAAACAAATAGACAGGGGCACCTGGGTGGCTCAGTTAGTTGAGTGTCCAGGTCTAATTTTGGCTCAGGTCATGATCTCGCGATTTGTGAGATCAAGCCCTGCACTGGGCTCTGTGCTAGCAATGCAGATCCTGTTGGGATTTTCTCTCTCCCTCTCTCTCTTCCCCTCCCCTGCTCTTTGCACTCTCCCTCTCTCAAAATGAATAAACTTAAAAAAAAAAACGACCAACAACAAAAAAAAAACCCAAATAGACTATTTTTTTAGAGCAGAAAAATTGAACAGAAAGTACAGAGTTCTCACATACCTGTAGTTGACCCCATTATTAGCATCTTGCCACTAGTGCAGTACATTTGTTAAAATTGATGAACCAATGTCAATACATTGTTATTAACTAAAGTCCTATAAAAGAAATATATGCTGTGGTTTACTTTAGGCTTCACTCTTTGTGTTGTACAGTTCTGTGGGTTTTGATAAATGCATAATATGTGTCCTATTATAGTATCCTATAGAGTAATTATACTATCCTAAAAATCCCTTGTGCCCCACTTGTGCATGCCTTCCTTCCTGCCATCGGAACTGCCAGCAATCACTGATCTGGGTTTTGGTTTTTTTTTTTTATTTTATTTTTTAATGTTTATTTATTTTTGAGAGAGACAGAGACAGAGTGCGAGCAGGGGAGGGGCAGAGAGAGAGAGAGGGAGACACAGAGTCTGAAGCAGGCTCAAGGCTCTAAGCTGTCAGCATAGAGCCTGACACGGGGCTTGAACCCACGAATCTCAAGATCATGGCCTGAGCCAAAATTGGAATCTTAACTGACTGAGCCACCCAGGCGTCCCTCATTGATCTTTTTACTGTTCCTGTTGCCTTTTCCAGAATGTCTTATAATTGGGATCATACAGTTATGTAACCTTTTCAGACTGGCTTCTTTCACTTAGTAATATGCATTTACATTTCCTCCATGTCTTTTTTAAAAAATCGAGGTATAATTGACATACAACATGGTGTTAGTTTCAGGTGTATAAGATAATGATTCAATATTTGCATATATTGTGAAATGATCACCACTGTAAGTCGTTAATATCTGTTCCCATACATAGTTACAAGTTTTTGGATGAGAACTTTTTTTAAAGTTTATTTATTTATTTTGAGAGGGAGAACCTGTGTGCATGAACAAGGGAGGGGCAGAGAGAGAGGGAGAGAGAGAGAATCCCAAGCTGGCTCTGCACTGTCAGCATGGAGCCAGACACTGGGCTCGAACCCATGAACGATGGGATCATGACCTGAGCCAAAATCAAGAGCCAGACACTTAGTTGACTGAGCCACCCAGGTACCCCTAAACATTTTTTTAAAATATAATTTATTGTCAAGATGGCTAACATACAGTATATACAGTGTGCTCTTCGTTTTGGGGTAGAGTCCTGTGGTTTATCGCTTACATACAACACCCAGTGCTCATTCCAGCAGGTGCCCTCCTCAGTGCCCATTACCCATTTTCCCTTCTCCCGCACCAGCAGTTTGTTCTCTGTATTTAATAGTCTCTTACGGTTTGCCTCCCTCCTTCTCTGTAACTATTTTTTTCCCCTTCCTTTCACACATGGTCTTCTGTTAAGTTTCTCAAGTTCTACATATGAGTGAGAACATACGATATCTTTCTCTGACTTATTTCCCTTAGCCTAATACCCT
Source organism: Leopardus geoffroyi (assembly GCF_018350155.1). Classification (NCBI taxonomy): domain Eukaryota; kingdom Metazoa; phylum Chordata; class Mammalia; order Carnivora; family Felidae; genus Leopardus; species Leopardus geoffroyi. Next base: position 42,060,567 of record NC_059328.1, read on the forward strand.
CCAGTTCCATCCATGTTGTTGCAAATCGCAAGATTTCATTCTTTTTCATTGCTGAGTAGTATTCCATTGCATATATATATATATATATATATACACCACATCTTCTTTATCCATTCATCAATTGACATTTGGAGAGAGTGTTAACCAGGGAGGGGGCAGAGGGAGAGAGAGAGAATCTTAAGCAGGTTCCATGCTCAGTGCAGATCTTGACAATCCCGTTGATCCCAAACCCTGGGATCATGACCTGAGCCGAAGTCAAGAGTTAGACATTTAACTGACAGCACCCCCAGGTACCCCAGAAATATTTTATTTATTTATTTTTAGATTTTTTTTAAATGTTTATTTTTGAGAGAGAGAAAGACACAGTGCAAACAGGGACAGGCAGAGAGAGAGACACACACACGCAGAATCTGAAGCAGGCTCCAGGTTCTGAGCTGTTGGCACAGAGCCCAACACAGGGCTTGAACTCATGAACCATGAGATCATGACCTGAGCCAAAGTTGGACGCTTAACCAACTAAGCCAGCTAGGCACCCCACCCCAGAAATATTTTAAATTATTCACGTGTTTCTCTTATTTAAGGACAATTCAACCCAAAACAAGTTTATTTTCCTGATTTCATATTTACTTACCTGTTGATGGAAACCAATATATAGGACAGTAAGAAATGGCTACTTTAAAAATAGAATATTCCTTGGTAATTCAGTTTTCCTCATACTCTGCCTAAAAACTTGTCTTATTATTCACATTGTGATTTGAACCATTCCAGCATGGTAAAACAGGAAAAACTTTTGGATTAAACTTGGTTTCTAATGAAGTTAGGGCAATATTTTCCATTCACATTCTTCAAAAAATTGTGTTGGCTGAAAGTCCACCTCACCCATGTCATAGCATTTGTCACACAGTACTGTCTCTGTCATTCTCATTGGACTATAAGGATCGTGTTATTGATTCTGATTTATCTTTTATTCCCAGCATTTAGGCCCCACAGTACCTGTCACTTACAAATTGTTCAACAAACGTCTGTTAATGAATGAATAAGTGAGTGCCAGATCATTAATTTACTTAAATATTGTGTGCTTGTTATTTGTCTGTCACTATGCTGGGTGCTGAATTTACACTAATGACATTATGATCCCTACCCTTATGTAAAGATTAGTGGGAATAACCAAAAGCAAACAAATGTGTAATTACAAATTGTGATAAGGACTATGAAGGAAATGAACAAGGAGGGATAATATAAAAGATGGAGGGGGAAGGGGATCTGGGAAGTCCTCTGAAAAATGACAGTTTATTTTTTATTCTTTATGTTTATTCATTTTTGAGAGAGAGACAGAGGGTGAGCAGGGGACGGGCAGAGAGGGAGACACAGAATCTGAAGTAGGCTCCAGACTCTGAGCTGTCAGCACAGAGCCCAGTGCAGGGCTCATACTCGTGAACTGTGAGACCATGACCTGAGCCGATATCACTTAACCAACTGAGCCACCCAGGAGCCCCAAGAAATGACCGTTTAGATGACACATGACAGTTGAGGAGTCAGCCATTCAAAGTACAGAGAGAAGAATGCTTCAGGAAGAGAGAACAGCATGGGCCAAGGTAGGAAGGCACCTATACAAGAAATTGAAAGGAATCCAGTATGGTTAAAATACAGTAAGGGAAGAGTCCCATAAAAAGAGTGTGGAGAGGAAGTCAGGGAATAGCTCATGTAGTGTTCTGCAGGTCATGTGAAGAATACAGTGAGAAGCCATGGGAATGGATAAGCTTACCTAGGGAAGAGTTTACAGAGGGAAGAAAAGGGGCCCAGGGCTGAGCCATTGAGGTCAAGCAGAGGAGGAAGACCTAATACAAGTGACAGAGAATGCATGCCAGAGAGTTAAGCAGAAAACCAAGAAAATGTGGTGTCTTGAAACTCAAAAGAAGAATAGTTTGGCAGAGGAGGGGGTTATCACCTATATAAAGTGCTGATGGGAGGTAAATAAGATATGGACAGGAAAGGGACCAATGGACTTGTCTGCATCAGACTCTGATACAAGCAGACTTGGTAGAGCTGTGGATACAGAAGCCAGAATGGGTTGAAAATGGGGAATGGGTTGAATATGGAATGAGAAGTAAGGAAGTGGAGATGGTTTTTTCAAGAAGTTTTGCTGTGAGGGAGAACAGAAAAAAAAATTGGAACACTTACTAGGTAAAGATGGTGGTTATAGATGAATTTTTTTTAAAGGATAGGAGATATTTACTATTGTATTTAATGTAATGAATGATTCTATAGACAGGTTGTTTTAGTAGAAAAGGAATCAGAGGAAGAGAAAAATCCTTGAGAAGGCCAAACGGATAAGATTTATGACATATTTAGGGTTTGGTCTTCAACAGGAGAGAGGAAGAGAAGATGGGGACAGATGAAGATAGGTTTATGGATTTATTGGTGAGAGCATGAAAAAAATTTACATCTGCTTGGCTCATACTTCATATAGAAAATATAAACATCGGGACAGCTGAGTGGCTCAGTAGGTTAATCATCTGACTTTTGATTTCAACTTAGGTCATGATCTCGTGGTTCATGGGTTCAAGCCCCACATCAGGCTCTGTACTGACAGTGCAAAGCTTGCTTGGGATTCTCTCTCTCCCTCTCTCTCTCTGTCCCTCCCCTGCTCAGGCTGTCTCTGTCTCTCTCAAAAATAAATAAACTTAAAAAACAAGAAAATATAAACACAGAGAGAGACGAAATAGGGATAGATGTTGAGGGTTTGAGAGGGGAGAGGTAGTTACCTTGGAGTGGGAAAGTAAAACCTAGTTAGAGAATTGAAATTTTGATAGCCTTGTGAAACTAGGTATCAAATTTTCAGTCATTTTATGCTAGTATAGTCCTGACTTCATGGGATAAGGTCAGTATTTATCTTTGGAGACATTGTGAGCTTGTTGCATTATCTTTGCAATACAAGCAATTATTGGAGAAGCAACAAAAGTTCTATAGGGCTAGTCTATGTTGCCATCTGTCTATCCATTTCCATTTCATTTGTTCTTTCATTGAAGCATTTAGCAAGCATATACTTAATGCTTAGTGTACTATTTTTAACCAAAGAGATGAAAGAAAAAAGTAGAATGGCTGAGCTACTCTATTTAAACATACCACTCATGTTTCCATAGATCACAGAACTTAAATATGTGAAATAAGTAACAATTACAAAGCTGCAAATGCTTTGTGGTGGGAAGCAGATAGATGATGATGATGATGGTGGTGGTAGTGGTGGTGAGGATAATGAGATGGCTAATATTTATTGGGTGTTTACTGTGTGCCAGGCACTTTTCTAAATGCTACTTACGGTATCTTATTTAATACATATAACACCCTAGGGGCACCTAGGTGTCTCAGTTGGTTAAGTGTCTGACTCTTGATTTTGGCTCAGGTCATGATCTACCGGTTCATGGGTTCAAGCCCCACATCTGGCTGTGCACTGACAGCATGAAGCCTGCTTGGGGCTCTCTCTCTCCCTCTCTCTCTGCCCCTCCCTACCTCCAAGTAAATAAATAAACTTAAAATACACACACACACACACACACACACACACACACACACACACACACACCCTACGAAGTAGCTAGTGTTATAATCCACATTTTATAAGTGATGAAATTGCCCTACAAAAATTGAGTAACTTGTTGAGAATCACACAGCCAGTAAGTGGAGTTAGGATTCAAACTTAGGCTCTTTGACTTACAGAGCCCACACTCCAAAGCAGTATGCAGTGGTTTTAGAGGGTGTGGGGGGCGGGGGGGGGGGACCGAATAAGGGAGTCATAAGGTTGAGGTCCTTAAGTTAGTAAGGGCCACTTTAGGAGCATGTGGACTTATGACCACAAAGCTCCTAGGCAGCCAGATAAGAGGGAAACAGAAGGTAGATAAACGTTTGTTTAGTACATACTCTGTAATTTGTGTATCATTTTCCTAGTAAACCCATGTGAAAAGTGTGTTATTACTACTTTCCGGTTGAAGAAACTGAGATAGTAGAACTATGAACCAATCAGTGCTTTCTTAGCTATATGACACATGGTCTTTTCCTTTAAATATAGTTGAAAGGATAAAAATGAAATAATTCAATAGGTTTTATGGTGGTTTTTTATATTGTTTCCTCAGCATTTCTTAGAGGAATGTCTGTATTTATACCATGTTTTCAAAGCAAATATATTTATTTCAAAAAGAAAGTTGGAAAATATCTGGTACTTCTTATATTAGATGGCAATTTCTTATTTTAAATAAAATTATATGTTAAATACTCACAATTTACTTTTAAATAACTTGAGTTACAGTCAGTTTGTTTAACATTTGAGAATTTTGGTAGTGAATATAGAATAACCTTCATAGAACCCTGAGTAACAAGCACATGAAGATAACCTGTTGGTTTGGGGGTGCCTGGATGGCTCAGTTGGTTGAACATCTGACTCTTGATTTTGGCTCAGGTCATGATTTCATGGTTCCTGGGATCGAGCCCAATGTCGGGCTACGTGCTGACAGCGTGAAGCCTGCTTGTTGCTTGGGATTCTCTCTCTGTCCCTCCCCCCACTTGCACTTACTGCCCTCTCACCCTCAACAATATTTTTTTAATCTTTTTTTAAAAAAGATAATATGTTGGTTTATAACTTCAGAGATCAATTTTCTCAAGGTTTATTTTGTCATCTGGTGTGAAAACATGACGACTGGTTGTGCTCCTTGGGAAGCAGAGAAGTAGTAATTTCTCACACTGAGAAAGTTTGTTGAAATATGTGAAGAGCATTTTAAAGAGCAAAAGGATCAATATTTCTCAACACCTAGATTTAGAATAACTCACAGCTATTAACTAGCTTCTTCATGATCTCAGGCAAGGTACTTTGATCATCCGTAGAATGAAGGTGATAATACATAATAAAGATCTGTTGGGAGTGCCAGGGTGGCTCAGTTGGTTAAGCGTCTGGCTCTTGGTTTCGGCTCAAGTTATGATCTCGCAGTTCATGGTATCGAGCCCTGCATTGGGCTCTGTGCTGACAGTGCAGAGCCTGCTTGGGATTCTCTCCTTTTCTCTGTCCCTCCACTGCTGTGTGCTCTCTCTCTCTCTCTCTCTCTCAAAGTAAGTAAATAAACTTACAAAAATCTGTTGAATGAATTATCAGTTTGAAAAGTAATAAATAATGTTACCTAACGCTGTATGTAGTAGATTATCATTAAATTGTAACTTCTTATTTTAATTATGTCTTTATGGAAAATTGGCTGTAGTGTTTTTTTTTTTAAGTAGGCTCCATGCCCAGCGTGGAGCCTATTGTGGGGTTTGAACTCATGACCCTGAAATCAAGGCCTGAGCTGAAATGAAGAGTCAGTTGCTTAATCAACTGAGCCACCCACGTGCCCTGGCTGTAGTTTCTTTATGAAATATTTTTTTGTTGTTGAGTTGTAGAGTTCTCTATATATTCTGGGCATCGATCCTTTATCAGATACCTGATTTGGAAATATTTTCTTTATAAGTTCTTTTTATTCTGTTGGTAGTGCCTTTGATGCAACAAAGTTTTAAATTTTGATGTTCAAGCTGTTTGTTGTTGTTGTTGTTTTTGTTGCTGCTGTTGTCTGTGCCTTTTGTGTCATATCCAAAAAATCATTGCCAAACCAAATGTCACGATCTTTCCCCCTATATTTTCTTCTAAGAGTTTTATAATTTTAGCCCTTGCATTTAGGTTTTTGATCCACTTTGAGTTAATTTTTGTATATGGTGTAAGGATCCAGTTTCATTATTTTGAATGTAGATATCCAGTTTCTTCAGCACCATTTGCTCAAAACACTATCCTTTGCCCATTGAACTGTCTTGGCACCCAAGTCAAAATCATTTGACTGTATATATATGTGAGATTGTATTTCTGGGCTCACTGTTTTATTCCATTGTTCTTGATGTCTGTGTTTATACTAATATCACACTGTTTTGGTTACTGTAGCTTTGTAGTAAATTTTGAAACCATGAAGTGAGAATCTTCCAACTTTGTTCTTCTTTGTTAAGATCATTTGACTATTTTGGAGATTCCATATGATACGCTATATGTTAACTAACTTGGATTTAAATTTAAAAAAATATTCCATATGAATTTAAGGATGGATTTTTCTATTTCTGTGAAGATTGTTACGACAGAGATAACATTGAATCTGTAGATAATTTTAGGTAGTAGGGACATCTTAACAATAATGTTTTCCAATTCATGAATTGTCTTTCAGTGTATTTATATCTTTTTTTAAAATTTTTATTTATTTTTGAGACAGAGAGACAGAGCATGAGCGGGGGAGGGACAGAGAAAGAGGGAGACACAGAATTTGAAGCAGGCTCCAGGCTCTGAGCTGTCAGCACAGAGCCCCATGCAGGGCTGGAACTCATCAACAGTGAGATCATGACCTGAACCGAAGTCAGACGTTCAACCGACTGAGCCAGCCAGGCGCCCTGTATCTTCTTTAAATTTTTTTTTCAGCATTCTTTTGTTATTTTCAGTGCATAAGGCTCTTACCTCCTTGGTTAGGTTCATTTCTAAGTATTTTATTTTTACTTATTTTTAATTTTTTTTAACATTCAGTTTTGAGAGACAGAGAGTGTGAATGGGGGAGGGGCAGAGAGAGAGGGGAGACACAGAATCCCAAGCAGGCTCCAGGCTCTGAGCTGTCAGCACAGAGCCGGACACAGGGCTTGAACTCATGGACCATGAGATCGTTACCTGAGCCGAAGTTGGATGCTTAACCGACTGAGCCACCCAGGTGCCCCAATTTCTAAATATTTTATTCTTGATGCTATTGTAAATGGAATCATTTTCTTAATTTCATTTTCGACTTGTTCATTATTAGTGTATAGAAATACAAATGATTTTTGTGGGTTGACTTTACATCCTGCAAGTTTGCTGAATGTATTAGTTTTTACAATTTTGTGTGTGGAATCTTTAGTGTTTTTTACATATATGATCGTGCCATATGTGAACAGAGGTAATTTTCTTCATTTCCAATCTGAGTGCCTGTTTGTTTACCTTTCCTAATTGCTCTGGCTAAACTCCAAATACTAAGCTTGAATATAAGTGTCAAAATTGTACATCCTTGTATTTTTCCTATCTTAGAGGAAAAGCTTTTAGTCTTTCGCCGTTGCATATGATATTAGCTGTGAGTTTTTTAAATGTGGCCTTTTATGTTGAGGTAGTTTCCTTCTATTCTTAGTGTGTTGCATGTTTTTATCACATAAAGATGTTAGATTTTGTTAATGCTTTTTCTGTATCATTGATCATGTGGATTTCTTTCCATTCTATTAATGTGGTATATTACATGATTTTTCCATGTTGAACCATCCTTGCATCCTTGATCATAATCCTTTTAATGTACTGTTAAATTTGGTTTGCCAGTATTTTATTGAGTATTTTTTGCATCAGTGTTCATAAAGGATATTGGTCTATAATTTTTTTGTATTGCCTTGTTTGGCTTTGGTATTAGGGTAAAGCTGGCTTCATAAAATGAGTTAGGGAGTGTTCCTTCCTTTTCAGCTTTTTGGAAGAGTTTGAGAAGGATTGGTGTTGTTTAAATGTTTGGTAACATTTACCAATCAAGGCCGTTTTATTTGGAGCGTTTCTTTGTTGAAAGGTTTTTGATTACTGATTCAATCTCCTTACTAGTTATAGATATATTTGTATTTGCTATTTCTCCCTGATTCAGTTATGGCAGGTTTTATATTTGTAGGAATTTGTCTATTCATCTAGGTTGGTGGCAGTTTTTGTTTTTTTGTTTTTGTTTTTTAATTAATTTCTGCACCCAATGTGATGCTCGAACTCATGATCCCAAGATCAAGAGTTGCATGCTCTACCAACTGAGCCAGTCAGATACCCTGGCCACAATTTTCTTTAAGCCAGAAGAGAATTATTTGAAAAAGGTAGAGTAGGATATTCAGTCTTAAATCAGTGCTTCCTTTGACAGAACAAATCAGAAGTTGGTTGTTGGTTACAGAATGTCAGCTGACAAAAGTGTCTTCTGTTAAAACCATCACATTTTCATTATATAAATAGGCAAAGAAGAGGCTTAAGTGGATGAGTAATCACTAGAGAAATATTTAAATTTATTAGCTATTAAGAGGTAGGAATTTTATACCTATGTAGTGAAAAATAGAAAATGTTGGTAATACTCATTGCAATTTGATGTTAAGTTGAAATCAGCATTTTTAGACATTTAAAATACCATATATATCAATTCTTAGAGCCAATAATTCCTTCTTTGGAAGATAATTCCTAAAGAACAAGAGCTATAAAACAAAAAGATGTTCATTTTAGTGTTACTTTATTTTTTACTTGTTTATTTTTTTAATTTATTTTTTATTTTTTAGAGAGAGAAACCAGGGGAGAGGAGCTGAGGGAGAGAGAGAGAGAGAGAGAGAGAGAGAGAGAGAGAGAATCTTAAGCAGGCTCCAGTGTCAGCATGGAGCCCAGTGTGGGACTTAGTCCCATGAACGTGAGAACACGACCTGGGCAAAAATCAAGTGTCGGATGCTCAAATGACTGAGCCACTCAGGCACCCCTAGTGTTACTTTAAATAGCAAGCACATTAAAAATAATTTCTGTCCAAAGCTGGATAATGATAAGTTAAATATGATATATACATTTGACTCAGCCATTAAATATAATTATGATAATGGGGCGCCTGAGTGGCTCAGTCGATTAAGCGTGCAACTCTTGATTTCACCTCAGCTCATGATACCACAGTTATGGGTTTGAGCCCATGTCAGGCTCTGTGCTGAGTGTGGAGCCTGCTTGGGACTCTTTCTCTCTCTCTCTCTCTCTCAAAAAAAGATATTAAAAATATAATATGATAAAGCAGTATGGCAAATGCCTATGATGATCTATGAATAAATAAAATGCAAACTCATAGTTTTGCTTTGTTTATAATTACGAAAGTTATTCTTAGGCATAAAAACATGTGTACATAAAGGGAACATGTAAAATTGAAAACATAATTTTAATTGGAATTCTGGGTAATTCTCTTTTTCCTTTTTAATTCCTACAGGGGTTCTTAATATTGATTCAATTAAAAATAATTCAGGGTCTATGAAATAGTCTTCCCAGGAGAAGTCATATTCAAATCTGATCAATTTCTAGATCTAGCAATCAATTTATAGGAAATACAGACTTAGACAAATGCATTAAACATCACCACCTAAGAAGGCAGTCAGTGAAATCCATATTGTGGGAAAGTATAGGACAAATGACTCAGTTTTTTCAATAAGGTATTTTTGAAGGAGAACCTATATAATAAGAGACTTGAGACATTCACTAATCATAGTATAAAGACCTCTTTGATTTCTGCTTCAAGCATAACATTAAAAAGCTAAACAAAATTAAAAGTTATACAATAATAATACAGCACTGGATATAAGAGAAGAAAGATCTAAAGTCAATCGTCTAGGGGCGCCTGGGTGGCGCAGTCGGTTGAGCGTCCGACTTCAGCCAGGTCACGATCTCGCGGTCCGTGAGTTCGAGCCCCGCGTCGGGCTCTGGGCTGATGGCTCAGAGCCTGGAGCCTGCTTCCGATTCTGTGTCTCCCTCTCTCTCTGCCCCTCCCCCGTTCATGCTCTGTCTCTCTCTGTCCCAAAAATAAATAAACATTGAAAAAAAAAAAATAAAGTCAATCGTCTAGACTTCCACCTTAGTAAACTAGAATACAATGCGAGATGTTGATAATGGCAGGGGCTAGTAATGTGTGGGGACAGGGGTATATGGAATGCCCTATAACTTCTGCTTAATTTTGTTGTGAACCTAAAACTACTCTAAAAAATAGTCTATTAAAAATTTGTCTACTAAAAATGTTAACATTATTCAGATATTTGATATTAAGAAATTATTATTTTAAGATGTGATAATGGTACTGTTCTGTTAAAATAGTCCCTGTGTTTCAGAGATTTATACTGAAATATTTGAAGATGAAATGATATTTGGGGTGCCTAGCTGGCTCAGTTGGTAGAGCATGGGACTCTTGATCTCAGGGTTGTGAGTTCAAGCCCCAGGTTGAGTGTGGAGCCTACATAAAGCTATTAAAAAAAAAAGTGAAATGGTATCTGAGATTTATTTTTAAATGATTAAATAAGGGAGACGTAGGTGAGGATTAACTTTAATAATTGTTTCACCTGAGCACTGGCAATTAAGGGTTTGTTATGCTGTTATGTCTACTTTTATATGATTGAAAATTTCTGTACTAAAAAGTTTTAAAAATGCAGAATGGCCAGAATATGGTTTAAAAAGAAGGGATATGTTTTGGGGTGCCTGGGTGGCTCAGTGGTTAACTGTCTGACTTTGGCTCAGGTGATGATCTCACAGTTCATGGGTTTTAGCCCCTCTTTGGGCTCTGTGCTGACAGCTCAGAGCCTGGAGCCTGCTTTGGATTCTGTCTCCTCCTCTCTCTCTGCCCCTCCCCTGCTTGCACTCTGTTTCTCTTTGTCTCTCAAAAAATGAATAAAACATTAAAAAGAAAAAGCGGGGGGGGGGGGGCGCCTGGGTGGCGCAGTCGGTTGGGCGTCCGACTTCAGCCGGGTCACGATCTCGCGGTCTGTGAGTTCGAGCCCCGCGTCGGGCTCTGGACTGATGGCTCAGAGCCTGGAGCCTGTTTCCGATTCTGTGTCTCCCTCTCTCTCTGCCCCTCCCCCGTTCATGCTCTGTTTCTCTCTGTCCCAAAAATAAATAAACGTTGAAAAAAAAAAATAAAATAAAATAAAAAAAAAAAAGAAAAAGGGGTATGGTTTAATTGCTTGCCTTTTACAGATTAGCACTTATAAACCTATACGTAAAACTTAACAGACAATGTGTGTTATTTAAAAGATAACAGGGTAGGGGCGCCTGGGTGGCTCAGTCAGTTGGGCAGCCGATTTCGGCTCAAGTCATGATCTCACGGTCCGTGAGTTCGAGCCCCGCGTCGGGCTCTGTGCTGACAGCTCAGAGCCTGGAGCCTGTTTCAGATTCTGTGTCTCCCTCTCTCTCTGACCCTTCCCCGTTCATGCTCTGTCTCTCTCTGTCTCAAAAATAAATAAACGTTAAAAAAAATTTTTAAAGATAACAGGATATATAAAAAATTTATAGTGTGTGTATATATATATACATAAAGCTTACACACATAAAGCTTATATATACACACATAAAGCTTATTTATTTACTTTGAGAGAGACCAAGACAGCATGAGTAGGGGAGGGGCAGAGAGAGAAGGAGAGAGGGAGAATCCCAAGTAGGCTCCCAGCTGCCAGCGCAGAGTCCAACACGGGCTTGAACTCACAAAACTGTGAAATCATGACCAGAGCCAAAACCAAGAGTTTTGACCGAGCCACTCAGGCACCCCTAATTTATAATATGTTAAAAGAAATGAGTCTGGTGGCTCCAAACACATTTAAGATTTTGTGTTGCATTTATTTTCTTATAATTCTGGTGTTGTATCTGTTTGTATAGCCTTGGTTAGAAATAAAGTTGCAAGGTTAAATTAGAGACCTTTTGTAGCCTTTCCTGTGATATACTCTTAAAATGCCTAATAATTTTTTTGTTTTCAGTTAATAATAGTTAAGTTGGAGCAGGTGTTTGGATACAGGCAGAGTTGTAATCTGAACTGCTGTAGCTCTTACTGCACTGGTTTTGGTATTTGCTAATAAGCAAGGCTATAGTACTCTTCTGTACTTGAGAACTGGTCTTTATGAATAGGTGGATATTGGTCAGTCACAGGCACTTTCCTGTTTTTTGTTTTTGCAAGGCAGTTATTTTTGTCATAAATATAGTGCTTTTTGAAGACCTGGCATATCACATTTTCCACCTTGTAATTTGGGGACGAAATAAGTGAACACTGATGATTTGAATTTTTAAGAATTGTAAAGGACCTTTATTCACACTGTAAGGGGGTATAAATAGGCACAAATGGTACTTGAGTATAAAGCTTATTCATAAATTTGCAGTAAGGTTTGTCCTGTGGAAAGCCATGAGTGGGAAGTTTCAAAAGAAAAGGAAAGGGAAATAAGAAAGGCACCATCATTCACTCAGTCCCTATTATGTACTTCATTTTACAGGTATTATCTCATTTTATCTTCATAAAAGCCTTATAAGGAGAATATTAACATTTCATTTGTACATATGAGGAAAAAGTGAGGCTCACAGAGTTCAAATTATTCTCAAAGTCGTTTGGCTAGTGAATGAATGATAAAGTTGAGATTGGAATCCAAAAGTGCCATATTAAAGAAAATTACATGTAAACACACAAATGGTTAGAGAAAAACAAATACCATATGATCTGTCTTATATGTAGACCCTAAAAATAAAAGAAAACCAAAAACCCCCAAACCCTAAGCTCATAGTTAGAACAGATGAGTGGTTGTCTGAGGCAGGGAAAGAGTGAGGGTAAGTGGAGGGTAAAATGGCAAAATGGCTGAACAGAGTCAGAAGGTACTGACTCCAGGTATAAAATAAGTAAGTCTTGGGGATGTAATACACAGCATGTCAACTATAGTTAATAATACTGTATTGCATATTTGAAATTTGTTAAGAGAGTAAATCTTAAAAGTTGTCATAACAAGAAAAATTCTGTAACTAGACTTTATTGTGATCATTTTGCAATATATATAAATACTGAGTCATTATGTTGTACAGCTGAAACTTACATAATTAGTTTCAGTTTTACCTCAGTTAAAAAAAAATACGTTAAATGCTACATTGCAAAGAATAAACCTTAATATATATAAACAACAAAATAAAGGAACTGACCTCAGTTGATGTCACTGTCATTAATAAACAGCTTAAAATGTGTTTGTCATTGTTGAAGATGTAAATTTGAGTTGTGTATGATATTGCCCTTCCCAGATAAGGCCACATTAATGTTTCTTTCTCATATGCTCATTTGTGCAATGATTTTTTTATAATCAAGGAAGCAATAAACATTTGGCAAGTACCTATTTTATTTCAGGTACTGTGATATCAGTATTGAAATACTTTAGTCCTTTACTCCATGAAGTTTACATCCTAGTTCAGGAAAATGGAGAATAAGTTGAATAAATGCAGTAGATTGTGTTAGTTGTGATAATAAAAGTATATGGCATGATATTTTGGTAGTGAAGTTTGTATGTGCAAATATGTAATTCTCTATTTCTAGAACTGACTTTTTGACTCTGAGCCTCTAGCTCAGAGAACTGGAGAAGGTACTTAGATGACGCTTGGAATGTGGGGTGGGATATTTTTGTTACAGTGATTGGGGTTGCTGCTGGTGTTTAATAATCTGGGACGTCCTGTGTTAAACGTCCTGTGTTAATCAGAATGGTGCTGTGAAGAATTGGCCACGCTAAATGCCAAGGATGCCCTCGTTGAGAAACACTGACTAACCTGACTCATGGCAAACAACTTCATCTTGGTCTTTTCAGGCAAATTGAGTGTTACCCGGTAATTTTAAATCCAGGATTATTAACCTATTCTCAGTTGGTTCAAATCTCTTAGATTCTGCCTATCTTTTCTAGGGCACTAATTCTAATGACCTGTGAAGCTTGTTACAGGATAGTCTTTGTCTTTTTGAGAACAAGAGCCAGCATTCCCAGGTCAATCTTCTATTTTATGTTGTGGTACACTGTCTGTGTCAGTCATAGGCACTGTCAGGTGGTGGTTTTGTGGTGTATGTTACATTTGATCCCATGTAGTTCTCTAGCATGGGTGATCCCACAGAAATGCCTCTCTTTGCCTGACTCCTATTTTCTTGCCATTCTAGGTAGTTTCTTGGCAAGTCATCCACTTTTCTAACTAACTTCTGTGCCTTTCTTGAATTCCCTTGGAAACAAAAGATCCCCCCTCCACACTATTGTTGGCATATTGGGAAGGATGGGTAAGATTCCTCTGTTTAACTGCATAATGCTGCCCCCTAGCTTGCTCTTAAAAAAGATATCTTTGTTTTTTTGTTTTTTTGGAGTTTTTTTTCAATTCTCACTTGAGATTTTTTTACCCGGAGCAAGTCATTTACTTTGGAAAGTCCCCAACTATGTTAGTTTGCTAGGACTGTCATAACAGAGTACCACTAACTGGTGGTTTAAACAATAAAAATTTATTGTGTCACAATTCCAAAGGCTAGAAGTCTGAGATTGAGGTGGTGACAGGGTTGTTTCCTTCTGAAGGTTGTAATGGAAGATCTATTCCATGTCTTTCTCCTTGGCTTGTAGATGGCCATCTTATGTTCACATGGTATTCTCCCACATGCTATGTCCAAATTTTCCCTTTTATTAGGTTACCAGTCATATTGGATTAGGAGCTCTCACCTTAATGACCTCATTTTAATTTGATTACCTCCATAAAGACCCTGTTTCCAAATGAGTCATATTCTGAAGTATTAAGGATTAAGACTTAAATATATGTATTTGAGGGAGACACCGTTCAACCTGAAACACCAACTAATACTCCTTTTAATTCTATTTTCTTTTTAGAATACAGAAAAGGCTCTACTCAAAATTAAAATATCCCAGTCCAACACCTAAAAAAATTATATAAAAGTAAAAAGAGAGGGGGGAAAAAAGCCCTATTTCAATCCAATTCTTATCCTCCAACTTGACTATTTTACTTTACTTTTCCATGTGAGTAACTACATATAGAACTCTCTGATTCTTTTTCCAGGCTAACCGCATTCCATTTAATGGTCATACTGCAGTTTAATTATTCCTCTACTGATGAACATTTGGGTTGTTGATAACTTTTGACTATTATGATGGTACAGAGCTAATTCTTGTATACATCTCATTGCACAGTTGGATTTTCTTTTTGTAGGATAATCTTTCAAATTGAATGTGCTAAGTCAAAGGGAATGAACAGTTAAAATTTTAAGATACCACTAAATTAATCTACCAATTTATACTACCACCAGGAGGATTTGAGAGAAAGTTCCTCTTTTCTCTTTACCCTCACCACCATTGGATACCAGTTTTTAAAAATTATTTGTACAATAGAAAAAGAACATCTCATTCTTTTAATTTTTATTTTGTTGTACAACTGATACTTACTATATCTTTACTTATTAGACTTTTATTTTTCTGTAAATTTACCTGTGTGAGTTCTTTGCTTACTTTCTTTAGAGGTTTTTGTATTTTTCTTTTTAGTTCATTGAAGGTTTTTATATGTTATGGATCTTAGCCCTTTGTTCATTATGTATAACAAATATTTTATCTAGTCTGTTATTTTATTCTTTTTGATGTCACTGTACATGGAGGGTTTTTGTAATTTCCTTTTCTGATTGTTCATTTTTAGTGTATAGAAAGAAATGCTAACTGATATTTGTGTGTTGACTTTGTATCTTGCAGATTCACTGAATTCATTTCTAAGTTTTAATGGTTTTTTTTTAAATGGTTTTTATGTGTGGAATATTTAGGGTTTTCTGTATATAACTTAATATCATCTGCAAACAAAGATAATTTTACTTCAGTTTAGATGCCTTTTATTTCTTTTTCTTGCCTGATATTGTGGCTAGAAACTCAGTACCTATGTTAGGTAGAAGAGGTGAAAACAGGCATCATTGCCTTTTCTAATCTTTGAGAAAAAGCTTTCAGTCTTTCATCATTGTATGATGTTTGCTATGGATTTTTTTGGCTTTGTTTTGTTTTGTTTTTAAATTTTTTTTCAATATATGAAATTTACTGTCAAATTGGTTTCCATACAACACCCAGTGCTCATCCCCAAAGGTGCCCTCCTCAATACCCATCACCCACCCTCCTCTTCCCCCCACCCCCCATCAACCCTCAGTTTGTTCTCAGTTTTTAAGAGTCTCTTATGCTTTGGCTCTCTCCCACTCTAACCTCTTTTTTTTTTTTTTTTCCTACCCCTCCCCCATGGGTTTCTGTTAAGTTTCTCAGGATCCACATAAGAGTGAAAACATATGGTATCTGTCTTTCTCTGTATGGCTTATTTCACTTAGCAGCACACTCTCCAGTTCCATCCACGTTGCTACAAAGGGCCATATTTCGTTCTTTCTCATTGCCCTGTAGTACTCCATTGTGTATATAAACCACAATTTTTTTATCCATTCATCAGTTGATGGCCATTTAGGCTCTTTACATAATTTGGCTATTGTTGAGAGTGCTGCTATAAACATTGGGGTACAAGTGCCCCTATGCATCAGTACTCCTGTATCCCTTGGGTAAATTCCTAGCAGTGCTATTGCTGGGTCATAGGGTAGGTCTACTTTTAATTTTCTGAGGAACCTCCACACTGTTTTCCAGAGTGGCTGCACCAATTTGCATTCCCACCAACAGTGCAAGAGGGTTCCCGTTTCTCCACATCCTCGCCAGCATCTATAGTCTCCTGATTTGTTCATTTTGGCCACTCTGACTGGCGTGAGGTGATATCTGAGTGTGGTTTTGATTTGTATTTCCCTGATAAGGAGCGACGCTGAACATCTTTTCATGTGCCTGTTGGCCATCCGGATGTCTTCTTTAGAGAAGTGTCTATTCATGTTTTCTGCCCATTTCTTCACTGGATTATTTGTTTTTCAGGTGTGGAGTTTGGTGAGCTCTTTATAGATTTTGGATACTAGCCCTTTGTCTGATATGTCATTTGCAAATATCTTTTCCCATTTCGTTGGTTGCCTTTTAGTTTTGTTGGTTGTTTCCTTTGCTGTGCAGAAGCTTTTTATCTTCATAAGGTCCCAGTAATTCATTTTTGCTTTTAATTCCCTTGCCTTTGAGGATGTGTCGAGTAAGAGATTGCTACAGCTGAGGTCAGAGAGGTCTTTTCCTGCTTTCTCCTCTAGGGTTTTGATGGTTTCCTGTCTCAAATTCAGGTCCTTTATCCATTTTGAGTTTATTTTTGTGAATGGTGTCAGAAAGTGGTCTAGTTTCAACCTTCTGCATGTTGCTGTCCAGTTCTCCCAGCACCATTTGTTAAAGAGACTGTCTTTTTTCCATTGGATATTCTTTCCTGCTTTGTCAAAGATTAGTTGGCCATACGTTTGTGGGTCTAGTTCTGGGGTTTCTATTCTCTTCCATTGGTCTATGTGTCTGTTTTTGTGCCAATACCATGCTGTCTTGATAATTACAGCTTTGTAGTAGAGGCTAAAGTCTGGGATTGTGATGCCTCCTGCTTTGGTCTTCTTCTTCAAAATTCCTTTGGCTATTCGGGGCCTTTTGTGGTTCCATATGAATTTTAGGATTGCTTGTTCTAGTTTCGAGAAGAATGCTGGTGCAATTTTTATTGGGACTGCATTGAATGTGTAGATAGCTTTGGGTAGTATTGACATTTTGACAGTATTTATTCTTCCAATCCATGAGCAAGGAATGTCTTTCCATTTCTTTATATCTTCTTCAATTACCTTCATAAGCTTTCTATAGTTTTCAGCATACAGATCTTTTACATCTTTGGTTAGATTTATTGCTATGGATTTTTTTGTATATGGCTTTTATTATGTTGTGGTAGTTTCCTTCTATTTCTAATTTTTTGACTGTTTTTATTATGTTTTATGTTGATTATGTTTTTATTATGAAAGCGTGTTGAATTTTGTCAGATGCTTTTTCTGCTTTGAGATGATTATGTGGGTTTATTTCTTTCATTCTGCTAATGTGTATTAGACTGAGTTCTGTATATTGAATAATTCCAAATCCATTATTTTTTCCCTACACTGTAGCCATATCTTCCCCTTTGATTAAAACATTTAAGTGGTTTCCCTGCTCTAATTAAAAAAACAAAATTAAGCATCCAACTTTGACTCAGGTCATGATCTCACAGTCTGTGAGTTCGAGCCCTGTGTCATGCTCTGTGCTGAGAGCTCGGAGCCTGGAGCCTGCTTTGGATTCTGTATCTCCCTCTCTCTGACCCTCTCCTGTTCATGCTCTGTCTTCCTCTGTCTCCAAAATAAGTAAATATTTTTAAAAAATTTTAAAAACCCAAATTATTTTTTTTTATTTTTATTAAAAAAAAAATTTTTTTTTACGTTTATTTATTTTTGAGATAGAGAGAGAGACAGAGCATGAATGGGGGAGGGTCAGAGAGAGGGAGACACAGAATCCGAAACAGGCACCAGGCTCTGAGCTGTCAGCACAGAGCCTGACGTGGGGCTCGAACTCACGGACCGCAAGATCATGACCTGAGCCGAAGTTGGCCGCCCAACCGACTAAGCCACCCAGGCGCCCCAAAAACCCAAATTATTAATACAACCTGTACAAACTTTGCTTGGTCTGCCTTCTTTTTTTTAATTGAAGTATAACTAATATACAGTGTTATTTTTATTTGTATAATGTATTTTTATCTGTATAATTCTGTACATTACTCTTAATGACTGTATTCTCTCTATACTCTACTTTTCATCTCTGTGACTTATTTATTTTATAACTGGAAGTTTGTATCTCTTAATCCCCTTTACCTATTTCACCCATCCCCCTACTCACCTCCCCTCTGGCAGCCACCAGTTCTCTGTATGTAAGAGTCTGGTTTTTTTTTTTTTTTGTTTGTTTCTTTGTTCATTTGTTTCATTTCTTAGATTCCACACATGAGTGGAAACATACATTTGTCTTGTCTGGCCTCAGCTTATTCTATGCCTCCCTTAATATAAGGGCCTTTAGCCATATTAACTATTTTTAGTTCCTTGATGGAGCCATGCTTTCTTCCCCTAATGGGACCTACTTTCTGTTTCCTCTGCTTATTGTCTCTTTTGTGCATAGAAGACTTTTACCTCATATTTTATCTATGTCATTTCCTAAATGAAACCTTTCTTGACCCTCTCAATCTAGGTAAGGCCTAGATTACATCTTATTTTACTATGTACTTCTTTTGAAGCAAGTAATTTTCTATTCAGTTGTGTAATTATTTAATTTTAGATAATAACCTCTGTAGACTATGAACTTCATGAAGGCAGGGGCCATATCTGTTTTGTTCACTGCTACACCTAATAGGGTAGTCTGCTGCTCAGCACATAGTTAGGGCTCAAATATTTGTAGCATAAATGAGTGAATGATGGCTTCTTGGATTTACCTCTTGATTAGAAAGGTTATTGAAAGTTTTTAAGAAGATTGACATAATTAGATTTACTGTTTTAGAAAGTTCTGTCATTTACTGTTTGTGTGAAAGATGAATTGGAAAGACACATCTGAAGATTAGGAGGACAGATAATTGATTGTGATCATCTTCTAGGCCTCAGATAGTAGAGGCCTGAATAAAGGCAGCAGCAGTAATGATGGAGAGGGAGAGATTAAGAGGGAGAACCAACAGGATTTAGCAATTGATGAGATATAGTCATGGTGAGGAAAAAGGAAAAGTCAGGTCTCAAAATGAAATACCATATATGAATTAGTATGAAGCAGTATTACATAGTAGTTAAGAACAGAGCCTTTGGAGACTTACTATGTAACTTACTAGCTGTACAGCTGAATGATTTTGCTTAACATTTGTTTATTCAACTCTGTTGATTGTAAGTGACTGAATTCATAGAGGTTAAATGAAATAGTATATGTAAAGTGCTTGTATTCATACAGTTTGCTGTGGACTTGAACAAGTCATTTAACCACCCAAACTCAAGTTTCTTCTGATAGAAATAATCTATTTCCTGTACTCTGTTTGTTGCAGAGTTACTTTGAGAATGTAAAGCCTCTGAAAACTGTAAATTGTTAATCATGGTAGCTAGATATATTAATTATACCTAGTAAGAGAGGCGATGATCTCTCTCACTTTGTCTTTAGTCTGACCTCATCTCTTGATTCATCTTTGTAAGATGGATACTTCTTGACTCTAAAAACTGGATTAGTAGAATTTACTGGGAACAGCTTTCTGCCCATATGAAGCTCTCTGTGATAAATGACTAATGACTTCTCAAGAAAATAAATCTTAACAGGGAGCTGAGGAGATTCTTGTTGTCTAATGTGGAAGGGACAAGAAAGTAAAATTATCAAGAACCAACCCTGGAAGGTGGAAATAAGGTGCTGGAAATTGGCCTCATGAATTTTTGATGGTCTGCGGGCTGTGCTTATTTTTTTTTAAGTCTATTTATTTATTTTGGAGAGGGAGCTCATGTACCCACAAGCAGGGAGGAGGCAGAGAGAGAAAGAGAGAGAAAATCCCAAGCAATCTCCATGTTGCCAGTGCAGAGCTCGACATGGGAGCTGTGAATCGTGAGATGGTAATCAGAGCTGAAATCAAGAGCTCGGCACTCAACTGACTGAGCCAACCAGGCATCCCAAGGGCTGTGCTTATTTTTAGGATTGAGTTGTATACTTTGAGCTTTCCGAGCTTTCGTAGCAAACCAGTAAAAAGAGCTGGTATTATTATTATTCCATCTATAAGATGAATAAAAATCAGAAATTCAAACTTGGAATTCCCAATGTTTGTTTATTTTACCCTGCTATATTGCCTTTCCAAACAAAGATAGCAGATGTAGTTAGTTATCTTTAAATGCCCATGTTACGTGATATTGTGTATAGGAATTTTGCCTAAGGGCAAGTCATTTTTTTTTCTCCTGCTGTGTATTTGTTGTGTGATCTTGGGTAAGGTTTTTATTTTCAGCCAGACTTTTACTTTCCTTATTGCTGACAGACGTGTCATCTCACTCTTGCTTTTGAATTGAGTCTTGGGGCCCAGCTTCCTCAACTGCATTTTCCTTTGAAGTTTTTAGTGTTGTAGTAATATGGTTTCCTGTCAGTGTTGGTCAATATTGGTTTGCTCTCTTTGTACTGTTACCCTAAATAAATTTAGTATGTTCTTATTCCTACAGGTTTTCTGTGCTTCCTGCTGTAGCCTGAAATGTAAACTGTTATACATGGATAGAAAGGAAGCTAGAGTATGTGTAATCTGCCATTCAGTGCTAATGAATGGTAAGTATTAAAACAGGTTGAATTCACAGTTACCAAGACAGAACAAGAGAATTCCTATGAAAAGACTACTGTTTTTTCCTGCCTTTCTCTATAAGTTGTTCACGTTCTCAAAAGTCACAACTTTAACTAAAAATATGGAACAAATTTCCATGTTTTGAGAATATTGTAGCATTTCAGAATCCCTGTGCCTAACTTAATAAACAAATGTTAAAGTCAGGTAAGTTTTGCAGGAAGAATGGAGGTTCTGGTGGAAATCTGGTGCTGTGTGGCTTTAATGCTCCTGTGGAATGACTGGAGTGGGATGGGGGTGGGAAGCAATTGACCACTCAGATGATGAAATATTAAAATTGGACTGAGGTTTTCCTTTCAAGGGAAGCTGTCTATTTCTAGGAAATACCTTAATAACTTGAAGTGTATTCTTATTAACAACTTGGTTGTCACTCATCTTGTTAAAAATAAATTATTTAGTGTTTCACATAAGTAGAGGAGTTCATTTTTTCTGTCAGAAATCTCCTTAATACTATTTAGATTTGTTATAAGAATATTGGTTTTAAATTTAGTTATATGGTAAAAGAACATGGCCAGGAGAAGGTAAATATAGCTTGTCTAGTGTTCATCTTTTGTGGGACTGGAAATGAATCCAAGGGCATTTTAGTTTAGAATTACAAAAAAAAAAAGTATTTTTGTAAAGAGATACAAGAAAATTAATCAGGCTATAGTATTTTCTCTGTATGTCTTTGTACAGTTGCCAGAAGAATTACGAATAAAATTTTGAACTTGGACAAAAGTTGATGCCTGTGCCAGGGTAGCGTGCCTCCTGGAGGCGGGAATCTATCTGCTCAAGACCCCTCCTGCTCTGTCTGTCTGCGTTGCTCATAGTGATGTTTTCCTGTTGCTGGCTTATTAACTACTGCATGTCAGTTAATCTGATCTGTTCTGATCTCCTGTGATCCACCCAATTTCCTCCCATTTCTGAATTCTTACAATTTTGATCAAAATATTAATTCATTCTCTCTACTCTTAAGGGTCAATTTTTAGATGGTAGTTACTTCACTCAGTTGTTCAATTGATGATTTTTATTCCTGCTTTCATTTTCAGACATATATCCACAGAAAAGAGCATGCTGCTTAATTATAGTACCCAGTACCTCTTTTATTTGATGAGGTCTTTCAACTTGATAGCTTCTTTTTTTTTTTTTTTAACTTGGCATATCCAAAGATGAAGGAAATGGCAGAGGATTCATATGGAATACTTATTTTTATTAAGCCAAGGATGCCCTTACCAGGGAATCCTAAAGTAATCTACTTTTTCTGGTTTTTCCAGCAGTCTTTCCTCTCGCATGGCTTAGCGAAGTCTTTTTCTGAATATTTAATTTGATGCTTTTCAGTGTTCCCTATCCCTTTTTCCCTTTCTCCTTTTCTCTTCCTCCCCTCTTTCTGCCAATGCTTTCAAAGGAACTTAGCTATTGTTTTTAGCCTTGTCCTGAAGTTTGGAGGCAATAAGTATTCATGATCTTACGGATCATTCTTTGATATTGAATGAGAGTTTTAAAAAAGATGCTTTAAAAAATTGGGTGTTTTCCATTCCTGAGCATGTGGTATTACCTGAACCTAGAAGATAAAATTTGGTATCTCTCATTTCTGTAGCTCCTTTCATCTTATTTACTTTAAAGACAATAGTTGATATGTCAATATTTAGTAAAATTATAGAATATACAGAATCTTAACACACTTGTAATCATTCATATTGGTTGATGGCACTTGTATGATATTGGCACATTTTCATGTTCAGATGGGTCCTATGCTTTTGAGACACACCAAAGATGTAAATTGGTTGTTTTTGCTGGATACTTTTACACGAGGTAATGATTACACAATAGCAGAATTCACAAAAATGTTGAGATGTGTTCTCTTCAGCGTTAGCTTTTAGAATTTTTCAAGTGAAATTTTTACCTCAACTAAGAAGAGCCTAAAAGTCTGTAAATGAAACAAAAATATCATACAATGGAATTATGCTATTTTAGGCCCAATTTTGATTTTTGAAGAACTTTATAAAATGTGTTGAATGTTAAACCTGCCCCCCCCACCCCCAAATATCTAAATTGCCATCCCAGCTGCAAACCCTTAGTAAGTTTGATGTTTCACTCCCTCTTAAGGGAATGTATGGTCTCCTTTAAAGAAGCCAGGGGCCTAGTCTTTAATCTCAGACTGATCTGCTATTAGTCTGTACCAGAACTATCACATAATTCTTATTTGTTGCTTCCAAATAGTTTACTTAACTAAATGGTCTCCTTTATTGAATAAAATAACCTATTTCCTTAATACTTTCACTAGTTGGAAGAGAGAGTAGTACTATGAGTGTTAATGAGGAAGAGCTACATTATTTATCCAATATTGAGGAGGTCTTGATGTCCATATTTTGCAATCCATTCACATTGATTGTCTGTATTTGCTTTAGCTCAAGCCTGGGAGAACATGATGAGTGCCTCAAGCCAGAGCCCTAACCCTAACAATCCTGCTGAATACTGTTCTACTATCCCTCCCTTGCAGCAAGCTCAGGCCTCAGGAGCCCTGAGCTCTCCACCTCCCACTGTGATGGTACCTGTGGGAGTTTTAAAGCACCCTGGAGCAGAAGGTAGGGAATCATGTGCTCTTCTCTCTCCTTTTCCTCACCAAGTTCCTCTGAAAAGGTGCTGATGTGATTTTACAGCACAAGTCTTTAAAACACTGTAGATAAGTCCCTTTGGGTGGTTTTTAAAGTGGAAGGAACAAGGTGAGAAATGTGTCAAGACTATTTCTGGGCAAGTAAAGAATAATACTGTGTTACCTGATATTTTGGAGGCACCTCCAAAAATATGCCAATACTCTCTCCAACTTAAGAATGGAGTGATTACACTGCTTCTACTTGAAAAGAGATACAGAATTTGAAGTTGGCCTGTAAAATCCTAGCTTCATGCCTACCTTAATGTTCTTTGTAGGAGTTTATGAAAATGGAGAGTTCTTTCTTTGGAGCAGCCCATTTTAGTGTTGCATTTTGAAAACCCATTGCCATTTTCTCTTTTCATTTTTAATCCATCCAAATAAGAATATGAACATATTGTTAGGTACATAGACTTTTATAAACTCCAGAGCTTTCTGATTATATCATATGATAGAAAATTATGGGCTCAACTTATTTTAGTTTATATCTTTATGATTATGATATTGTCAGGTGAAAGATACTTTGTAAGTTCAGGAAATTATCAGTAGTAAAAATAACAGTTATGTATTTCCTTAAAATGGTCTTGTCAGGAAGTTTCCCTTGATAATTAAAATCAATCTTCTTTCATTAATTTTATGTCTTTTTGTCTAGTAATATTCCCTCTCCCTTGCTAAATAGCCCTCCTCCCCTTTTGAAGATCAGAGACTTCTACTGACGTTATCATGTTCTTCCCCATTTTCCCCTCTTCAGATCATCCCTTAGTCATACTCCTTGTATTTTTATGAGTTCAGGCTTTCTTTCTTAAAATCTTTACTCTCTTTACTTCATTTGTCATTTTTGTTGTTCTTCCCTAGTCTCTCTTTGTTTTGGCTGTTTGGAATTGATTTCTGGAATTGGATTTAAAGAGATCATTTCATCGGACTTAGTTTTCCAGCTTTTCCCCTATTGCAGACCACTTTTGCACTGCCAGATCAGTCTTTTTTCATCTTCTGTTACTCTTTAGCCAGAGATCTGGTCAGTTTGCTTCCCAATTCTCTTACATATCTGTGCTAACTCTTCCTTTATTAGTAAATAATTCTTCAACATTCTTCAGGGCATCTTTTGCCCTTTAAAAATACCATATCACTTTTCCAGATATTTAATTCCCACGGAAACCTCATACTTTTAGGAGATGTGGACATCTATTGCTAGATATTTTTTCCCTGTGATTAATTTATTTCCTAGGCACTTAAAACACCTTTCTTAGTTTCTCTGTCAGTGATATGGAACAGAATAAGTGACATAATTATAAGTGTACTTACAAACTCTTAATATTTTAAAGCAAAGTATTTTAAATCTTTATGTTTAAGTTATAGAAATAAAGAATATATTTAAACTCGTATTTTATTAATTTATAACCACTTTTATACACAGTTACAGTTCTTATATTTATAATTATAAGATGCTAAATAGTGACTTCTTTGTACTTCTGGAAATGGTGACCTTCTCTTCTTTCATGTTAGAAACGCTACCAATATCACAGTGATGCCTGTTTTATTTTTCTGGCTCCTCAAGTGGCTCAGCCCAGAGAGCAGAGGCGAGTTTGGTTTGCTGATGGGATCTTGCCTAATGGAGAAGTTGCTGATGCAGCCAAATTAACAGTGAATGGAACTTCCTCTGCAGGAACCTTGGCTGTCTCACATGACCCAGTTAAACCAGTAACTACCAGTCCTCTACCGGCAGAGGTAAGAAAACAAAACGGCATCTAAAAGTGAGTACTTGGTTTACTCAGCATTGTGCTGCTTCTGTCTTGCCATTTTCTAAATTGAGTGACCTTTCTTTGGAAGCCTATAGGTTTCAGGTACAGTTTAGGATGTATGTGTGTGGTTCGGGAGTAAAGTAAATGTGGCAAAATCAGTTCTTGTTTGCTATGTATTTGGAAGGTTTTTTTCAGGGAAAGATTCTCATGAAGGTTGTTCTCAGTGAGCTCAGGCTACTGCTGTAGTTAGAGCTAATGCAGAGGGAATCCTGCCCCCTTTGTACATTGATTTTCGAACAATGTTTCACAGGTTCTGTGGTGACCTTTTGGGAGTGCCATGATGAGGAAGGGCCAGGCCATATAAAGGTGGCCGAGGAGTCCCTCTATTCCTTTCTTTTCAACCAAGCATCTCTACTTTCTTCTGTTCTACTTTTTGGTTGCCATGTAAGATTTTTAACGATTTTATTTTTAAGTAATCTCTACAACCAATGTGGGGCTTGAACTCACAATCCCAGGATCAAGAGTTGCATGCTTTACCAACTGAGACAGCCAAGAGCCCCTGATAGGTTTTTAGAAGATAAATTCTGTTTGAATGCAAGAGGAAGCTCTAGTGAATGACTGTTACAAGGAAACAAGATTCAGCTCATTTTGCAAAATTAAACCAAGTTAGTTATTTTATTTTTGTCTCTTACATTATTCAACAATCTTTTTTAATACTTATCTGATAAAAAAATACTTACCTGATAAACTAGAAGAATTTCATTTTAAGATTAATAATTCTTTTATTTTACCAGATAAGTATTGGGATAATAGTTATCTTTAGGGCCAGACTAGAATATATTTTTCTCATCTTTATGGCCTAGTAGAGTGTGTGGCACTTAATAGGTACTCCATGAATGAAATAAATTCCTTTTCACAGGTGGTATGTACGTAGAGGCCAAATGACCACTTTCTATGATATTAAAAGGTGGTTTTATGCATCATTTCCTGTACTAGACTTTAAAATCAGGTAATAATGGTTTGCCAATAAAATTTTCCAAATTTCCTCTTATATGATGTATTGAGAACATTGCAAAATTTTTAACAAAAACCTACTAAAAACCGATAGCATCCTAAATTATAGATAGCATAGATAAAAATATAATAAGACGTGGACATTTAAAACAATTTTTTTAATGTTTTATTTATTTTTGAGAGAGACAGAGCATGAGCTGGGGAGGGGCAGAGAGCGAGAAGGAGACACAGTCAAAGCAGGCTCCAGGCTCCAAGCTGTCAGCTCAGAGCCCAATGCAGGGCTCAAACCCATGAACTGAGAGATCATGACCTGAGCTGAAGTTAGATGCTTAACTGACTGAGCCACCTAGATGCCCCAACATGGACATATTTAAAAAAAAATAGTTTTAATCTTTATTCAGGTATAAAATCTAGATAGTAAAGTATTTAGGGAGCATTAATCTTTAGGAGACAACTTGATGAACTTATAGACACACACACACACACACACACACACACACACACACACACACTTGTGCAACCACTACCCAGGTGAAAATACTTGGGTATTTTCCAGGACCATTTCCATCACTTTGGATGGTTCCCTCATGCCCTTTTTCTGTCAATACCTGCCTAATTTTCTCCATGGTAGCCCCATTATTTTGACTTGTGTCACCATAGATTAGTTTTGACTGTTCTTAAATTTCATGTAAATGGAAACATATAGCGTATTTCGTTTTGTATGTAGCTTCTAACTTTTTTGTGTTTAGCTGCTCAAACTAATGACTATGAGATTTATTCATGTTGTGTGCACCAAAAGTTAATATCTTTTTATTGCTGGATAGTGTTCCATTGTGTGGATATACCACAGTTTATCTGTTTTCCTGTTAATGGACATTTGGATTATTTCTAGTCTTTGGCTTTTTTTTTCTTTTTGCTTAAGTTGTATAGAATATGGAGAATATTATTTTAATAGATTTTGAGTATGTTCTGTTAAATTGTTAAGTGGATTTAACTCTATCCGAAATGTCTTTTTGTAACATTATACTTTATTAAATAGTGTAGTAAATATGATCTTAATATTAATGAAGAGAAAAATGAACTTGAAGTTTTATTTAATTGTATAGTAAATGAAAACAATGACTTATTTTAATCTCTGTATTTTATCTGTTAATTTTTTTAGTGTGGTAAAATATCCATAATGTAAAATCTGCCATTTTTATCATTTTTAAGTGTACAAACCAGTGGCATTAAGTCCATTCACATTGCTGTACAACTGTCACCACTTTTCTCAAAGCTATTTTTAAAAATCAATGAAAATGAGACTTTAAATGGACCCAAATGCACTCACTGAAGGTTCAGAAATTATGAGATAATATTGAAATTGTGTTTCTGTTGCCACTGTGGTTTTAAAAAATATTTTCTTTTATGGCAGAGAAGACCTGGGTAAAGAAAGCTTTAACCCAGGCTATAAGGCCTCTTTTCTTATTCTGATTTCATGATGCCAGAAAGAGAAACCATACAGTTGGAAATATTTTCATAGTATAAACCCAGTCCTTTGGGAAATAAACCACAGGTTAATGAGAAATTTGTGCTATTTTTCAAAAAGTATGGATTGCAAATTTTCACTTAAATTCCCATTTATATCCCATTTATATTCTGCTAAAGTGTTGACTTGTCTGTAATGCTCACTTTGCTGATTTGCTTTCCTAGACGGATATTTCTCTGTTCTCTGGGAGTATAACTCAGGTTGGAAGTCCTGTTGGCAGTGCAATGAACCTAATTCCTGAAGATGGGCTTCCTCCCATTCTCATCTCCACTGGTGTAAAAGGAGGTATGTGGACTTACATGTTTAAACAAGGATCGTGGGGCGGCTCAGTTGGTTAAGTGTCTGACTCTTGATTTCGGGTCAGGTCATGATCTCACAGTTTGTGAGGTCAAGCTGCACTTTGGTCTCCATGCTGTGCTTGCTCATGCTCTCTCTCTCTCAAAATAAATAAACTAAACAATAACAACAAAACAAAAAAAAGAAACATTTAAATAGTCATAGTAATGGCAAGTATGCCAGATGTTATCTTCTAAGAGAGAATTTGAGTTTTAACTACCTTTTTCTTTTCCAACAAAGAAAACAGCTACTCAGTGGCATGAAAATAATTGTTGCTGTTACTGATAGTTTTAGAGTAAATTTTGTGTTTTTATAAGGTCATTTCATTCGTTGGAAGTATATATTATACAAATGTAGTTCATTGGCACTTTTTTCTCTATATTTTAAAGCACATAATACTCTTAAGAGTTGCTTATGGTTGTAGGATTGGCCCACCTGATAAAGTCAGGACATTAATGTAACTTTTTGTCTTGCAGTATAATATGCATTCAGAAATGTACATAAAGTAAGCAGAGACCGCTGAACTTAAGTAGCAATTTTATTGTTAAAAAAACATTTTTAGTGTTCTGGTAAGAAATAAAGTTTCTATCCAGTCAAAGGAATGCCTATCTTTATGTGAAAGTTTGTTGTTGATAGATCCAGATCAGCATTTAGTTAGTACATTTTTAGGAGATGATTTATCAATAATCTTTCCACACTTTTGTCCTAGTCTTTTGCCTGGTCTCCTTGCCTTCATTCTTTCTCTCCTTTATTTTATCTTCCATGTTGTTGCCAATTATCTTTTTAAACATAGATATTATCATATATTGCTCTGGCTTAGAAGCATTCAATGGATTCCCAATGCCTTCAGTATAAATTACTTATTTTAGCATACAATGTTCCTTGTAACTTTATCTCAACTTTCCTTTATAACTTTGTTTCTAGCCAATACCCCAGCATATTACATGCATACTCCAGATTATTTACTCTTTCTGAATATTCACTTTCTACACTTCCATATTTTTTCATATGCTGTGGAATAGTGGGGAGAGAATGGACTGGACTGCAAAACTGAACAAACCTGAATTCTAATCCTGGTACCCTTATTTTCTAGCTGTGATCCAGTGGGTAGGTCATTGATCCTCTCTGAATCTTTTTCCTAGTCTTAAAAAAAATTATGTAACTACACCTACTTAAAAGTTATTGTGAATATTAAATCAGATTTCATACTAGAAGTTATATAGCAAGAACAGTGCCAGGTGCAAAGTACTCATGTAATTAATATTTTCCTTATCTTCCTTTTCTCTGCCTAGCATACCCTTGTATAATGGAGACTCCTTGAAGAACTCCTCAATTTTTCAGAATCCCAGATTAATGAAAAACCCTTCTCTGAATTCTTACCTATGCTACCTCTGTAGTAGCATTTTTAATTCCATCTCCATTTGAATTCTTATAGACTTTACTGTACTAACACTTTTCTTATTGTAATTTAGATATTTTATAGGTCTGATTCTTTCACTTAGACCATGCATTCCTTCAGTCTTAATTTACGTTTCTGTCTTCTACTATGGTGCTGGGCCTAGAGTGGGCTCTCAGCAACGTTGGCTGAAGGTATTATGCCATGTCCCAAATAGTTTAACAATGAATTTTCATATAAAGTTAAGCATCTTTTGATTATATAGTGCCTTTGCTGCTTTACTACAACCCTCTAAAAATAGTCTTTTGTTAGTAAAATTATGACTTAAGTTTCAAATTTTGGTTATTTTGGTAAGTCTTAGATTTATAAGTTAAATTGGCCTACTCTATTGTTAAATAAGAGTACAAGGTTCCATTTTCATTAAATCTAATTATCAAAACCTCTGCTACTAAGAAACAACTAGCTATTACTGTCTCTTCACCAGAATTTTGCAATTTTGTATTCCAGTAGAATAACTTCGTACAAATACCTTCTTCTTTTTAAAAGTCACTTAGGGGCGCCTGGATGGCTCAGTCAGTTAAACGTCCAACTTCGGCTCAGGTCATGATCTCACGGTTCGTGGGTTCAAGCCCTGCATCGGGCTCTGTGCTGACAGCTCAGAGCCTGGAGCCTGTTTCAGATTCTGTGTCTCCCTCTCTCTCTGCCCCTCCCCCACTTGCACTCTGTCTCTCTCTGTCTCAAAAATAAATAAACATTAAAAAAAAAAATAAAAGTCACTTAGTATTTCTCTTTTCAATAAATATTTTCATTGGCAGAGTAGACATTTCCCCTTACATCCAAAAAATAGTTTTTTCTGTTCATCAGTAGGAAATGGTATCTGTTCTCCCTGTCTATAATGATGCATTTTTTTAAATTTAATTCTGAATTAGTTAGCATATAGGGCAACTATGATTTCAGGAGTAGATTCCTTAATGCCCCTTACCCATTTAGCCCATCGCCCCTCCCACAACCCCTCCAGTAACCCTCTGTTTGTTCTCCATATTTAAGAGTCTCTTATGTTTTGTCCCCCTCCCTGATTTTATATTATTTTTGCTTCCATTCCCTTATGTTCATCTGTTCTGTTTCTTAAAGTCCTCATATGAGTGAAGTCATATGATATTTGTCTTTCTCTAATTTCGCTTGGCATAATACCCTCTAGTTCCATCCACACAGTTGCAGATGGCAAGATTTCGTTCTTTTTGATTTTCAAGTAATACTCCATTGTGTGTGTGTGTGTGTGTGTGTGTGTGTGTGTACACACACCACATCTTCTTTATCCATTCATCCACCGATAGACATTTGGGCTCTTTCCATACTTTGGCTATTGTTGATAGTGCTGCTATAAACATTGGGGTGCATGTGCCCCTTTGAAACAGCATACCTGTATCCCTTGGATAAATACCTAGTAGTGCAATTGCTGGGTCATAGGGTAGTTCTATTTTTAGTTTTTTGAGGAACCTCCATACTGTTTTCCAGAGTGGCTGCACCAGCTTGCATTCCCACCAGCAGTGCAAAAGAGATACTCTTTCTCTGCATCCTTGCCAACATCTGCTGTTGCCTGAGTTGTTAATGTTAGCCATTCTGATAGGTGTGAGGTGGTATCTCATTGTGGTTTTGATTTGTGTTTCTCTGATGATGAGTGATGTTGAGCATTTTCTCATGTGTCGGTTGTCCATCTGGATATCTTCTTTGGAGAAGTATCTGTTCATGTCTTTTGCCCATTTCTTCACTGGATTATTTGTTTTTTGGGTGTTGAGTTTGATAAGTTCTTTATAGATTTTGGATTCTAACCCTTTATCTGATATGTCATTTGCAAATATCTTCTCCCATTCGGTCAGTTGCCTTTTAGTTTTGCTGATTATTTCCTTCACTGTGCAGAAGCTTTTATTTTGATGAGGTCCCAGTAGTTCATTTTTGCTTTTGTTTCCCTTACCTCTGGAGACATGTTGAGTAAGAAGTTGCTGAAGCCAAGGGGCGCCTGGGTGGCGCAGTCGGTTGGTTAAGCGTCCGACTTCAGCCAGGTCATGATCTCGCGGTCCGTGAGTTCGAGCCCCGCGTCAGGCTCTGGGCTGATGGCTCAGAGCCTGGAGCCTGTTTCCGATTCTGTGTCTCCCTCTCTCTCCTCCCCTCCCCCGTTCATGCTCTGTCTCTCTCTGTCCCAAAAATAAATAAACTTTGAAAAAAAAAAAAAAAAGAAGTTGCTGAAGCCAAGATCAAAGAGTTTTTTTCCTGCTTTCTCCTGGAGGATTTTGATGGCTTCCTGTCTTACATTTAGGTCTTTCATTCATTTTGAGTTTATTTTTGTGTATGGTGTAAGAAAGTGGTCCAGGTTCATTTTTCTGCATGTCGCTGTCCAGTTTTCCCAGCACCACTTGCTGAAGAGACTACCTTTATTCCATTAGATGTTCTTTCCTGCTTTGTCAAAGATTAGTTGGCCATACGTTTGTGGGTCCATATTCTGGGTTCTCTATTCTGTTCCATTGATCTGAGTGTCTGTTTTTGTGCCAGTGCCACACTGTCTTGATGATTACAGCTTTGTAATATAGCTTGAAGTCCAGGATTGTGATGCTTCCTGCTTTGGATTTCTTTTTCAAGATTGCTTTGGCTACTTGGGGTCTTTTCTGTTTCCATGCAAATTTTAGGATTGTTTTTTCTAGCTCTGTGAAGAATGCTGGTGTTGTTTTGTTAGTGATTGTGTTGAATATGTAAATTGCTTTGGGTAGTGTTGACATTTTGACAATATTTTTTCTTCCTGTCCATGAGCATGGAATATTTTTCCATTTTTTATGTCTTGTTCAATTTCTTTCCTAAGCTTTCTATAGTTTTCAGTGTATAGATTTGTCACCTCTTTGTTTAGATTTATTCCTAGGTATTTTATGGGTTTTGGTGCAATTGTAAATGGTATCGATTCCTTGATTTCTATTTCTGTTGCTTCCTTGTTCATGTATAGGAATGCAACCAATTTCTGTGCCTTGATTTTATTTCCTGCAACTTTGCTGATTTCACGGATCAGTTCTGGCAGTTTTTTGGTGGAGTCTTTTGGGTTTTCCATAGAGTATCATGTCATAGGGTATCATGTCATCTGCGAAGAGTGAAAGTTTGAGTATAATGATACATTTTATATGACTAATCAAACAACATGCAACTTACAGGTTTTCAATTCCTTTTCTGTATCTTTACATTCTACAATAGTTGTTATCCATGATTTTGACTTCAAGCTGGGAAGGCTACTGTCATTCAAAATGGCGTGGCTGAATATCACGTACTGTGCTTTCAGGGATTAAATGGGAAAGGTTCTGTGCAAGGTCTCAAGTATTAACTTGTCCTTGTTTGGAATCTGTTGTGTGATTTACTGGTGATTTTGGTGATTGATATATGTACTGAACTCTTGACTTAGAGGAAGTGTGTCATGAAACCAGTCACTTTATGATACTTTTATTATCTGGGTACTTTTTTAAAGTTTAATTTTTTTAATGTCTATTTATTTATTTTGAGAGGGGGGAAGGGACAGAAAGAGAGGGAGAGAGAGAATCCCAAGCAGGCTACATGCTCAGTGTGGAACATGATGTGGGGCTCAATCTCACTACAGCAAGATCACCACCTGAGCCCATATAAAGAGTCAGTCACTTAACCAACTGAGCCACCCAGGCGCTCCTAAAGTTTAATTTTTTAATGGTAAAAAATTTCAACAGTACTAAAGGGTATAGAATAAAAAGGATTCTCCTCTACCTCAACCCCTCAACATCTTTTCATCCAGAGGTAACTATTTTACCTTCTATTACCACTTTATTGTATATCATTGTTTATTTCATTTTATCTTATTTTTTATTTAAATTTTAGTTAACATACAATACAATACTGGTTTCAGGAGTAGAACTCAGTGATTCATCACTTACATACACTCAGTGCTCCTCACAACAAGTGCCTTCCTTAATACCCATCACCCATCTAGCTCATCTCCTACACACCTCTGTCCGTCATGGATTATTTTAAATGTTGGCCTTAGAACATGTAATATGTAAAATTCTTCTTATGATAGTTGGAGAATTTTTTTAAATAAAAGGGCTGTCTTTAGACTATGGCATAAACCATTTTGTGGAGAAGCCTATACATAGGATAACCATGTTCTCATCCAAACTGGACTGGGTTACTTTTGAGAATGAAAGGGACACTATTAGCATGACATTAAGACAGCAGGTATAAACCTATGTTCACCCTAACTACAAATCAAATGCTTAATTCTTTCCTGTGGATAATCAGCCCATTCCTCCATCAGATTTCTTTCTTGGTTTGTCCCTTTAACTAATCCTTTACATGTTTTGTTTGTTTGTTTTTTTTTCCTTACAGACTATGCTGTGGAAGAGAAACCATCACAGATTTCAGTAATGCAGCAATTAGAGGATGGTGGCCCTGACCCACTTGTATTTGTTTTAAATGCAAATTTGTTGTCAATGGTTAAAATTGTAAATTGTAAGTTAGAATTTTTTTTTAATTAAAATGAGAAACTTTACTGACTCATAGATAATAAGTAAAGCTTTCAAATTCGGTACACACAAGTATTTTTATATGGATGGATCCACAGCTTACTGAAAACTGGGTATGGAAGAAGTTGGTTTGTATAATATATCCCAGAGGACAACTATGTGACTAACTGAAACTCTTGAGATGAGATAGATGAATTCTCCATGGAGGAAAGCCAAACAAAAGTTGAACTGATCTAAGTTCTTCCTGAGATGGATGTGCTACGTCACAACTCCCCACCAGAGTAGAGGAGGTGGATAAATTATCCAGGAGGGTCAAACAATTTACATGCTAGATTTAAATCTCATACACCTTAGTTGTGTGCAAAGCCTTATTTGAGAGAAATGTTAGTTAGCTAACACATAGTAAAACTTCAGTACCTTGTAAGTTAAGATTCAGAAACCTCTCAGTTCTTGGGGCTAGTTTCTTGGGCATCAGAATGAGTTAGAGGACAATTAGAATCTTGATTCTAAGACGGTGTTGGAAAATAGAGAATGCATTTATCCTGGATGAATGTTAATAGGCAGAGTTTTGGAGAAAGGAGGGAAGCACTGGGGAACTATCCTCTCATTCTCACTGTATACTTATTTTAAGTTGACCTCAGACACCAGAAACACCTATATGCTACTTCCTTTGAGGTTCTATATTAATAAAATATAGGTTTCTGGTTTACTTGTTAATTGTACCCTTGTATGTTTGGCCAGTTATTAATGCTTGCCTCCTTTCCTTCTAGAATCATATTTTAAAATAACTTGCTTGAAATTTCAGTTGACCATATCTAGTTCATAATTTATACTTAGAAAATAGCTAACCCAGAATTCCTGAAGTGTACACCATCTTAATATAGTTGGATTGGGTGCTTCCTGTTTAGATACGTAAAGTAACATTCCCTAAAGTGAGAAAAAGGAATCTATTAGTTTTGATATACATTGTGATATCTATAATTACATTTGAATCCTATTTCAATTCCTTTGGGGATCCTATTGTGTTGGAGTATAAATAATAAAAGTGTCAAAGAATGAACATTAACTACATATGGCTTGTGCTATTGGTTCTCCACAAAGCCTTAAGGTAAAGAAGTGGAAGTAAGTAGTCCAGAAGAGCCATCCTCTCACCACTTTCACCACTTTTTACAGAATGAAACCAAGTAAAATCATATCTCTGTTTATCTAGAATTTTCTCCCAAAAAGGACTGGCTGGTTTAGTCAGTAAGCATGCAATGCTTGATCTCGGGGTTATAAAGTTCAAGCTGCACATTGGGTGTAGAGATTACTTAAAAATAAAATCTTAAAAAAAAAAAAGAAAAAGCTATAATCTTTCAGTCACAGATTAAATTTAAAAAGCATATGTAAAAGTATATATTTTTTAGGCCACAAGCTGAATCCAAAGCTATAATATTGGCTTTTATTGTTGTTGTTTCTAGTTTTACATAAGTAATTATTTCCCTTGGTAGAGTGACTTTTTTAAAATACAGGTGGGGGGGGAATATATTCTTTAATCATTATAGCCTAGGATACCTAGTTTTGTTTTATTTATTTTATTTTTAATTAAATGTTTTTTCTTTAGTAATTACACCTTCCAGTAATAGGAGTTAAAAGTTTAAATTGCATTTTCTTTTGCTTTTTTCTTTTACTTCCCTTCCAGTTGTTTTTCTAAGTGTTTGCTTAAAGCCAGAGGCATTGGTATGTTTTATTTTCTACAGTTGTTTTTTGGCTCAATGCATTTATAGTGCACAATTGAATTATATAGTTTCAGTATGACCTATATTGTTCTTTGCTGTATTATAACACAGGTTTCTCTGCATTTTTAAAGGAAAATATTAAGAAGAATGTCTTTATTTTTATATATTTATTCCATTTATAGATGTGAACAGGAAGTGCTGGTGTTTCACAACCAAGGGAATGCATGCAGTGGGTCAGTCTGAGATAGTCATTCTTCTACAGTGTCTACCGGATGAGAAGTGTTTGCCGAAGGATATCTTCAATCATTTTGTGCAGCTTTATCGGGATGCTCTGGCAGGTGGGGACGCTTTATGACTTAGTCTGCACCCTTTATAAGATGATAAAAATTTTTGGAGTCAGATGCAAAATAACAATCATAATTTTGGAAGCCTGGCATTGGACTTTGGTATCAGTAGCAACTTAGAACTTGCCAAGGTTTAAGGAAATATAAATTTTAGTGCTTTACTTGGTGTAGTCATTATTATTTTACAGAGGCTGGAATCAAAGTTGTATGAGAATCGATTGACCATGATGTAAGAATATTTTCCTTTGAGTGGTTTAGGGGTCATGATATTGGTACCTGGTAGAAGGAAGCATAATCATAACTTACTACTTGTTTTTTCACTTAACAGTACCTATATAATCATAACGTAAATACTCTTTATTTAATTTTCAAGTTTCAAAAGCCACTAGCATGGACAACTTTATTATGGTTTCAAAATAAATTATAAATATTGTTAGCCCTAATAATGTAAAAGTATGTGCATAGCTATTGGAAAAGACTAAGAATACTAATAGAAAGATATATTATTATAAGTTGAGAGAGAAGAAATATGTTTATGTATACATTTGGCATTACAAAGTTAACCTCTCCTGAATTAACAGAGGCAGTAAGAAGTGTTGTAGTTGAGCTATAACCTCATTATCATAACCGGAAGTAAGAAAACAATATCTGTAGTTGGTAAATAGAGTATAAGAACTACAATAAATGAAAAGAAGAGATTGTCTCTGAGGAACAAGCCTTGGAAAGAGGAGTGAGGTTGACCAGGCTGTTAAAATTATTTTCATGTATTACTTGATAATGTTTTATAAATATATTGAAACCATAAATTATTCATGCTTTCTGAATGCAGTAATTCCCCCTGTGGGATTCTATGCCCCCCCAAAAATACCTAAAATGTAAAATACACTTTGTACAGGAAGGTGTTTATTGCAACATTACTTAAATTTAACACAAAAATTTAGAGGTAATCTAAATGCCCAGCTATAAGTGAAAGGTTTAACTGTGTTATACTGATGAGATGTATGCATCTTTTTTAGAGCATTTTTTAGCCATTAAACATAGTATTTATGAACAGAATGTAGCAACATGAAAAATGCTCTTGAAGTAGGTACAAAAGCAGGATATAAATGGCATCTTTAGTGTGATTATAGCTTATGCATAAAAGATTATACCTTGATGTCTTAGTCTCTGTGATCATTCAGGTGTAATATGAAATGAGGACAAGGCAATACATTGGCAACTGACCACATACCTATGAAGTATCAGTCTTAAAATGTATGGGATTAATATGAAGTCAGGTGGAGCTGTCAGGCCATGTAATACTTGGGACCTAAATTTATTTCCAGAAATGAATTGTAACAGTCACTTTTCTCCTCAGTTTGGATGTATTCACATGTAAAAACTATAAATAGAGAAATGACATTGGGGGCCCAAGCAGTTGTGGGGGTTTGAGAGGGAATTAGGGACAAAGGCATCGGAGGTTCATGAAGGTCTTGTTCAGAAGTCCATCCTTTATTCTTCAGACAATGAGGAACAATTGGAAAAAAATGAGGGACAGAAGCAGATTTGCATTTTAGAAAGATGACTTTAGAGGCAGTATGAAAATGGATCAAAGTCTATGTGTCTCGTGGCAGATAAACTGAGCTAAGAAGCAGTGAGTAAGCAAAAAATTATCATGGTTAAACACTAGACTACAACTCAACAATAAAAAAAATAAACTGCTGATACATACAACATGGATGAATATCACAGACATTATGCTGAACAAAAAAGTCAGGTACAAAAAAGTACATATTACATGATTCCATTCACATGGTTCTCTGGAACAGGCAAAATGAGTCTGTGGTGATAGAAATTAGATCAACGTTTCCTGGGGTGAGTTGGGGGTGAGTTGCCCCTGACTACAGAGGGGCCCTAGGAACTTTCTGGGATTATATAAATACTTATATACTATATAGTGTTAGGTATAGTAGTTTCATGAATGTTTACATTTGTCAAAACTCATTGAACTATGTACTTAAAATTGTTGGGTTTTATTGCATGAAATTGTATATACCCCAATAAGATTGACTTAAAAAGTTTTTTGTTGAGATATAATTGACTGTAACATTAGTTTCAGATGTAAAATATAATGATTCAAGGGGCGCCTGGGTGGCGCAGTCGGTTAAGCGTCCGACTTCAGCCAGGTCACGATCTCGCGGTCCGTGAGTTCGAGCCCCGCGTCAGGCTCTGGGCTGATGGCTCAGAGCCTGGAGCCTGTTTCCGATTCTGTGTCTCCCTCTCTCTCTGCCCCTCCCCCGTTCATGCTCTGTCTCTCTCTGTCCCAAAAATAAATAAACATTGAAAAAAAAATTAAAAATTTAAAATATAATGATTCAATATTTATTGTGAAATGATCACCATGGTAAGTCTAGTTAACATCCATTTTCATACAGTTACAATTTTTTTCTTACTGATGAAAACTTTTCAGATCTACCCTCTTAGCAGCTTTCAAATATACAATGCAATATAATATTATTATAGTTCCCATGCTGTACATACATCCTCAGTACTAATTTATAACTGGAATTTTGTACCTTTTGACCACTTTCACTGGTTTTACCCACCCTCTCAACCCCCATCCTTCACCCACCCATCTGTTCTCTAAATCTATGAGTACTACGGGGTTTTGGTTTTTTTGCTTGTTTTAGATTCCACATATAAGTGAGATCATATGTTATTTATTTATCTTTATCTGGCTTAGTTTACTTGAAATAATGCTATCAGGGTCTATCCATGTTGTTGCAAATAACAGGATTTTCTTTTTTATGGTTGAATAATGTTCCATTTTATATATGTGCACCACATTTTCTTTATTCATTCATCTGTTGATGGACACTTACGTTGTTTTCATGTCTTGGCTATTGTAAATATTGCTGTAATGAACATAGGGTGCAGATATCTTTTTGAGTTAGTATTTTTATTCTTTTCAGATAACTATCCATGAATGGAATTGGCTGGATCATTTGGTAGTTCTATTTTTTATTTTTGAGGAGCCTCTATACTGTTTTCCTCAGTGGCTACACCAATTTACATTCCCACCAGTGGTGCATGAGGTTCCCTTTTCTCCACATCCTCACCAACACTTTGTTGTTTTTTAAATTTTTTTTTCAACGTTTATTTATTTTTGGGACAGAGAGAGACAGAGCATGAACGGGGGAGGGGCAGAGAGAGAGGGAGACACAGAATCGGAAACAGGCTCCAGGCTCTGAGCCATCAGCCCAGAGCCCGACGCGGGGCTCGAACTCCCGGACCGCGAGATCGTGACCTGGCTGAAGTCGGACGCTTAACCGACTGCGCCACCCAGGCGCCCCATTTGTTGTTTTTTAAAAAGGTATTGTTAGAATCCAGCAAGAAATTAAGAAATTATCAAATTTCTAAAAAATTAAAGTAATTTAGTAATAGCAGTGGGAATAAAGA
This sequence comes from Leopardus geoffroyi, assembly GCF_018350155.1. Lineage (NCBI taxonomy): Eukaryota > Metazoa > Chordata > Mammalia > Carnivora > Felidae > Leopardus > Leopardus geoffroyi. Next base: position 42,100,098 of record NC_059328.1, read on the forward strand.
GTATCGGAAAGATAAAAGACAGTGATGTATCATTTCAGTAGGATTTGGTAATTAACTGTATGTGGGGGATAAGAGGGGACAAGTCAGTGGCTTCACATTTCTGGCTTGGACATTTGAGTGGACTGTGTTCTTATTCATCGAGATAATAGAAGAAGAGCAGATCTGGCAGAGGAGTGGGAGATTGGTTCTTTGTTCAGTGTGTTGAGTTTGAAATATTGACAACAGTGGCGATATGTAAATAGACGATGAATATGTGGATACAGATGGACCTCAGGAAGTAGATCTGGGCTAAAATACAGATTTGGGAGACTCGGTGTTTATGTGATTATTGAAACTATGGTAGTGAATGGGACAGGCCAGTGTGAAGAGACTAGAGCTGAGAATGGAGCTCTGAGGAATACCAACAAGGAAAGGCTGTGGTCATTGCATGAGTCATTAAAGTACATGTTTACCATAAGTGGTTACTCATTTTCCAGAAGTATCCTTCTATGTCACTAGAGACCATTTTGAACTATCATATTAAAATGCAAAATTTCTACAACAAAACTTACTTTGAACCGACAGTAAGATAATAGTGAAAGTCTAAGGTGAGATTATAACACATATAAGCTGTTTTAAATATTATCTGTAATATAGGATGAGGGCATGCACATATATATCTAAGTAAATGACATTTCAAAGGCCTAAACAAGTAATCTATAAGGGTCTATCCTCAAATAGAAATCATTTTGCAGCTCATAAAAACTGGGAGGTATCTTTGATCATCTGGTACAAACTCTTCATTTTTTAGATAGGGAAAATGAGATGTTTTTAGATGAGGAAAATGAGAGGTGTTAATGGCTTGTCTAAATCATAGACTTAGTTGGTGGCAGAACTAGGACTAAGGCTCCCAGACTACTATTCTTTACATTATGTCAGTTGCCTCTATGTGTACATAGCAGTTTTAAAAAACAGGTATGCATCTGAGTTATACCAGTTTTAAGAATCCTGTATTTTAGAAATCAAAGTAGTAACTTGATATATAATTTCACTATGTTTTTCTTTAATAAGTGGAAACATCTTTTAATTAGTGGAAACATCTTTAATAAGTGGAAACATCTTTTACACCTAAATGTAACACATTGCGTGGAATTGGCAAAGTCTGTCTTAAATTTCCTGAATGTGAAATCCTTGAATACTCTATCACTTGCATGGTGGTTACTCTGCCATAAATCACTCAAAAAGCCTTAGAAGCCTGGGATGCCTGGGTAGCTCAGTCGGTTAAGTGTCTGATTTTTGATTTCGGCTCAGGTCATGAACTCATGGTTTGTGGGTTCAAGTTCTGCATTGGGCTCTGCACTGACAGCATAAATCCTGCTTGGGGATTCTGTCTCTCTCCTTACTCTCTGCCCCTTTCCTGCGTGCTCACTCTCTCATGTGCACTCAAAATTAAGATAAATAAACTTAAGAGAAAAAAAAAAAAAAGCTCAGGGGCTCCTGGGTGGCTTAGTCAGTTAAGTGTGCAACTGAATCTCACAGTTCATGGATTCGAGCCCCACGTCAGGCTCTGTGCTGACAGCTTGGAGCCTGGAGCCTGCTTCAGATTCTGTGTCTCCCTCTCTCTCTGACCCTTCCCTACTTGCACTTTCTCTCTCTCTCTCTCTCTCTCTCTCTCTCCCTCTCTCAAAAGTAAACATTTAAAAAAGTATAAAAAAAAAGTCTTAGAAGCCCTTGAATGAACTTTCTTTACAATTTCCTATGTATTTTTAATCTATACATATTTGATAATAATGTGTATATATGTGTTTCTTATTTAACATATGTAATTTTTTTTGTCATGCATAGTTGCTTGACAAAGTGAGTAATAACATTCTGAGACTTTAAGCATGCCTCTGGTTATTATAATGCCATGGGAGATTCTAGATTATATATTGTTTCTTGCCATCTCCCCACCCTTCTTCTATCTTTTGTACTTGATTTTTGCAGATAGACATTCAGAACATGTATTTGAATGAAATGAGAATTGTATCTACCAGATTATTATTTCTAGAGTTAATGTTTGGTTGTTTCCCTCTCTTACTCAAAACTTTTTTTTTTTTTAATTTTTTTTTTTTCAACGTTTATTTATTTTTGGGACAGAGAGAGACAGAGCATGAACGGGGGAGGGGCAGAGAGAGAGGGAGACACAGAATCGGAAACAGGCTCCAGGCTCTGAGCCATCAGCCCAGAGCCCGACGCGGGGCTTGAACTCCCGGACCGCGAGATCGTGACCTGGCTGAAGTCGGACGCTTAACCGACTGCGCCACCCAGGCGCCCCACTTACTCAAAACTTTTAATGAGCTTTATATTGCCTTCAGAATAAAATAAGTTTATTTATTTTGGGATAGAGGGAGCTTCTGTGGGGAAGGGGTAGAGAGAGAGGAAGAGAGAAAGAAAACCAAGCAGGCTCTGCACTGTCAACGCAGAGCCCAGTGTAGGGCTTGAACTCATGAACTGTGAGATCATGACCTGAGCTGAAATCAAGAGTTGGAGGCTTAACCAACTGAGCCACCCAGGTGCCCCTCAGTTGTCTTAAGCCTTACTCAGAGATGACTTTTTTTCATGAACTCTTCCCTAATAATCCTCCCAGATAGAAGTAATCTCTTCTTCTGAACTTTTTTACTTACCTTTCAAAAATTATTTGGTGTATATAAAAGCCTTTAAATATATTTTAAAAATAATTTTGGAAGTTATAAAGCAAAATAACAAAATAAACACCCATAAACAAGATACCCAGTTTAGGAAATAATGACCAACCCCTTGAAGCATTGATCAGTGACCAATCTTGATTACATCTTCCCTCTAAACTTTCCTAACCTTTAGGTAACCACTGTCATCAGTCTTGTGTTAGTAGTTTTCATGCTTTTCTCTGTAATTTTATCACAAGATTATAATACATTGTTTTGCATGTTTTTAAACTTTATACAAATGGTATCACACTGTATATATTTTATGTGGGTTGCTTTTTTCATTCCACCATATGTTTCTGGCATATGTTCATAGCTCTAGTGTTCTAGTTCATTTCATTTGCAGCTACTGTTTTATACCTCTTATATAAATTTACCACAATTTATTCTCCTGATGGATAATTTGCTGTTCTCACCAGTTTATTATTATTGAGACATGTTCTCCAAAATTTTTGTACATGTACACTTAGTAGAATTGCTGGTTTGTAGGGTATGGATATCTTCAGCTTTATTAGATGATGTTAAACTGTTGCCCAGAGTAGTTTACCAATTATGCCTACCTGTCCCCATCCCTAGTATATAAGAGTTGCCAACATTTGATATCCTCAGAGTTTTAATTTTTGCTCATCTGGTGAGTATAAAATAGTATTCATTATGGTTTGCATTTCACTAATTTTTTTTCTAGATTATCTGGGCTGTTTTTATTTTTAAAAATTTATTTTTTAAATTAATTTATTATTTATTTTTATTTATATCCAAGCTAGTTAGCATAGTGCAATAATGATTTCAGGAGTAGAACCCAGTGATTCATCCCCTACATATAACACCCAGTGCTCATCACAGGTGCTCATCTTCCTTAATGCCCCTTGCCCATTTAGCCCATGTTCCCATCCGCAATCCCTCCAGCAACCCTCAGTTTGTTCTCTATATTTAAGAGTCTCTAATGTTTTGTCCCCCTCCCTGTTTTTATATTATTTTTGCTTCCCTTCCCTTATGTTCATCTGTTCTGTGTCTAAAAGTCCTCATATGAGTGAAGTCATTATGATATTTGTCTTTCTCTGACTAATTTCGCTTAGCATAGTACACTCTAGTTCCATCCACGTTGTTGCTGATGGCAAGATTGCATTCTTCTTGATTGCTAAGTAATACTCTGTTGTATACCATATCTTCTTTATCCATTCATCAGTCAATGGGCATTTGGGCTCTTCTATACTTTGGCTACTGTCAGTAGCGCTGCTATAAACATTAGGATGCATGTGCCCCTTTGAACAGCACATCTGTATCCTTTGGATAAATACTTAGTAGTGCAATTGCTGGGCCATAGGGTAGTTCTATTTTTAATCTTTTGAGGAACCTCCATAGTGTTTTCCAGAGTGGCTGCACCAGTTTGCATTCCCACCAGCAGTGCAAAAGGGTTCCTCTCTCTCCACATCCTCACCAACATCTGTTGTTGCCTGAGTTGTTAATGTTAGCCATTCTGATAGGTGTGAGGTGGTATCTCATTGTGGTTTTGATTTGTATTTCCCTGATGATGAGTAATGTTGATCATTTGTTCATGTGTCAGTTGGCCATCTGGATGTCTTCTTTGGAAAAGTGTCTATTCATGTCTTTTGCCCATTTCTTCACTGGATTATTTGTTTTTTGGGTGTTGAGTTTGATAAGTTCTTTATAGATTTTGGATTCTTACCCTTTATCTGACATGTCATTTGCAATTATCTTCACCCATTCCATTGGTTTACCATTTAGTTTTGCTGATTGTTTCCTTTGCTGTGCAGAAGCTTTTTATCTTGATGAGGTTCCAATAGTTCATTTTTTGCTTTTGTTTCCCTTGCCTCTGGAGACGTGTTGAGTAAGAAGTTGCTGCGGCCGAGGTCAAAGAGATTTTTGCCTGCTTTCTCCTCTATGATTTTGATGGCTTCCTGTTTTACATTTAGTTCTTTCATCCATTTTGAGTTTATTTTTGTGTATGGTGTAAGAAAGTGGTCCAGGTTCATTCTTCTGCGTGTCAGTGTCCAATTTTCCCAGCACTGTTTGCTGAAGAGGCTGTTTTTATTCCATTGGATATTATTTCCCGCTTTGTCAAAGATTAGTTGGCCATACGTTTGTGGGTCCATATTCTGGGTTCTCTATTCTGTTCCATTAATCTGAGTGTCTGTTTTTGTGCCAGTACCATACTGTCTTGATGATTACGGCTTTGTAATACATCTTAAAGTTCAGGATTGTGATGCCTCCAGCTTTGGTTTTCTTTTTCAGGATTGCTTTGGCTATTCAGGGTCTTTTTTGGTTTCACACAAATTTTAGGACTGTTTGTTGTAGCTCTGTGAAGAATGCTGGTGTTATTTTGATAAGGATTGCTTTGAATATGTAGATTGCTTTCGGTAGTATTAACATTTTAACAATATTTGTTCTTCCAATCCATGAGCATGGAATGTTTTTGCATTTTTTTTATGTCTTGTTCAATTTCTTTCCTAAGCTTTCTATAGTTTTCAGTGTATAGATTTTTCACCTCTTTGGTTAGATTTTTAATTTCTACACAGACTTGGAAATTCCAAAGATAGGCAAAATGAAGTAAATATGCCATTCTGAAGTAAGGAGAAAGGAGTAGTAGGGATCTGGAACTTCAAAGGAAAGGAATGCAATTCACAGGGAGATGAAAACGAGTAAATGTTTCAAACGTTTGCTCTGCCACTCAGAAACAATGGGACATAAAGAACTTCCATCAAACAGGCCTTGGTAGGTTCCTCCCTATCATCCATACCTAGTTCAGAGTATCAAGTTATCTATGGTGATAGCTCTCTTCCCAGACCAGGTCCTTTATTTAATTTTTTTTAAGTTCATTTTTATTTATTTTGAGACAGCTAGAGAGCAAGCAGGGGAGGGACAGAGAGAGAGGGAGACAGAATTCCAAGCAGGCTCTGTACCATCAGCACTGAACCCGAGGCAGGGCAGGAACCCACAAACAGATCATGACCTGAGTGGAAATCAAGAGTCAGATGCTTAGCTGACTGAGCGACCCAGGTGCCCGTATTTAATTTTTTTGTAGGCAGTTGTGGGGAGGTAAAGAGCTATTCCTGAACCTGCTGGGTTTTAATTGCTTGTTAACTCAAGATAATCTTCATGCCAAAGGCCCATCTTAGGGCAGCCTGTCCTCGGCTCCTATAGAGGTAAGGCTCTAAGTTTTATTGTTTTGGGTTTTTTTTGTTTTGTTTTGTTTATGGGCATCCAGTTGTTCAACACCATTTGTTAAAAAGACTATTTTTGGGGGGCGCCTGGTTGGTTCAGTCGGTTAAGCGACTGATCTCACGGTTCATGGGCTTAAGCCACGGCGTCGGGCTCTGTGCTGACAACGAGGAGCCTGCTTGCAGTCCTCTCTCTTGCCCCCACCCCCTGCTTGTGCTCTCTCTCTCAAAATACATATAAACTTAAAAATACCATCATTTTGACAATTACTTTGATACTGTTTTTGAATATTAGTTTATATTCTGTATATGGGTCTCTTTCTCTATTCTATTGATCTGTATGTGTACATGTATGTGGATTTAGTTTTATTTTTACTGCTGAGTACTGAAAGTGTACTTTTCATCTGAAAACACATTTCTTTAATTTGGAAAACTCTAGGTTATTATCTCTGAATATTACTTCTGTTTCATTCCCAACATTGTCTTCTTCCTTTTTGATGTTGGAGCCTCTGAACTCAGTCTTCAATATCTCTGAACTGTTGTTTTGGGTTATTTTCCTTTGCTTTTTGTGCTGGATCCTGGGGCACATTCTGTTTTCAAAAAACTTATTAAGAAGATATTAATATGAATTAATATTTACACTGACATATTAAGGTTTACACTGCTATTTTTTTCAATGTTTGTTTATTTTTGAGAGACAGAGAGAGACAGACCGTGAGTAGGGAAGGGGCAGAGAGAGAGGGAGACACAGAATCCGAAGCAGGCTCCAGGCTCCGAGCTGTCAGCACAGAGCCCGATGCGGGGCTCGAACCCACAAACTGTGAGATCATGACCTGGGCCAAAGTCGGATGTCTAACAGACTGAGCCACCCGGGTGCCCCATACACTGCTATTAATTTTTAGCATTTATTTAAAAAAAAAATTTTTTTTTTCAACGTTTATTTATTTTTGGGACAGAGAGAGACAGAGCATGAACAGGGGAGGGGCAGAGAGAGAGGGAGACACAGAATCGGAAACAGGCTCCAGGCTCTGAGCCATCAGCCCAGAGCCTGATGCGGGGCTCGAACTCACGGACCGCGAGATCGTGACCTGGCTGAAGTCGGGCGCTTAACCGACTGTGCCACCCAGGCGCCCCTAATTTTTAGCATTTAGATTTAACTTTGGAACAAAGCAAGAAGACAATTAAAATTATAAACACAGAATGTAAATATTAACCTTGTAAGTTAAGTCATTTTCACCTTTGAAAATTGCTTTTTGTTCCCTTTCAGTCATTTGCAATTTTATGTTTGCAGATATGTTTATCGTCTCCTAGCTGTTCCTTGGGTATCCTAAATCTAATCCTTGAGAATTGAGAGCATTTTTATATAGTATAGTCATGGGTATGAAGGCACAATTGAAGCTGCCTTAAACCTTCCAGTGGCTTCCCACTACAATTAGAATAAACTCCAAATGCCTTTGGCCTGCAAGATTTTATATGATCTAGTTCCTAAAGATTTCTTTGACCTTGTGTCTTACTACTCCTTAGTTTGCTTTAGCTACATTGATCACCTTTGTGACCTTTGAACCCATCAAACTCAGTCTAATACCTTGGCTTTTGCACTTACTGTTTCCAGACCTGGAATGTTGTCCTTTACAGATCTTTACTGGTTGGTGCCTTCTCTTCATTTGGGTCTGTTCTCAAATGTTTCTGCCTCAAAGGATGTTTCCCTGAACCTCTTGGCTAAAGAAATATTCTCTTCCTTCCCTCCATCATCTTTTACATTACTTGCCTTGTTGTATTTTCTTCAAAATATTTATCACTGGTTTTACTAACTGATGTTGTTTGTCTTCCTCCTTTTGAAAATAAGCTCTATGAGGACAAGATTTACCTGTCTTGCTGAATTCTGTGTACCAGTCTTTAGAACAGTCTGGCACATTGGATAAGCTTAATTAAAACCAAACAAACAAACAAAACCTGTGGATTGAAGGAATCAATAAATGGACATGATGTCACTTATATGATCAATCCCTAAAGATTTCTTTGACCTTTCTCTTCCTATTCCTTAGTTTGCTTTAGCTACGTTGGTGCTTTTTTTGTCATTTGATGGAAAAGTACCTGGAGGAAAGGAGTCTTCAGAGAACACTTCTGTTAATAAAAATGCTGTGCTTATTATTTCTCACTTCTTGTTCCCTTTGGGACTTGGAGACCAGAGTAAAATACTTTTGAGGTCAACCAAAGAGTGTTTCTGAGGCCCAGTGTTTCTGGTCCTTGAGAAAGAAATACCATGGGTCACTCAAGCAGATTACTTGGGAAATTTCATATCTTTAAAAACAATTTTTTTTTTTTCTCTTTGCCACTCTCTTTGCCATTTCTCCTTGCCACCTATTCTGTTTCTAAAATCTTCCTTACTTTGTATCTTTAAATCGTGGTCACCTGAGTTAACCCAGATAAACTTTTGGTTAATTTAAATTTCTTACATAGGTTTATCAAAAGACAAAGTAAACTTTAAAGTACTATATTATTAATTTGAATGTTATTAATAAATTTCATTCATCTATGAATTTTATTTTTAATAATTTTGTAATGTCACTAATAAAATTATAGGCCTCAAATACAATGGAGTTTGATCTTTTATTTTTTAATGTGGAAGTTTATCTCAATCTAAGAATATATATGCATACTCACTATTAAGTTAGAAAAGATGTATTTAGATATTTTTAAACCACCGTCTCTTGCCAATTTTCTATCCCCACAAGTATTTAGAAGAAAAATTATAGGTGAATTAGAGGAGGGGGGGGAAAGATTTTTAAATAGTCTGTCAAAGAATATAAATAATTGATAAAACATTTATAAAAACATGATTGGTATCCTATAAAGGTTTGTGGAATGACTGGAAGTCTTTTGTGCATATTAGAAAATATTTTATTATGTGTATCTCTTTTTTGGACCAGTTCTAGCAGTACATGTTATATGGTAAATGCTTGATTGATCAGTCAGTGTCCAGTAATTGTTTCAGATTTTAGTGGCTTGCTGTTATTTCTCATGGCCATAAAAATTATACTGCTTATAATCTTTAGTATTTCTGAAGCAAGTCACTTTTTTATCTGTAATATAAGAAAAACAAAAATAAAAAACGTTTCCTAACAAGTGTGTTTCCAGAGAAGGAAGAACTTCATTGGTGTTTTCATCATCAGTAATATTTTTTGCGTTGTTTTTCCAGTTAAAGAATGTTGTATCATGGTTCAGATTTTTAGTCTCTTTTTGCAATTACTTGTGAATCGTTTTGGTTAATTAATTTTGTATCTTTCTATGAGCAGAGGAGCCATGGTATTGCTGCTTTGCAAGTAATTTTTCAGCCAGTGAGAAGTAATATGGAATTATTTATGAAGAGGTGATTTAAGACTAATATCTTGTATTTATTGAGCACTTACTACATGCTAGGCCATATATTCATTGCTTTCTGTGCACTGTTTGATTTCTTCTCAACTAGAACTCTGTGAGAGTCTTCTTGTTCTTGTGCCAGTTTTACATATGAGGAAACTGAGAGGCACTGAGGGCATAATGAGGGCATAAGTAACTTGCCAAAGATCAAATACCTGATAAATGGCTGAACTCAGGTTTGAATTCAGCTATATCTCTAAATCCCGTGTTTTAAAAAAGCAATAAACTGCCTCTTGAACTTTTTGAAGTTACATAGTAAATCTCACAGATGCTCTAAACTGAGGAAATGACCTTTAATGAAGTACTCATGCTTAATTTTGGTTTACTGTATTACAAACAACATCAAGGGACGATTTAAATTCTTTTGATGTTTAGTTATGTTAATATTCATGAATATTAATATTTCTTAAAATAAGTGAGGCATTTGTTCGGAATTTTTTTCTCTGATTTTATCTTTTTATTAAAAGTTTTTTTAAATGTTTATTTTTGAGAGAGAGAGAAACAAGTGCAGGTGGGGGAGGGGCAGAGAGGGAGACACAGAATCCAAGTAGGCTCCAGGCTCCAAGCTGTCAGCACAGAGCCTGACACAGGCTTGAACACACAAACTGTGAGATCATGACTTGAGCTGAAGTTGGACGCTCAACCGACTGAGTCACTCAGGCGCTCCTCTCTGATTTTATTTTTAATATTAATATTCTCACACAAAAATCACCGAAAATAGGGGTAGGGTTGGGAAGAGAGTGCAGTGAGACGGGGCAGGACTGTAAAGCCCCCACCCCTCCGCAGCCCCACTGTGGGAGAAAAAAACATCGACGAAACAAAATAAAGCCCCAGAGAAACTCATCCCAGGGTGTCCCTGCCCCAGTGAGGCCCTGGCCGTGGGCTGGTTCCTGATTAAAAAGAAAAGGGAGGGGAGAGGGGTGTGAGGGGAAGGCCCTTGTTTTTAAAATTGGCGGGGGCTGGGAAGGATGGGGTTCCTTTTCCTCATAGTTCTTTCTTTAAAACTCCATTTGAGTTAGTTGTGAGGATTGATAAATATGCTTTGAAACAAAAGGAAGCTGTTGTTGCATAGATATTTAAGTTGTTTTTGAATTGAATTTAAAGATAGTTCTTTGCAAGCACTTTGAAAAACAAAGTTTAAATTACAGATTAAGATGGAAAATTGGAAATTACTATATACTTTTAAAGACAGTTATGATATTGCAAGTCACTTCACTTCCACTCCTAAGCTTCAGTTTCTTCATCTGTAAAATAAAAATCCCAAAGTTCAGGGAAATGATACCTGCTCTGTTAAACTAGTGGCACTGATCTGATGATTATCTGGTTAAGGCCATGTAAAATTGCCTTGTAAACAATTGGTACAAAACCTTTGACATCCTTGCCAGGTCATTTAAACACAGAAGCATGAATTGGTATCTATTTTATTTATATGGATTCTTCAGTGGTCTTGGGGTGTATAGAATTAATTCAGTGGATTCATTGTATTGAATGTTCCCATAGAGAAGTACCTGTGTAAACAAACATATAACAGGCTTTATGAGTTCAAGAGCCCTGGATTAAGTTTTCAGTGAAAGCTTATCTTTGTTGAATTCTCATACCCAGTGTTTTATTTTTGTCGGTATTAACACCTGTGAAATGCTACTTGTTTTTAGATGAGATGGTAAATGAGAGTCTAAATTAAATCACTCATTAGGATTGATAGAGATTTACGTTAAAAAAAATTTTTTTAAAGAAAGTAGATGCTTAAAGGATAACAAATATTTTATAATATAAAGGAGCATAGTGACGAATCTGAATTTGATTGGGATATGGGATGAGGAGGAGTAGGTTGTTAGGTCGTAGAAGCAAAAAGGGAATAAATATCTGTGGAAAAATAACCAGTAATAGATTCCAGTCTCTAATAAAGAAATGCTGGGGCGCCTGGGTGGCTCAGGCGGTTAAGCATCCGACTTCAGCTCAGGTCATGATCTCACAGTTCGTGAGTTCAAGCCCCACGTCAGGCTCTGTGCTAACAGCTTAGAGACTGATTCAAATTCTATGTCTCTCTCTCTCTCTGCTCCTCCCCCACTCATGTCTCTCTCTCCTTCAAAAATAAATAAAAACATTAAAAAAAAAAAAAAAGAAATGCCAAAGGAATAATGAATGAATGCCTTGTGGGCCAAGCCAACATAGTTGTCACCTTTGAGTTGTATGCACTAGGGCTGTCTTACGAAACAAACATTATACTCTCATTAGAACTTTAGAGGAATGCTATTGTGTACTCTCCATTGTGGGCAGAAAAAAAAAAACTTCCATCTCTTTTATCTCCCATTCTTCCCCTACTCCAAGTTAAAAGATGAAAATTTATACAAACCTTATTCTAAAATTTTTGATAAAGCAAAGAAAATTCTGTAATGTTTGGCTAATCATTATATGTATATGTGCATTATAACAATAATAGTTATAACTTTTTGAGAACACAGTACCATGTACTGTTAAGCATTTTACATATATTCCATCATTTATTCTTCACAACAGGTCTGAAATTTATAATCCCCCATTTTACACAGACGTTGAAGCTCACAGAAGTCAAATAACTTGCCCCCAAATCACATAATAGTAATTGAACTAGTATTCAAACCCATATTTCTGTGACTCCACAATCTGTGAATTTTTTTTTTTTTTCCAGAGTACATACTCCTTCCTTGATACGGGGATTTTTTTGTTTTTATAGATCTGGCCCAGCAGCTCAAACGTGCAGCCAGATTTGGTTAATCCTCGGGCAAGAGTACTGCCCCTAAATATATTTGGCAGATGATAATGTGCAGGTGAACATGGCTCTCAGCCACAAGGCTTCTGTGAGTTTTGTGGGGAGGTGTTCCCTTCACCTGCGGACCCTGCTGTCAACATAGCTTCCTACTTCACTCAAGGATTCTGTGACCCATCACTGAACTGTTGCATGAGTAGACAGTAGTTTTCAAGGAAAGGAAGCATTAAGTTTTCTGGTGAGGATCTCTGTATTTGCTGTTATTTCTTTCAGAGATATCAGAGGGAGCTTGTACATATCTAGGGAACATGTCTACTATTCCATTATGGACAGCTCCTGTTGGGAAGCTTTTTTGCTTTTTTGTAATTCTAAACTGAGGAGAATGTCTCCTTAATGAAAGCTGATTTGTCACTGTTTCATTAAAAAATGTTTGAATTAGAAGGTGCTTAGTAGACAAAAAAACTAATATGAATTTAAATAAGCCCTAAGTTATGTTTCATATTTGTCTCACCCAGAAGTACAAAGCATGAATCCTACCTTCTCCATAGATTTTCTTCCTTTAATGTCTCATACAAAACTGTACTTATTATCTTAATTCATTGTGTTCATGAATGGACTTTATTCACCCAATGAGATTGTAAGCTCTGTGAGAGCAGGTACCTAGTCTTAACACTTTTTTCATGACTTTTGAGGCAATAATTCTTATCCTGAGACCTCTAAAGGTCTCATATATACAGTTCATACAGTAAAGCTGTACAATCTAAGGAAGACATTAATATTTTTTACTTTTAGCTAGACAGACTTCTACAGTGTGATAATATAAGCTATTTTATGCTCACCAGAGGCCCTTATAAAATTGGAAAACAAATTTTCATTTAATAAATATCATTTATTTTAAAAACTTTGTAAACATGGGTCTTTCATGTTTAGTGAAAGGTTGGGAATTAGTGTTTGGTAGTGTGTGGCCCAGTGTTAAGTAATAATGATTATAAAAAATATAATCGATTTATTGATGAGGAGTAATTAATGAGCTTTTTTGTTTTAGGAAATGTTGTGGGCAACTTGGGACATTCCTTCTTCAGTCAGAGTTTCCTTGGCAGTAAAGAACATGGTGGATTCTTATATGTGACATCTACCTACCAGTCACTGCAAGACCTGGTACTCCCAACCCCACCTTACTTGTTTGGGATTCTCATCCAGAAATGGGAAACTCCTTGGGCTAAAGTGTTTCCCATCCGACTAATGTTGAGACTTGGAGCTGAATATCGGCGTAAGTAGTAAAATAGCTTCTTTTACACCATATGGCCAAGACATGATGACTAAATAAAGACCTGAAATATTCAGATTCCCCCCCTGCCCGCAACCCCCCCTCCCCCAGTGATATAGTTCAGCAGAAATCTTTTGACACAGCTAAGCTAAATTTGGCCATTGTGTTTACTTATTTTGACTCTAATGTGAAGGACTAAAAATCTCTACTGAGGAAATTAGTGATTATTTATTACCTTGTAGACTTACTGGTTTTATATAGTTCATTGATAAATATATGCTCATCTTCAGAAAAAATGAATTGGAATTTAACAAGTGACTTTTTATAGTATCTATAGTGAACATTTTTGGGTAATTTTATTGGAAAATAGTATGACAAATTGTATTTTGCATAACGTAACACATACTGGAAACTAATGGTATAGAGATCACTTTAGGTAAAGTGAGCAGTAGAAGAGCTTTTTTGCTCAAGGTGGTAGCAGTACAACTAAGTTGAGAGTTTTAAGACATTAAGGCCTAAATGCAAGCTTTCTTTTAAACCTTATACCTTCACCTAATCAAACTTGCAAGGTCTAGGAATCAGACCATTTGAATAAGATTCTTAACTCTGTGAATTACTAGCTCTGTAACTTTGGGCAAGTGACTCGAGCTGTAAGTATGTAAGGTTGTTAAGAGGATCAAAAACGATAATGAAAACTTATTTTGTAAACTATAAAACAGTATATTTTATGTTTTCAGCAAGTCAGCTTCATTCTTTCCCTTGCTCATTCAATAAGAATTTAATAAAGGTCTACCATTTATAACAAATCCTGTGAATTCAGAAATAGCTAAGATATGTTACAGGCTCTTAGAAACCTTTGTAAGAAAGACATACAGAAATCATGATTATAGTAGTATATTGTGTTAAAACACATGCTCAAAGTTAACAAAGTTCTTTTGGAGCTTGAAGATGGACTCTAACTTCACCAAGAATGAAGGAGTTGGATAAGAAATATTTCTTAGAACAAAGTGTTTCTGGACTGAATTGTGAAAGAGGCATTTGAATTATCCAGATGAAGTAGGGAAAGGAGTGGGTTGTATCCAGAGGAAAGAACTTGTATATCTTCCTGTCTTATATAGGTAGTTCACTCCATAAAGTTCAAGGAATAGGTAAGCGAGTTAATAGGCCACCTCATGTTTGGCTTTTCTAAGGAGGATCCTGGTTGGGAGAAGTATAAGAATGAATACAGAGGAATTAGAAGAGGTTTGTTTCCTGGATCATATTAATCCAGTTTGAAGAAGAGTGCTTCCTAAGATGTTATAGTTCATTTTGGAGAAAGCTGCATCAAAAGGCTTATCTGGTCATCAGAATATTTACTTTGGTATTTATTGTAGAAGGCTCAGAATTTGTCTGTGATGCTACCATGCTAAATACTTTTGAGCCCTAAATTTCATATGCTTTATTACAGTTACATTTTGAAAACTTTATGAACTTTGACACCTCTTTTGCCAAAATTTTAAGCTGTCAAGTTTCGTCTGATTATTTTTCATTTCCATAGTTTATCCATGCCCACTGTTCAGTGTCAGATTTCGGAAGCCATTGTTTGGAGAGACGGGACATACCATCATGAATCTTCTTGCAGTAAGTTGGGAATTTTTATTTACTTTTTTCTTACTGGGATTTGTACAGGAGAAGGAAGAGAAGGATTTCATTTTTTGTTAACAGCCATACCTCTGCTGCTTCAGGCAGGTGAAGATTTATGCTGTAGGAAACGAAAAACATACATATATTCTTTGGAAAATATATGGAGCTTTTGAGTGAAACAGTACAGGATTTCAGCCCTTGATTATATATACACTTACTATCTAAGTGACCTTGCAGGATTATTGTGAGGACTAGAGGTAATGTACAATTAAAGCACCTAGCATTCTATTTTGTTTTTATTTTAAGCTTGCCATCATAGAGGTGTCCTCTTTGTCTGTGTAGCTTATTGTTTAGCCCAAGATTGGTCAAAGATTGTGTTCAAATATCTCAAGCCAGTAAGTCATTCATTCTTTTATGATAAATCTGTGTATGGACTGGGATTCATACTTTGTTTCCTTTCTGCTAGGATCTCCCATGTTCCTTTGCACATGCACAGGCTCTGCTGTATGTGTGCACCGACTAAGGACAATTCTGGGTATTTGGAGAGTTTATGAAGCTCTCTATGGCTATCTCACCTCCCAGAACTCCTCATTAAATCTTTGGCTAGTGTGCCTGCTCATTACTTACCTCAAACCTCAGGCTAACTGAGCTGCTGGCCCTCCCTTTTCACTAACCATTGAAATTACCACTGTAGCTGACACCACTCCAAATCAAGTAAGATCCTTCAAGTAGCAGAGTTTATTTCATAGACTACCTTGAACTACCTAAGAAGGCTAGGGCACAGCCCCAAGCAAGAAGAGCACAGACTCAGCTCTACTGTTCTTGCTTGAAGTTCGGTAGTTTTCATGAAGAAACTCATCTCAGTGTGTTATATGCTTTTGGTCTAATTCCAGAGCATTGTAATGATTGTGTTTTAAAAAACCATTTACCCAGGGGCACCTTGGTGGCTCAGTCAGTTAAGCATCCAACTCTTGATTTTGGCTCAGGTCATGATCTCCACACTGACAGTGCAGAACCTACTTGGGATTCACTCTCTCTCCTCTCTCTGCCTATTCCCCACTCATTCTCTCTTTCTCAAAATAAATAAGTAAACTTAAAAAAAAAAAAAATTTACCCAGCTTTTTACTTGCTTTTTGGGACTAGATTTATTTCCTCACTCTGTCTTGCCATTGTAGTTGTAGTTTCAGTTATCTTTTGAAGAGATTTAAATAATAAGAAAAGCTCTTGTAGCTTTACTTATGTAGTTGCCATTTCCAGTGATCTTCATTTCTTTGTATAAATCTGTATTTCCATCTGGTGTCATTTCCCTTCTGCCTGAAAGATTTCCAGTAACATTTCTTGTAGTGTGGGTCTGCTGGTGAGGAATTCAGCATTTATATTTCTAACATCTTTATTTTACTTTCATATTTGAAAGATATTTTTGCTGGATGTAGAATTCTAGGTTGATAGTTGTATTCTTTGAGTGCCTTAAAGATGAATAATAATCGCTCTACTGTTTCTTCTCGTTTGCATTGTTTCAGACGAGGACTTTATTTTCCCTCTTTGTTCCTCTGTATATAATGCTTTTTCCTTCTCTGGTTGCTCTAAGGTATTTCTTTTTATCACTGGTTTTGAGCACTTTGATTATGTACCTTGATATAGGGTTGTTGTTTTTTTTTCCCCATGTTTCTTATACTTGGAGTTCGTTGAGCTTCTTATTTTTGTGAGTTTATAATTTTCATCAAAGAACATTTTCTTTCCTCTCCCTCTTCTCCTTCAAGGACTCTGTGTTATAGACATATTAGGCTCTTGAAATTGTTTCACAGCTGACTAATACTCCTTTTTTTCCCTCTGTGTTTCATTTTGGACAGTTATTATTGTTCAACAATTTTATTTTGCATTGTTAAAACTGTCAAGTACATCTTTTTTGGGGGGTTATCTCAAACATTGTCATTTTCATCTCTAGAAATTTGACTTAGGTCTTTTTCTATATCCTCCTTGTGCTTAATTTTTTGAATATCTGGAATATATAGTAACTACTATAGTGTCCTTGTTGGTAATTCTAACATCTCTATCAGTTCTGGCTCAGTTTCCATTGATTAATTCTCCCTCTTTTTTTTTTTTAAGTTTATTTATTTTAGAGAGAGAGTGAGAGAGCGTGAGCACATGTGCAAGTGGAGGAGGGGAGGAGAGACATGGAGAAAGAGAATCCCAAGCAGGTTCTGTGCTGTCAGCACAGAGCCCAGCGCAGGGCTCCATCTCACAAACTGTGAGATCATGACCTGAGCTGAGATCATGACCTGAGCCAAGATCAAGAGTTGGATGCTTACCCAGCTGAGCCACCCAGGCACCTTCCCCCTCTTATTTTGAGTTGTATTTTCCTGCTTTTGCATGCTTGGTATTTAAAAAAAAATTTTTTTTAATGTTTATTTTGTGTGAGAGAGAGAGACAGCAAGCGTAAGCAGGGGAAGGGCAAAGAGAGGGGGAGACACAGAATCTGAAGTGGGCTCTGAGCTGATTCAGAGCCTGAATCAGAGAGCTTGTGGGTCTCAAGCTCACAAACCATGAGATCATGATCTGAGCCAAAGTTGGACGCTTAACCGACTGAGCCATCTATGTGCCCCTTAAAAATTTTTTAATGTTTATTTATTTATTTTTGAGAGAGAAAATGAGCAGGGAGGGGCACAGAGAAAGGGACACAGAGAATCCCAAGCAGGACCCACACCATCAGCACAGAGCCCAGTGTGGGACTGGAACTCACGAACAGTAAGAGCATGACCCAAGCCAAAATCAAGAATTGGACACTTAACTGACTGAGCCACCCAGGTGCCCCGATATTTTTAAATTTTTACTGGAAGCCAAATATTATGATTTTACCTTGCTGCGTGGTGAGTATTTTTGTATTCCTGTAAACTTGAGTTCTGTTACAAGTAAGGCAGTTAATTTACCTAGAAGTAGTTTGATTCTTGCAAGTCTTGATTTTTAAGATTTGTAAGGTGGAACCAAAGTCTTGTTTACTGTAGTGCTGATTATTCCTCAGCATTAAGGCAAGACCCTTCGGAGTACTTGTAATGACTTTGGGCCCTATTTGGAATTAGGCCAAACTTCACAGATTAAAGGCACATTTCTTTACCAGACTGTTGTTACTTCAGACACCAGGGTCAAGTCCCAGGCTACGCATACTTCTGACTAACTGGATACAAATGTTAGCATTCCCACTACTCTCTCAGTTTTGATAATTCACTAGAATTATTCACAGAACTCAGCAAAGTATATATACTATACTATATAGTATAGATTACAGTTTTATTGTAGTAAAGGAAATACAAATCAGGGCCAGTGGAGAGAAGAGTCACAGAGTACAAAGTCTGGGAGGGCCCCACCCAAGAAGCTTCTGTGCCCTCTGGGACATGTCACCCTGCTGGTATGTTGATATATAACAATATGCACAGAATAAACACCGGAGCTTTTGTGTCCTGAGTTTTTATTGGAGTTTCCTTATTAGGCATGATGATTGAGTCATTGGTCATGTGATTGAACTCAGTCTTGAGCCCCCTGATATCATGTGCCTCAAAGCCCCATCCTCTTATCACATGGCTGATCTTTCTAGGATGGCTAGCTCCCACCTTGGGTCATCTTGTTAGGATAAACTATCTAGGGACCTATTATGATTCACTAAATTAACATAGACTATCAGGGATCCACCACTGAATAACAGACACTCCTATCACTCAGGAAATTCCAAGGGTTTAGAGGCTACCTCTCAGGAACCAGGAGCAAAGTCCAGTGAAATTGTTTATTATACAGTAATACTCTACCTAATGCTCATGGAATATGAGGTTTTCCTCTGTGGTTTTTAGGAGTAGGCACTATTCCCAGACCTGTGTACCAGACAGTGTTCCTGATAATCATTTCAAATAGTTTTTTCACCGGCCTCAAGAAGTTTCCTCAGACACATTTGCTAATCAGAACTTTTCTGAATTCTGGAGTGAGACCCTCTGCAAGTCTTTGGAGTTCTTTGCAGTTTTTTCCTCTCTGATGCTCTGTCCTGTGAAGTATAGCTACCGTGGTTTTCCTGGAGTCTTGGTTTTGTTTCCTCAACTCAGGAAATCTGTCAACCTCTGCCTGGGTTCTCCCTTCCTGCACCTGAGCTTGTAAACTCTCTAGAGGCATAACCTGTACAATCACAGAGCTCATCTTGTTTGCTTCCTGCCTTTTAAGGATCACTGTCCTTTTTTGTCTGAGGTTCAGTGTCTTGAAAATCATTGTTTCATATGTTCTGTGTAGTTTTGGGTTGTTTCAGGCAGGAAGGTAAATTCAGTCCCCTTTTCTCTATTTTGTCCTGAAATGGAAATTTTATTTTTTTAATTTATTTTTTATTTTCTTAAGTAATCTCTATCCCCAGTGTTGGGCTTGAACTCATGACCAGAGATCAAGAGTCACATGCTCTACCAACTGAGCCAGCTAGGCACTCCCAGAAGTGAAAATTTTAAAATTATATTTTAATCTATAAGATCGCCCTCTCCCGCTTTATCTTCCTTTCCCTCCCTCCCTCTCTCTCTCTCTCTCTGTGTGTCTCTGTCTCTCTGTCTCTCTGTCTCTCTGTCTCTTTCTCCCTCTCCATTTCCCTCCTTCTACTTCAGTCCCCATCACTTTGTCACTCCTGGTAACTTTAGTTTTTAGTCACATTTTTGACGAGATAATTTTTTTTTTAAGTTTATTTATTGGGAGGGAGGGAGAGAGAGAGAGAGAATGAGCAGGGGAGGGGCAGAGAGAGAGAGAGGGAAAATCCCAAGAAGGCTCCTCACTGTTAGCGCAAAGCCTGATGCTGTGCTTGATCCCATGAGCCGTAGGATCATGACTCAAGCCAAAATCAAGAGTTGGACACTTAATTGAGCCACCCAGGCACCCTGACAAGATTATTTACTTACTTACTTACTTACTTACTTACTTACTTACTTATTTATTTATTTATTTTACCGATTGTAATCTGCTTTGGAAAGAAAAGGAGATATTTATCCTGTAATCCAGTAACAGAAGCCTATGGTTTTTATTGCCTGTATCAGTTCATTTAGACAAACTTCTGGTGGAATATCTCCTGAAGCATCTTATTCTCCATCTCCACTGTCAGAGAGGAAAATTTTTCTCTGTTTTTCAAAGATTCTTCTAGCTAGTCTAAAAATTAAATTGACATAAGACAGATTAACAGGAGAAAATTAAATCTAACTTTGTACATATGAAAACCTCACATACATGAGGGGTTCATAGACAGAAAGGTAAAATTCCTCCTGAGCTGAAGAATGGCATAGGGGCCTGGGGCTGCCAAAGGGAGGAGAGCAATTTACAGGGCAATAAGAAGAGCAGCTGCTTGGCAATTAGATGTATGCCCTACCATACAGATGGGTCACTCAGATAAAATTTATCTCTAATAATAACTCTAATTCTGAGAAAGACCCCCAATTTAGATTCTTCTAGGTAGTTAAGACAGGGCAAAAGTTCTCTTGACCCTGCAGGGTCTTAATTGCCTTCAGCTCAAAAGAGTCCACATACCAAAATAGCACATATGGAAGAGACTTGTTTTGAACCCTTTTACCACCTTCTCTGTCTCTAGTTTAACAGAATTTACCAATCTATTGATTCCAACACTTTTCTACTACCTCTCACTCCCTCTATTTTTCTCCTTTCCTATCTTAAGATTCCATGGTTTCATCATTAAAATCACTTTTATTTTAAATGATTCCAGGTCCTTTCTGTATCTTACCCTCTGTTTTATTAGCCCAGCAAAATGTAAACCCTGGTTAAATCTACCTCTTAATTAAAAAAAACTTTTTTAAATTTATATACAGTAAAGTTCACCTTTTATGGAGTATACTTCTAAGAGTTTTGACAAACGTAGAGTTATGTTACTACCACTGTTGCAATTGGGATACAGAAGAGTTCTATCATTCCAGAAAATTTGCTGGTGCACCCCTAATGTCTGGTAACCATTGACCCTCTTTCCCTACAGTTTTAGCTTTTTTAGATTATCATATAATTGGAATTATGCAGTACGTAGCTGTTTCAGTCTGGCTTCTTTCACTCATCATCATGCATTTCCGGTTCATCTTTGTTGTTACGTATATTGTTAAGGAAATAAAAATCTTTTTCCTGTACTCATCTTTGGTTCTTTGGCTGAGGCCCTAAAAATTAGACTGGCCAAACAGTGAATAACAGAGGCATATTTTGGGGTGGCATATTCTGGTAAACTTCAGCATCAGTAGTTCGTTCGTCTTTATTGCTATATAGTATTCAGTTGCATTATGAACCACAGTTTGTCTGTTTACCTGTAGATGGATCTGTGGGTTGTTTCTAGTTTTTGGTGACTATGAATAAAGCTGCTGTAAACATTCATGTATGAAATTTTGTGTGAACCTTAGTTTTGCCATATTGTACATTTAATGTTATAAAGAACTGTGAAATTGTTTTCCAACATGCCTGTAGCAGTTTACATTCACAAGTAACATACAAGAATTCTTTTTTTGCCCAGTATTTATTACTCTTTTGTTTTCAATTTTTACAATTCCAGTAGGAGTTTAGTGGTTTTAACCTTTGTGATTTTAACTTCTTTGTTTCTTAAGATGAGTGATTCAGAGCATTTTTCATGTGCTAATTTGCCCTCTTTATATCTTCTTTAGTGAATACTCAGATTTTGCCCATTTAAAAATATGGTTGTTGTTTTCTTGTTGAGTTTTGAGAGTTTTTCATGTATTCTAAATGTAAGTCCTTTGATAGATTTGTATCATTTGTTATATTTTCTCCTAGTCTATGGTCTCTCTTTTTATTCTGTTAACAGTGTCTTTCACAGAACAAAAATTTTTCATTTTGTTGAAGTATAATTTATTAATTTTCTATGGAGCATGCTTTTTATATGATATCTAAGAACTTATTGACTAGAATGACATCACAAATATTTTCTCCCATGTTTCTTTGTAGAAGGCTTATGGTTTTATTTTTATGCCTTATATTTAGTTCTGTGGTTCATTTTTAGTTAAATTTTATGATTGTGAGACATTGCTAGAAACCCTTCGTTCATATGTCCAATTGTTTTAGTACCATTTGTTAAAAAGACTATCCTTTCTTCATTTACTCGCCTTTACACCCTTATCAAAAGTCAGTTGACATACCTGTGTGGATCTACTTCTTCCTTCATTTGTAACTTTATCCAGGCCTGCATGTGGATGAAAACAAAAAGAGTCACCTATTTACTGGTCTTACTTTAAAAAATTTTTTTTTAATATTTATTTATTTTTGAGAGACAGAAACAAAATGTGAGCAGGAGAGGGGCAGAGAGAGAGAGAGAGGGAGACACAGAATTGGAAGCAGGCTCCAGGCTCTGAGCTGTCAGCACAGAGCCCGACACGGGGCTCGAACCCACGAACCGCAAGATCATGATCTGAGGCGAAGTCAGATGCTCAACCAACTCAGCACCCAGGCACCCCCAGTCTCACTTTAGATTCATGACCAATACCATTAGGAAACTCTCAGACCTACCTGACAATCTTTCCTGGTCCATAACCCATTCCTATTCTCATGTTTTCTCAAATTTCCAGTGTCTCCTCTCCTATTCTCACGTTTTGCTGATGTCCCAGCCCCAGTTTCCCTGAGTAAATAGAAGCAATCAGAAGATAATTTTCACACAGTTACATCCAACTTACCCGTATCTATACATTTTCATTTCTTAGTTTCTTTGGACACCTTTCTTTCTTGGTTCTTCTCCTGCAGCCTTCTGACTAGCTACCTTCCCTTTCCCACTGTGTTCTGCCTCTCAGTAAATGGCAGTCTTGTAGTTGCCCAGTCCATATAATTCATAATCATCTTTGATTTTGCTTTTTTTTCCACATTCCATATTCAATCCAGTGACAAATATTCTCAGTTTCCCCTTCAAAATGTACCCGGAATCTGATAACTTCTCACCACTTTTTGAATTGGTAACACTTTGGTCTAAAGTATCACTGTCTCTTGCCTGAATTATTTTTGTTACATTTATCTGATCTCCTTCCTTCTATTCTTGTTCTCTTACCATCTATTTACAGAGAAGCCAGAGAGATCTGTTAAAATAGGTCAGAAATCTCACAGTAAAGGCACAGGTGTTTGTGGTAGTCTCCAAGACCATATGAAATCTAGCTGTATGCTGTCACTTTGACATCAGCTCCTTGCATTCTTCATCACTTTGCTTCAGCCACACTGGATGTGGTGTGTGTATATGTATGTTTTACCCTACAAATATTCATTGGGTGCCTAGGCTGTTCCAGGCATTTGGGATATAACAAGAAGAAGACAAGTGAGAGTCCATACCTTCTTGGAGCTTACTTTAGAGGGAGGAGGCAGGTAACATCCAGAAAATGTTAAGTGGTGTTAAAGCAGAATAAGCATTCAAATATTTGTTTAATATAATATATAGAGGGTATATGCAACTGGTCTTCTTCCTTATAAGAGTTTATAGTCTAATTGGAGAGCTAGAATATACATATAAGAGTTTTCATTATACATTTCCTTATTATTTAAATAAATGAGTTCTTTTAATTTTCACATTCTTTCCTTTTGTTCTGATTTTACTACTATCAGTCAGATCTTACCATTGATGAATTCTTTATTCCATTTCAATCTGCTTTTGCCCAGGACTTCAGAAATTACCAGTATACATTGCCAGTAGTTCAAGGTCTGGTGGTTGATATGGAAGTTCGGAAAACCAGTATCAAAATTCCCAGCAACAGATACAATGAGGTAAGATTTACCATGAAGGAATGTTTTTCATTGTTAAATACATAATTGAAGATGGAAAATATTGTTATTATATGTAAATTTCATTTTTTAGTTAATTGACAGTGAAATCAGCTCATAATACTGTATGACTTAGATCAAGGATGAGGAATTTCATGACAGAAAATCAAGATGTTATATATGTGATTTACTTAGTCATTAGATGTATCATTGAGTGTGCTTTTGATAATCAGTGATAGATTTACATTTTGATTAAGGTATAAAATTAACTTTATATCTGTAATATTAGTGGTGGGATCTTTTCATTTTCCCCTCTTATTGTAAGTATACCTTGTTTTGGACTATACTTAACGTCTAACCATTAACTCCCAAAATGAATTTTAATTAAGGTTTCAAAAGCAAATGAATGTTTTTGTCTTGAATTAAGCTGTGTTTTATAACTAAAATGAAATTTTGCATACTACACATACATTAACAGAATTATGTAAACTATTCATTGCCTATTTGCCCTGTGAAGCCTTTCTTAAATTTAAATTTCTTAAAATCCTTTCTAAAATGTCTAATAGTATTATCATTGTGGTTTAAAAGAAAAATCTTAAAAAAAAAAAAAAAGAAAAGAAAAATCTTATTTTGAAACTTAGTTTGTTATAATAATGGTTAAAATTTGTTGTTTTATTAGACAGGATGGAAACTTCCCAATTACTCCTTCCACTATTTCCTGGTATAAAGTAATTTCCTCCTTCCCTCTCTCTTTGTTTTTCATTTTTTTCCTTCTTTCTTTTTTTCCCCTTCATTCAGCCTTTTATCCACTTATTCATTTGTACATTCGATAAACATTTTGTACTTTCTCCTAGAATCACGTAAATGTCTTACTGGATTTATTAATTTAGGGCTTACCATTATGAGAACAACCTATGTGAAGATTTTACCTATGGCATTTAGTGCAATGACTTTTTTCTGGACACTAGAAAATAGTAGCTAGAATGTGTGCTTTATTTATTTATTTTTTTACCTGTGATACAATTAGCAGATTTTATTTGTGAGATAGTCCTATCTTGGAATATCAAACACTATTAGACTAGGTTAGGTAGAGTCACATCTTTAAAATGAACTATTTTCATATATTTGTGCCCTAAATACTCTTAAAAGAGATGCTTTGAAAATACATTTATTTCTCAAATTTGAACGTTTATTATTTCACATTCATTAAATATATTCTGTGGTGTGAGATACAAAGATGAATAAGAACATTATGCTTGCCTTGTGGCAAGAAGTTGTGGCATATTGTCCAGAAGTAAGATGATCAGATGTCATCCTCAACATCCTTGGTGTTTCCAAGATGGTGTTTTGTATTTGTTTATAAAGGTACATCTGTAAAAAGCTGTGAGGCCTCCATAGTTTTTTCAGTAACACCTAGACATTTATGACAACAACTGCCATTAATATTATCTGTCTTTATCTGTCCCCTAGGTTTACGGTTGTGCAGGTTCAGATATCTTTTTTCAAAAACAGTAACTGTATTTCTTATTCTTTATTACAGTTTGTTTTCAATAAAGTTTACCAGCTATATATCACTTATTTTTCTTATCTGATTTGGCAGACTGATTTCCTTCTAATTCAGTTTTTATTTCAAGTCATATTTTATGTTTGTTTATTTCAAGTCTCACTTTTTTTCTCTCACAATTCTTTGACATCTGAGTTATGTTGTGGCTAATAATTCTGCTTCACTTTGTAGTTGAAAAGGTCATTTCTTTTATTCATGGCATTATTCCATTTTTCCTCTTACTTATTATTCTTTGTTGATACCCATAGTCTTCCTTATTCTCTCAATTATATTCTCTTTTGCCCTAAAGCTTTTGCACAAGCTATTTCCTTATTGATGCATACTTTCCCTATTCATTGCTTATCTAACTCATACTCATTTTTCAGGAATCAGCGTAGATGACATTTTGTCAGATAAGCAACTGGGGTAATTCTCCCTCTTATAAACATCTCTAGGTACTACACATTGTGTAATACTCATTACATCTGTAATTGAACCTTCGTCACTGTTTTCTCTACCAGACTTTTATTTCCATGAGGAACTATGTCTGTCTTGTTTACCACTGTATCATTAGCAGACTGCCTAGTAAAGAATAATTGTACAAAAAATATCTACTGAATGAAGACGTGAAACAGAACTAATATAGATAAAACAATACAAAAATAAGTACTGAAACTTACTGCAATTTTACTAAAGGTTTAGAGAAAGGAGAGCTCTGGTAAATGCAGCAGTCAGGAATGTTCCTTTACTTCCAGTTGATCCTGAATCCTTAACAGCCAGAGCAGCATGTTCCATGGAAGACATGTTTATAAATGTTCATGTAAATAAGTGTAAATGAATGAAAGATTTGAACTGGACAATGAATGCTATTTAGGCACTAGAAAGAGAAGGGTGGAAAATAACAAGTGAAAAGGGTGGAAATCCCCCCGGAATGGACATGTCTTGAAAGGAGGATAGAAGACAATAGCCTGCCCAGTAAAGAAGAGGCTAAAGTAGACTAGGAGAGATCACTTCTCGGTCTTCCGTCTAAGATCAAGTGTAAAGTAGACTAGGAGATAAAGTTGTGCCAAGACACTGCTGGGTTTTCAAAAGTCTTCAGAAACCAGCAAAGGAATCTAGATTTTAATATGGCAATCTGTAAGTAGATTTTATAGATTCTGAAGCAGAAAAGTGACTTAAAGTGAGGTTTAGAAAACTGAGCTTTGGCAGCTATATGTAAAAATGTAGAGAGAGGGGGCCACTAAGGAAAGACTTTAAGCTTAAAAAGCTAGAAGATAGTACTTCTGACATCATGGAAAATGGAATCAATGAAGTGGTCTTTGTATGTAAATTCTCTAATCTCCTTCATCAAGGCCATTCAAGCTCTCTGTTGGTTTAGGTAACTACTCATGTTCTAATGATGAGATTTTTTCTAATTACTGTGTTAACTAACATTTATTGTTAGTTATATTAAGTTTAACATTATAACATTTAGTGAAGGTATATTATTTAGCAGGCACTATGTATTTTTACACTATTTCTATAAAATTAGTATGTTCATAGATGTTTTAATAGATGAGGATATTAAGACAAAGAACTAGGAAGTGGTAGCACCATAATCAAACCCAGGCAGTCTGATTCCACTGTCCTCACCTCTAGCCATTATACTAAACTGATTTTTATAGACATCAATTTAACAATTATCAATAGGATTTTAGGGCTGATTTTAGGGTCTTTATAGAGGCAATCAAATTTAATGAGGCCATTAGAATGAGCCCTAATCCAGTATAACTGATGTCCTCATAAGAAGGGGAAGTTTGGACACAGACATTCATAAAGATGATGTAGAGAGACAAGGAGAAGATGAGCACCTACAAGTCAAGGTAGAACAAATCCTCCCTTTACAGTAAAGCCCTCAAATGGAACCAGTTCTGCCAACACCTTGATTTTGGACTTCCAACCTCCAGGACTGTGGGACAATATATTTCTGTTGTTTAAGCCACCCAG
Organism: Leopardus geoffroyi; assembly: GCF_018350155.1. Classification (NCBI taxonomy): domain Eukaryota; kingdom Metazoa; phylum Chordata; class Mammalia; order Carnivora; family Felidae; genus Leopardus; species Leopardus geoffroyi. Next base: position 42,127,306 of record NC_059328.1, read on the forward strand.
TTTATGGTACGTTTTTACAGCAGCTTTGCGACACTAACACATTGGTTTGCTTTAAATAGCTAGATGTCAAAATGAAGTAAGTAAAACAAGAAAGAAAAAGGGCAGTGGGGCAGAGAAGATGAGCTCTGTGATTGCTCTACTTTACTGTATGGTGTTTCCAGGCCATAGTGCAGGTAGGGGAAACCAAAACTGAACCTAGAGGTTTCCCTGAGTTGAAGAGACAGAGTTGAGAATGGGGGAAGGTCATGATGATTAGAATTTGCAAACAAATTACTGGAAATAAAACAACTCTGGAAATATGCTGGTGGTTCCCACTGTGTCTTCAGCTGACTAGTATATCAGTGTGTGTACGTGAGAAAAGCACTGGAAAGGTACGGGTAAAGCACTTCTCACAGGGCCAGACATAATTTGTATTCTTTTTTTTTTTTTTTAATATTTTTTAACGTTTATTTATTTCGGAGACAGAGAGAGAGACAGAGCATGAGCAGGGGAGGGGCAGAGAGAGAGGTAGACACAGAATCTGAAATAGGCTCTAGGCTCTGAGCTGTCTGCACAGAGCCCGACGCGGGGCTCGAACTCACGGACCGCAAGATCATGACCTGAGCTGAAGTCAGACGCTTAACCAGCTGAGCCACCCAGATGCCCCCATAATTTGTATTCTTACCAGCTAGAGTGAACTAGAGGCACATTGTCTCTACTGCTCCAGGTTATTCATAAATTCAGACTGCTCTGATCCTACCTGTCAAGCTTAAAAGAAAGCCTTAACAGGATCAGGGCATGAACATGTTAAGGACATACATGGAAAATAAAAAGAACCAAGTCAAACTTCAAGAAATGAAAATGACAATGAAATGAAAAATATACTGGATGAAATTAAGGGCAGACTAGACACTGCTGAAGAAGAAATTAAAATTAGTAAACTTAAAAACACAGCAATAGAAACTATCCACAATGAAACACAAAGAGGAAAGACTGAAAAATTAAATGAACAGCACATGATTGAGCCGTGGGATGTTCGTCAGCCTACCTCTGTAATTGAAGTCACGAAAGGAGAGGAGAGGTGAGTAAATAAATATTTGAAAACTCAGTGATCAAAAATTTTATAAACTTAATGAGAAGTATAAATTTCTATGTTCACGAAGTTAAATGAGTTCCAGTTGCAGAAAACATGATGAAAACTACATTAAGGAACAATATAATCATCTTAATCAAATTGCTTAACACTAAAGCTAAAGAGAAGAATCTTAAAAGCAACCAGAGGGGGAAAAATGCACATTTTATACTGAGGAAAAAATATAAGAATAACAGCAGACTTCTTATCAAAAGAATTCAAGGCACAAATCAGTGCAGTGGATCTTTAAATTACTGGAAAAAAACCATCGACTTATATTTTATATGTAGTAAAAATATGTTTCGAAAGCAAAATGCTTTTTCAGAAATGGAAGAGCTAAAAGAGGCTATTACCAATAGACCTATTGTACAAGAAGTGTTAAAGGAAGTCCTTCATGGAGAATACCAAATAATGGAAATCAGAATCTTCACAAAGGAGTGTAGAGCAACAGAAATGGTAAATATGCAGGTAAATATAAAATCTCTTTACAAGATCATTGTTTAAAACAAAAATAGAAAAACATATTGTGAAGTTTATAACATATATGGAAACAGAATGTATGACAAAAATACCACAAAAGCCGGGAAGGGGGAATGAAAGTATACAGATGTAAGGTTCTTATATGATAAAAGATATGGTATAGTATTACTTAAAAGTAGATTTATAAGTTAAAGATGTGTTGTATAAACTCAAAAGCAACCACTAGAAAAGCTAAAATAAAGAGGTATAGCTAATAAGACAACAAAGAAGATGAGCTAGAATCATATAAAGACCGAGAAAGAAGAAAAAAAGAACAACAGGAGATGGGACAAATACAAAAAAAAAAAAAAAGATGTTAGATTTAAATCTAACCATATCAGAGGTGCCTGGGTGACTGTCAGTTAAGTGTCTGACTCTTGATCTCAGCTCAGGTCATGATCTCATGGTTCATGAGATGGAACCCTGTGTCAGGCTCTGTGCCAACGTGTGGGGCCTCCCTGGGATTCTCTCTCTCCATCTCTTTCCCTCTCTTTCTCTCTCTCTCTCCCCCTCCCCTGCTCATGCTCTCTCTCTCCCGCTCTCAAAATAAATAAACTTTAAAAATTATATAAATCTAACCATATCAATAATCACTTTGAGTAGAAATGGTCAATTAAAAAGGCAGAGATTGTCAGGTTGGTTAAATAAGCAAGAGTCAGCTATATGCTGTGAATAAGAAAACCACTTGAAATATAATGATACAAATAGTTTAAATGTAAAAGGATGAAAAATTATATACCATGATAATATTAATCAAAAGAAAGTTTGAATGGATAGGGTAATATCAAAGTATATTTCAGAATAAAAAATATTACCAGGGATAAAGAGGCATATTTCATAATTATTAAGGGATCAGTTCATCAAAAGGATATATAACAGTCCTAGACATTTATGCATTAATAACAGAGTTTCAAAATGTACGAAACAAGAATTGATAATACTGCAAGGGTAAATGGGCAAATCCATGACCATATTTGGAGATTTCAGTAGCCCTGTTTTAATAATTGATAGAAAATCATCAAGAATATAGAACACTTGAACACACTGTCAACCAATCTGACTTGAGTGTTTTAGAACACTCCACCCAAGAGCAGCATAGTGCACATTCTTTTCCAGCGAACACAGAACATTACAAGGTAGACCATATTCTGTGTTGTAAAGGAAGTTCTGGTAAGTTTTAATTGATCCAAATTATACAAAGTATGGTCTCTTACTATAATAGTATTAACTTAGAAATCAGTATCAGAAGGATATCTAGAAAATTCCCAAATATTTGGGAAAATATACACACTTTTCAATAATCCATGGGTCAAAGAAGTAACCTAAAGGAAAATTAGAAAATATTTTGAGCTGACTGAAAATGAAAATATGGTATATCAAAATTTGTGGGATGCAGCTAACACAGTGGTTAGAAAGAAAGTGATAGCATTAAACTTTTATATTGGGGGGCGGGAAAGACATTTTGAATCAATGACCTAATCTTCTACCTTAGGGAATTAGAAAAGGAAAAATAAAATACAAAGTAAACAGAAGAAAGAAAATAATAAAGACAACACCAGCAATTCATAAAGTAGGAAACAACAACAAAAAACAAAACAAGAAAAGTGAAACTACAAGCTAGTTCTTGAAATTGGTTACATTGACAGACTTATAGTCAGTCTGATGAGGTAAATAGCCAAAAGCACAAAATGCCATTAATGAGATGTGAGAGAGGTGGTTATCACTACAGGTCCTGTAGACAATAAATGACAAGGATATATTATGAACATATTTGTGCCAGTAAATGTTCAACGTGGGCAAAATGGACAAATTCCTTGAGCATCAAACTTTCATGTCATTCTTAAGAAGAAATAGATAACCTGAATAGCCCTGTATCTACTGGAGGAATTGAATTTATTGTCACAGACCTTCCCACAAAGAAAAGCACAGGTCCAGATGGCTTCACTTATGACTTACTAAACAACGAAGGAAGAAATAACACTAATTCTGTACAAAAACTCTCAGAAAATAGTTGAGGAGGGAAACTCATTCTGTGAGGCAAGCACTACACTAGTAACAAAACCTGGGGGGTGGGGGGGAATTACAAGAAATGAAAATTACAAACCAGTATCCTTCATGAAGATAGTTGCATAAATATGTAACACATTGCAGAGGAGGAGCTAAGATGGTGGACAAGTAAGAGGGCCTTAGTCTTGCCTCCTCCCATGAGCCAGCTAGATAAAAATATCAAATCATTCTGAACACTCAAGAAATCTGAGGACTGAGAGAACAAACTACACATCTAGAGGTAGAAAAATGGCCACATCATTAAAGGTTGGAGCTACAGGGAGTTGATTTGGGGGAGAAAAGAATTGCAGGTGCCCCAGAGGGGAGGAAGCCCTGGTTATGGAAAGAGGAGTGAGAGAGAGAGGGAAAGAGTGAAAGCAGTACACAGGGGATTGCAAAAGAAGAACTATTCGCCAAAACCATTGGGAAAGGGAGAGAGGCTAATTACCACAAGCTTTCATAAGCAGCGGAGCTCAAAGTCTGGTTTTAGGAATCCATGTCATCGCCAGGGTAGTGCCTGGTGGGCTTAGCGGTGCTCCTGTGGGGAAGGCTGCCCGGGAGTGGGCAGTGTGGTTTGAAGATCCCCTGGGTTGCAGGGCAAGAAGCAGTTCCCCTTCTTGTAGTGTGGTGGCATGGCCTCTCTGGAGACAAAAGAGCTGGCAAGCACCAATGTACTTCCCTGTTCATTAGCATAGGAACAGAGACACCTGCTGAGGCAGCAGACCTTGCTGCAGGCTCTTGCAGTGCTTTACCATACATTCTGAACCGCTGCGTGGTTGTGATACTGCTTTTCTGGGACAAACCAGCGCCGGCCACAGCATCGCAAGACCCTCCCCCAGAGGATCAGTGTGGGTCTGCACCAAGTGGGTTCCTAAAATTTGGAGTTTTGAAACACACACCTGAGATAAAACACAGGAGTACTGTGCTGCCTGGAAGGCAGACAGCTCAAACAAAGGGTGAAAGCAGGAATCTAATGGAAGCCAGAGACCCAAGAGGGGAGATTGTTTGCTCTTTTGTGAGGGCTTCATGAAGGGTGGTGGGCATAATCTCCCTGTTCCAAGGATAAGAGAGCAGGGTGATGCCATTTCCTCCTGCCCATCAGCAGTGACCAACTTTAGTAAGCAGCACAGTGCTCCTACCTCCACCCAAGTGGAGGCTGGAGCCACTTACACCAAGCCCTGACCCCCTGACCTCTGCAGGTGCATCTCCACTAGGGCAAGTCTGCCTGAGAATCAGCATAACAGGCCCAACCCCCAGAAGACCCCATAACTCCCTCACACACCAAGTGAACTGATCATAGAATGCTGCAAAGCTTCAGTTCTAGGAGAAATATGATTTACCTTCTTTTAACAAGCAGACCAAAACACATCTAGTTAAAGTTCGCCACACAGTGGACAAGGTTGAAACACTCCCCACGGCAGGCAGGAAGAAACTCTGCAGAGGATGGACCTGAGGGAAGGAGCAGCCAAAACACAGCAGCAGAGTGCTCACTCTGAAACACCTCCTGAAGTACCAGGCCCAAGACAGTATAGAACCTCTTCTTAATATAGCCATTACTCTCAGAAGCAAGAATATAACAGGCTCTCCTGACAATCACACAAAAAAAGTGACCTAGACAAAATGACAAGATGGAAGAATTCACCCCAAAAGAAAGAATAGGAAGCAGAATGTCCAGGGATTTAATCAAAACAAATGTAAATAAGATACCTGAACTAGAATTTAAAACAACAGTCCTAAGGATACTAGCTGGGCTTGAGAAAAGCATAGAAAACACTAGAGAATTCCTTAGTGCAGAATTAAAAGAACTAAAAACTAGTGAGGTCAAAGTAAAAAATGTAACTGAGATGCAAAACCAACTGGACGCAATGACAATGAGGATGGACGAAGCACAGGAGTGAATCAGTGGTATAGAAGATAAAATTACGCAAAATAATGAAGCTGAAAAGAAGCAGGGGCGGGTAGGAGAGGGAAGTATTAGGTCATGAATGTAGACTTAGGGAACTCAGCAACTCCTTAAAGTGTAATAACATTTGTATCATAGGAGTCCCAGAGAAGAAGAGGGAAAAAGATGGCAGAAGGTTTATTTGAGCAAATTATAGCTGAAAATGTACCCAATCTGGTGAAGGAAACAGACCTCAAAATCCAAGAGGTGCAGAAAACTCCCATAAAATTCAACAAAACCCAGCCCACACCAAGACATATTGTAGTAAGATTCACAAAATACACAGACAAGGAAAGAAACCTGAAAGCAGCAAAGGAAGAAAGCAGTTAAGGAAAAAAGTCCTTAACCTACAAGAGAAGACAGATCAGGTTCACAGCAGCCCTGTCTGCAGAAACTTGGCAGGCCAGAAGGGAATGGCATGATATGTTCAACATTCTGAATGGGAAAAATATGCAGCCAAGAATACTTTATCCAGCAAGCTGTTATTCAGAATAGAAGGAGAGATAAAGAGTTTCCCAAACAAAAACTAAAGGAGTTCATGACCACTGAACCAACCCTGCAGGAAAAATTAATGGGGGCTCTTTGAGTGGGAAAGAAAGACCAAAAGCAACAAAAAAAAAAGGAACAGAGAACATCACTAGAAACACCAACTTTACAGGTAACACAGTGGCACTGAATTCATGTCTATCAGTAATCAACCTGAATGTAAAAGGAATAAATGCTCTAATCAAAAGACATAGGGTATCAGAATGGATAAAAAAAAAAAAAGACCCATCTATAAGCTGCCTACAAGAGACTCATTTTAGAGCTAAAGACACCTGCAGATTGAAAGTGAGGGAATGGAGAACCATCTATCATGCTAACGGACATCAAAAGAAAGCTGGAGTAGCCATACTTATACCAGACAAACTAGACCTTAATTTATTTTATTTTATTTTATTTTATTTTATTTTTTATGAATATAATTTATTGTCAAATTGGCTTACATACAACACCCATTGCTCATCTCAACAAATGCCCTCCTCAATGCCCATCACCCATTTCCCCCCTCTCCCCGCCGCCCCCCCCCCCATCTACCCTGTTTCTTCTCTGTATTTAAGAGTCTCTTGTGGTTTGCCTCCCTCCCTCTCTTTTTGTAACTATATTTTTCCCCATCCCCTCCCCCATGGCCTTCTGTTAAGTTTCTCAGGATCCACATATGAGTGAAAACATATGATATCTGTCCTTCTCTGGCTGACTTATTTCACTCAGCATAGTACCTTCCAGTTCCATCCACGTTGCTGCAAATGGCATGATTTCATTCTTTCTCAATGCCAAGTAGTATTCCATTGTATATATAAATCACATCTTCTTTATCCATTCATCAGTTGATGGACATTTAGGCTCTTTCCATAATTTGGCTAGTGTTGAGAGCGCTGCTATAAACATTGGGGTACACATGCCCTTATGCATCAGCACTCCTGTGTCCCTTGGGTAAGTTCCTAGTAGTGCTATTGCTGGGTCATAAGGTAGTTCTATTTTTAATTTTTTGAGGAACCTCCACACTGGTTTCCAGAGTGGCTGCACCAGTTTGCATTCCCACCAACAGTGCAAGAGAGTTCCCATTTCTCCACATCCTTGCCAGCATCTGTAGTTTTCTGATTTGTTTATTTTAGCAACTCTGACCAGTGTGAGGTGGTATCTCAGTGTGGCTTTGAATTGTATTTCCCTGATGATGAGTGACGTTGAGCATCTTTTCATGTGTCTATTAGCCATCTTGATGTCTTCTTTAGAAAAGGGTCTATTCATGTCTTCTGCCAATTTCTTCACTGGACTGGGCATTTTGGTTATTGACTTTGGTAAGTTCTTTATAGATTTTTGGATACTAGCACTTTATCTGATACGTCATTTGCGAATATCTTTTCCCATTACGTCGCTTGCCTTTTAGTTTTGTTGATTGTTTTCCTTTGTGGTGCAGAAGATGTTTATCTTGATGAGGTCCTAATAGTTCATTTTTGCTTTTAACTCCCTTGCCCTTTGGAGATGTGTTGAGTAAGAAGTTGCTGCGGCTGAGGTCAAAGAGGTTGTTGCCTGCTTTCTCCTCTAGGGTTTTGATGATTTCCTGTCTCACATCTAGGTCTTTCATCCATTTGAGTTTATTTCTGTGTATGGTGTAAGAAAGTGGTCTAGTTTCATTCTTCTGCATGTTGCTGTCCAGTTCTCCCAGTACCATTTGCTAAAGAGACTGTCTTTTTTCCATTGGATGCTCTTTCCTACTTTGTCAAAGATTAATTGGCCATACATTTGTGGGTCCAATTCTGGGTTCTCTGACAAACTAGATTTTAAACCAAAGACTGTAACAAGAGATGAAGAAGGGCACTATATCATAATTAAGGGGTCTATCCATCAAGAAGATTTAACAGTTATAAATATTTGTGCCCCCAGTGTGAAGCACCCAAATATATAAATCAATTAATAACAAACATAAACTCATTGATAATAATTAGACAATAATAAGTAGGGGACTTTAACACCCTTCTTAGAGCAATGTTCAGAACATCTAAGCAGAAAATTACCAAGGAAACAGTGACTTTGAATGACACACTGAACCGAATGGACTTTACAGATATATTCAGAACATTTCATCCCAAAGCAGCAGAATATACACATTTTTTTCTTTTTAAAATTTTTTTCATGTTTATTTATTTTGAGAGAGAAAGAAAAGAGGGAGGGAGGGAGAGAGGGAGAGAAAGAATCCCAAGCAGGCTCCTCACTGTCATTGGGGAGCTTGACATGGGGCTCAATCTTATGATGAACTGTAAGATTATGACCTGAGGAGAAATCAAGAGTCAGAAGCTCAACTGACTGAGCCACCCAGGCACCCCTATACATTTTTTTTCTAGTGCACCTGGAACATTCTATAGAATAGATCACATACTGTGTCACAAATCAGCCCTTAACAAGAACAAAGAGATTGAGTTCATACCATGCATGTTTTCAGACCACAATGCTATGAAACTTAGTCAACCACAAGAAAAAATTTGGCCAGACTGCAAATACATGGAGGTTAAAGAACATCATAGTGAAGAATGAAGGGTTAACCAGGAAATTAAAGAAGAATTTAAAAATTACATGGAAGCAGAGTTCCTTGGTGGCTCAGCTGGGTAAGCATCAGACTTCAGCTTAGGTTATGATCCCACAGTTTGTGGGTCCAAGCCGCACATCGGACTGTGTGTTAATAGCTCAGAGCCTGGAGCCTGCTTCGGATTCTGTGTCTCCCTGTCTCTGCCCCTCCCCTGCTCACGCTCTTTCTCTCTCTATCTTAAAAATAAATAAACATAAAAAAAAATTTTTAATTACATGGAAGCAAATGAAAGTGAAAACACAACAGTCTAACACCTTTGGAATGCAGCAAAGGCAGTCCTAAGGGGGAAGTGTCTTACCTTAAGAAGTAAGAAAAGCCTCTAACCTAACACCTAAAGGAACAGCAAATAAAGCCTAAAGCAAGAAGAAGGGAAATAATAAAGATTAGAACATAAATAAATGATACAGAAACAAACAAACAAAAAGCCAGTAGAACCAATGAATGAACTAAGAGCTGGTTCTTTAAAAGAATTATGAAAATTGATAAACCCCTGGCCAGACTTATCAAAAAGAAAAGAGAAAGGACCCAGATAAATAAAATCACAAATGAAAGAGGAGAGCACAACCAACACCACAGAAATAAAACAATCATAAGAGAATATTGTGAAAAACTATATGCCAACAAACTGGGAAATCTGGAAAAAATGGATAAATTCCTAGAAATATACAAACTACCAAAACTGAAACAGGTAGAAATAGAAAATTTGAACAGACCCATAACTAGCAAAGGGATTCAATCAGTAATAAAAAAATCTCCCAACAAACAAAAGTCCAGGGCCAGATGACTTCCAGGGGTCTTCTACCAAACATTTAATAAGAGTTAATACCTATTCTTCTGAAACTGTTCCAAAAAATAGAAATGGAAGGAAAACTTGCAAACTCATTGTGTGAGCCAGGATTACCTTGGTCCCCAAACCACACAAAGGCCCCACTAAAAAGGAGAATTACAGGCCAATATCTGTGATGAACATGGATGCAAAAATTCTCAACAAGATACTAGCAAATTGAATCCATTGGTACATTAAAAGAATTACTGAGAATAAGCCTGGACCATGTTATTACACAATACACAAAAATAAACTCAAAATGAATGAAAGACCTAAATGTAAGACAGGAAGCCATCAAAATCCTAGAGGAGAAAGCAGGCAAAAATCTCTCTGACCTCGGCTGCAGCAACTTCTTACTCAACACGTCTCCAGAGGCAAGGGAAACAAAAGCAAAAGTGAACTCTGGGACCTCATCAAAATAAAAAGCTTCTGCACAGTGAAGGAAACAATCAGCAAAAGTAAAAGGCAACTGACAGAATGGGAGAAGATATTTGCAAATGACATATCAGATAAAGGGTTAGTATCCAAAATCTATAAAGAACTTATCAAACTCGACACCCAAAAAACAAATAATCCAATGAAGAAATGGGCAAAAGACATGAATAGACACTTCTCCAAGGAAGATATCCAAATGGCCAACTGACACGTGAAAAAATGCTCAACATCACTTATCATCAGGGAAATACAAATCAAAACCACAATGAGATACCACCTCACACCTATCAGAATGGCTAACATTAACAACTCAGACAACAACAGATGTTGGTGAGGATGTGGAGAAAGAGGATCTCTTTTGCATTGTTGGTGGGAATGCAAGCTGGTGCAGCCACTCTGGAAACAGTATGGAGGTTCCTCAAAAAAACTCAAAACAGAACTACCCTATGACCCAGCAATTGCACTACTAGGCATTTATCCACAGGATACAGGTGTGCTGTTTCAAAGGGACACATGCACTGCCATGTTTATAGCAGCACTATCAACAATAGCCAAAGTATGGAAAGAGCCCAAATGTCCCTCGATGGATGAATGGATAAAGAAGATGTGGTATATATATACAATGGAGTGTTACTCAGCAATCAAAAAGAATGAAATCTTGCCATTTACAACTACATGGATCCAACTGGAGGGTATTAGGCTAAGTGAAATTAGAGAAAGACAAACATCATATGATTTCACTCATATGAGGACTTTAAGGGAAAAAACAGATGAACATAAGGGAAGGGAAACAAAATTAATATAAAAACAGGGAGGGGGACAAAACAGAAGAGACTCATAAATATGGAGAACAAACTGAGGGTTACCGGGGCAGGGGGGGGGGATTGCGGGAGGGGGGCTGGGCCAAATGGGTAAGGGGCACTAAGGAATCTACTCCTGAAATCACTGTTGCACTATATGCTAACTAATTTGGATGTAAATTAAAAAAAATAAAAAAATTTAAATAAATAAATAAATAAAAGAATTATTGACCAGAATCAAGTGGAATTTATTCCTGGGCTGCAGGGGTAATTCAGTATTCACAAATCAATCAGTGTGATATACCACAGAAGCATTTGACAAAGCACAATATCCATTCTTGATGAAAACCCTCAACAAAATAGGTATAGATGGAGCATACCTCAACATCATATAGGCAATATAAGAAAGACCAATAGCTAATATCCTCAGTGGGGAAAACCTGAGAGCTTTTCTTCTATGGCCAGGAACAAGACAGGGATGTCCTACTCTCACCGTTGTTACTTAACATAGTACTGAAAGTCATAGCCTTAGCAATCAGACACCAAAAAGAAATAAAAGACATCTAAATTGGCAAGGAAGAAGTCAAACTTTCATTATTTGCAGATGACATAATACTCTGTAGAAAACCCAAAAGACTCCACCAAAAAATTGCTAGAGCTGATACATGAAATCAGTCAAGTCACAAGATACAAAATCAACATACAAAAATCTGTTGTGTTTCTATACACCAATAATGAAGCAGCAGAAAGAGAAATCAAGGAATTGATCCCATTTACAACTGCACCAAAAACCATAAGATAGCTAGGAATAAATCTAACCAAAGAGGCTGTACTCTGTACTCTGAAAACTATAGAGCACTTATGAAAGAAACTGAAGAGGACAAAAAGAAATGCAAACACCTTTCATGCTAATGGATTGGAAGAACAAATATTGTTAAAATGTCTCTACTACCCAACGCAGTCTACATATTTAATGCAGTCCCTATTAAAATACCACCAGCGTTGTTCTTTCTTAAAAAAATTTTTTTTAATGTTTATTTAGTTGTTTTTGTTTTTTTTTTTTCCGAAAGAAAGCACAAGTAGAGACGGGGCAGAGAGAGCAGAAGACACAGAATCCAAAGCAGGCTCCAGGCTCTGAACTGTCAGCACAGAGCCTGATGCTGGGCTCAAACTCACGAACCATGAGATCATGACCTGAGCTAAAGTTGGACACTTAACCAATTGAGCCACCCAGGCGCCCCTCCCCAGCATTATTCACAGAGGTAGATGGAACAATCCTAAAATGTGCATGGAACCACAAAAGGCCCTGAATAGCCAAAGCAGTCCTGAAAAAGAAAAGCAAAGCTGGAGGCATCACAATTCCAAACTTCAAGCTATATTATAGAGGTGTAGTGATCAAGACAGTATGGTACTGGTACAAAAACAGACACATAGATCAATGGAACAGAATAGAAAATCCAGAAATGGACCCACAACTGTATGGTCAACTCATCTTTGAGGTGAAAGCAGGAGAGCAAAAGAGTATATCCATTGGAAAAAGTCTCTTCAACAGATGGTTTTGGGAAAACTGGATAGCAAGATGCATAAGAATGAAACTGGACCACTTTCTTACACCATATACAAAAATAAATAAAAATGGATGAAAGACCTAAAGGTGAGACAGGAAACCATCAAAATGCTAGAGGAAATCAGAGACAGCAACTTCTTTGGCCTCCTCCAGAGCAATTTCTTACCAGACACGTTACTAGAGGCAAGGAAAACAAAAGCAAAAGTGAACTATTGGGGCTTCATCAAGATAAAAAGCTTCTGTTCTGCTAAAGAACACTCAAAACTAAAAGGCAGCCTATGAAATGGGAGAAGATATTTGCAAATGACATAGTTGATAAAGGGTTAGTATCCAAAGTCTATAAAGAACTTAACAAACTGAACACCCAAAAAGCAAATAATCCAGTTAAGAAATGGACAGAGGACATGAAAAGACATTTTTCCAAAGAAGACATCCAGAAGACTAATAGATACGTGAAAAGATGCTCAACATCACTCATCATCAGGGAAATAGAAATCAAAACCATGATGAGATTCCACCTCACACTTTTCAGAATGGCTCAAATTAACAACACAGGAGACAACAGGTGAGGAGGAGTAGAGGGGAACCCTCTTGCACTGTTGATGGGAATGCAAACAGGTGCAGCTACTCGGGAAAACAGCATTGAAGTTTTCTCAAAAAATTAAAAATAGAACTACCTTACGACCCAGCAATTACACTACTAGGCATTTACCCAAAGGATACAAAAATACTGATTCTAAGGGACAGATGCACCCTGATGTTTATAGCAGCATTATCAACAAGCAGTAACAAAGTATGGAAAGAGTACAAATTTCCACCATCTGATGAATGGATAGAGAAGAGTGGTATACATGTATATACAATGGAATATTACTCCACCATCAAAAAGAATGAAATCTTGTAATTTGCAATGATGTGGATGGAGCTAGAGTGTATTATGCTAAGTGAAATAAGTCAGAACTACAAATACCGTATGATTTCACTCATGTGAAATTTAGGAAACAAAACAAATGATGGAGCACTTGGGTGGCTCAGTCGGTTAAGTGTCCAACTTTGGCTCAGGTCATGATCTCATGGTTTGTGAGTTTGAGCCCCACGTCGGGCTCTCCTGACAGCTCAGAGTCTGGAGCCTGCTTCAGATTCTGTCCGCCCCTCTCTCCGCCCCTCGCATGCTCATGCTCTGTCTCTCTGTTTCTCAATAACAAATAAATGTTAAAAAAAATTTAAAGAAAACAGATGAACATATGGGAAGGAAAAAAAGAGAGGGAAGCAAACAATGAGACTCTTTTTTTTTTTTTTTTTTTTAATTTTTTTTTTTTTTTTCAACGTTTATTTATTTTGGGGACAGAGAGAGACAGAGCATGAACGGGGGAGGGGCAGAGAGAGAGGGAGACACAGAATCGGAAACAGGCTCCAGGCTCTGAGCCATCAGCCCAGAGCCCGACGCGGGGCTCGAACTCCCGGACCGCGAGATCGTGACCTGGCTGAAGTCGGACGCTCAACCGACTGCGCCACCCAGGCGCCCCAATGAGACTCTTAACAATAGAGAACAAACTGAAGGTTGATGGAGGGAGATGGGTGGAGGATGGGCTAAGTGGGTGCTGAGTATTAAGGAGGGCACTTGTTAAGATGAGAACTATGTGTTGTATGTAAGTGATGAATCACTGAGTTCTCCTGGGACCAATATTACACTATATGTTATCTAACTGAAATTTAAATAAAATTTTGAAAAAAAAAATGCAACACACTTTTAGTAAATCCAATCCAGTGATACATAAGCAAAAAGTCATAATAAGGTACATCATGACTAAGTGGGATTTATTCCAGGAATGCCAAGTTGGTTTAACACTTAAAAATCATGGGGCGCCTGGGTGGCGCAGTCGGTTAAGCGTCCGACTTCAGCCAGGTCACGATCTCGCGGTCCTTGAGTTCGAGCCCCGATTCAGGCTCTGGGCTGATGGCTCAGAGCCTGGAGCCTGTTTCCGATTCTGTGTCTCCCTCTCTCTCTGACCCTCCCCCGTTCATGCTCTATCTCTCTCTGTCCCAAAAATAAATAAACGTTGAAAAAAAAATTTTTTTTTCAAAAAATAAAAATCAATCTGTAACTCACCATATTAGGATGAAAAAAAGAAAATCACATGATGGAGAAAAAGCATTACTTCCATTCAAGATGTGTCTGTGTGTATATCTTGGCAGTCTGAGATTAGAAGAGACTTACACTACCTAATAAATACATCTACAAAAAAACATACAATTAGTGTATCAAATGGTGACAGAATGAAAGCTTCCACTTTAAGAGCAAGGTGGGAGGCCTGGATGGCTCAGTCTGTTAAGCTTCTGACTTTGACTCAGGTCAGATCTCATGATTCATGAGTTTGAACCCCACATTGGGCTTTATGCCGTCAGCACAGAGCCTGCTTCAGATCCTCTGTTTTCCTCTCTCTGCCCCTCCCCTGCTTGCTCTCTCTCTCAAATAAACATTAAAAAGTATATATATTTTTTAAAAAGAGCAAGGAGAAGATGTCTACTCTTCTTTCTGTTCAACATTTCAGTAGAGCTTCTAGCAAATGTAGTAAGGCAAGAAAGCAGAATAAGATGAATACAGACTGAAAAAAAGAAAATTGTCTTTATTAACAGATAACATGATTGCCTACTAGGTAGGAAATCCTAAGGAACTTACAAAATGGCTCCTAGTTCTAATAAGTGAGTTTAACAAGACGTTTGTGTAAAAATCAATCATATTTCTGTATACTAATAACACTCAGAAATTAAATTTAAAAACAATACACTAGGGACACCTGGGTGGCTCAGTTGGTTAAGCGTCTGACTCCAGCTCGTCATGACCTTGCAATTTGTGGGTTTGAGCTCTGCGTCCGACTCTGTGCTGACAACTCAGAACCTGGAACCTGCTTGGGATTCTGTGTCTCCCTCGCTCTCTGCCCCTCCCGCACTCACCCTCTCTCTCTCTCTCTCTCTCTCTCTCAAAAATAATAAGCATAAAAAATTATTAAAACAAATACAATAGCATAAAAATATGACACACTTAGGGATAAATTTGACAGATCTGCAATACCTATGCGCTGAAAGCTATAAAACATTGCTAAGAAAAATTAAAGATCCAAATAAATGAAGAGAGATAATATTTTTACGGATTGAAAGATTCAATATTGTTAAGATGTCAGTTCTCCCCATATTAATCCATAGCATATTAATCCATAGCTATTAATCCATTGGGACACATAGTCCCAATCAAAATGCTAGAAGGGCTTTTTTTGTAGAAATTGAGGTGCTGACTCTAAAATTTATATGGAGATAAAAGGAACCTAGAACAGCCAAAACAACTTTGAAAAAAAGAACATAATACAAGGACTTACACTACCTGATGTTAAGGCTTATTTTAAAGGTAGAATAATCCAAATGCATATATAGATCAATGGGACAGAATAGAGTGATTTCAAGTGCTGTTTTTATGGGGGTATACACATGTAAAAATTCATCACATTATACACTTTAAATATGTATGTTTTGTCAATTTTAAATATAACTGTAAAAAATAAAGCAATCTTTTTTTTTTGTAGTCATGTAGTGGATGTTCAACCTATTATCAAGTCACTGGAGGAATAGAGCCAAAGAATTATCCTAATGTCAAAGTCTCAAGCAAAACAAAATAAAGTTTGTTAATTCTTTACTCAGAACCAAGGAATAGAGAAATTTAAGTTGGTTGTGCTGTAATGCAAGAGTCCATGAAATCACATGTCTGTACAATTCCCCATGCAGTATAATTAGGCTGAATGGCCTCTTGAGAATCCTTCCCACTCTAAGACACTAAAATAGGAGTTTTGGTTTAATTCAAGGCTACACATATTCTTCAGAGAAATGTGAACTTACAAAAGCATAATTTCAAAGGTTCATTGTAGCACTGGCAAGAACAGATGGCCCTAAAATCTGTTTGAGGGATGTTTTATTTTCTGGCCTTCAAAGAATACATTTCTTTTCTCTTAGGGAAGGAGGAGCTGATAGTCCTCTTTTCAAAAGAAGAAAGGGAGTTGCAAATCCAACAATACATTTAAAAAATTATTCACCATGGTCAAGTGGGATTTATTCCTGGGATTCAAGGGTGTTCAGTATTCACAAATCAATAAATATGATGCATAACATCAGTAAAAGAAAGGATAAAAATCACATGATTACTTCAATAGATGCAGAAAAAGCATTTGACAAAGTACAACATCCACTCATGTTAAAAACCTTCAACAGAGTGGGTTTAGATGGAACGGACCTCAACATAATAAAGGCCATATACGAAAACCCACAGTTAACATCATGCTCAATGGCAAAAAAACTGAGAGCTTTTCCCCTCAGATCAGGAATAAGGCAAGGATGTCCACTCTCACCACGTTTATTCAATGTGGTGCTGGAAGTCCTAGCCATAGCATTCAGACAAGAGACGGAAATAAAAGGCATCCAGATTAGTAAGGAAGAAGGAAAACTTTCACTATCTGCAGATGATATGATACTACATATAGAAAACCCTAAAGACTCCAGCAAAAAAACCTCCTAGAACTGATAAATGAATTTAGTAAGGCCACAGGATATAAAATCAATATATAGAAATCTGTTACATTTCTGTGCACTAATAATGAAGTAGCAGAAAGAGAAGTTAAGGGGAACCAAAGAATGAAAGGAGTTGGTGAAAGGTGCTCTAGAAAATAGTGCAGGGAAGGGAGGTAGTGTTCCATTGACTATTGGTATAGCTATTTATAGTGTTAAACGTAGAAGACAGTATTTAACCAAAAATTAAAATAAAAGGATTCCCAAGAAGGGAAGTGTACCTCCACCGACTGCAACAGGAGGTCACTGCTGACCTCTCTGTGCTCAGACTAAGACCCTCTTCCATGTCTCTGCATGACTGTTGATAGGCGTGAACAAGGGCTGCAGGACACTCTGCTTCTAGCCAAACCCCTAGCTTTCCCTGTCTCTCCACACTCACAACTTTGCTGCCACTTTTGGCCCTGAGGTGACCACCAGCTCTAATCTCACATTCAAACACCACAAGAAGTCTCGGACTTCTTGCGAGATGAGGGCACCCCTCATCTCCCACAGTTTAATTTCTATCTGACCCTATCTCTCATCTTGGAAAACCCAAGGGCTCGGTCTTTGTAAATTTTATTTCTCTGTTTCCATGATGACGTATCCAGTCCTCTGGCCTTAAATACTATCTCTATACTGATATCTTGCAAATGTTTTCCTCCAGTCTGAATCCCTCCTCTGTTTTGTACGCTTGAGTATCTTGCTGCCCACTTGACATCTCTACCTGCGTAAGCATCTCAAGCTTAGCAAGTATAACTCTGATCTCCTGATCTTCCCTCAAAACTTGCTCTTCTTGCAGCTTCCCTGAGTTGATGGCGCTACCATCCTTCCACTTAACCAGGCCCAAAACTTTTGATCCTCTTTCTTTCATATCTCATGTCTAATCTGCCTGGAAATTCTGCCACCTCTGCCTTCCAGATGTGTCTAGAACCCAACTACTCTCAATCTTTAGACTAGTCTTGGTCTAAGTTATCATCTCTGCTCTGGTTTTGAGTGGTAGCCTTCTAAGTGGTCTTTCTGTTAATACCCTTTCCCCCATCACTCTATTCTCAGTACAACAGTCCTATTGATCCAGTTAAAACCAAGTTAGATCACATCAGTCCTCTCCTTAAAACCTTCCAAAGATCTTTTATCTTAGTCAGAATAAAACTGCAGTCCTCTATACCATTTGTACTTCTTAACCCATTGCCTCTCTAACTTCATTTCTTACACCTCTTTTTTCTGTCATTCAGCTTCAGCCACACTGTCCTTAATGTTCCTTGAAACTGCAGGCCTGCTATCATCCTACCACCCCAGGGCCATTGCACCAGCTATTTTAAATGCCTGTAAAGTTCTTCCTTAGATATTCCCATGGCGTTTCCCTCACTTTTCAATAAGACCTCCCCTGACCATGCTATTTGAAAATGGCACCTGCCTGTCCTCCTGATCCTGCATCCATGTTTTATTTTTCTGTATAGCACTTTATCCGTGTGTAACATTTCATATATTTTACTTAGTTGTTTTTGTTTCTTCCTCCTCTCCACACAAAAATGTAAGTTCTGTGAGGGAAGGAATTTGTTTGTTCCCTACTGAACAAACCAGGTACCTACTGAACAAACTTACATGGTGCCTGGTACAGGTTACATGCTCAATAAATATTTGCTGAATGAATGAGTGAAGGTTCAAAGGTTCATATTTGATGACATGTAGACCCATAGGACTTCAACATGGGTGCTAGCTTCTGGACATAAGTGAACTCCAGCTGATGGAAATGATAGTCATTTATATTGTTCCAGAATATCTTCAGGAAAGGATATTCCTCTACTATTCCATCATTACTCAACTCAGTGTTCTTTTCAGTTCTATTTTCAACTCAGTTCTATTTTTGTTCCTTTACTCACACTTTCTCTTTATCCAAAGTGTTCTTCCTTTGCACCTGATTTCAAAGCCAATTCAAATATTATACCATTTAGGGAACCTTCCTAGAATTCTCTATCCCCCAGACAGTATCACTCTTTCTTTCTTCTGTTTTCTTGGCTTTCTGTACTCATGTAACTTGTATAGCAGAGAGTATGAAACCCTTTCTACTCTGAATCTTGAGCCCTCTGAAGGCAGAGAGTATGCCTTTCATTTTTCATTGTATCTCTGGTGCAGTGCTTTCCTAAATTTTCCATGCCTTTGCAGTGTCTTTCTATCTAAAGTTATTTTAAATTGCTTGATATTATAGAATTAAATTGTTAAAACCTTATTTTATTAGATACCCCATCTATATGACACTGCAATTGTATGTGAACCAAAAAAAAATGTTTAAATCATGCCAACACCATTTACTCTCGATATAACTTCAGGAGTAAGACAAACTCCAAATCCATCCGTATTTAATATGATTTACTAGTTTGTATATTCAGCAGATATTTATTGAGCATCTACCGTAGGCAGGCCTTATGCCAAGCCAGACAAATTATATAGAAATCGTAGCTGCTCGTCAGGGCCTGCACAAACTTCTCCTGTACATAACAATTCGTCTCCACTTTAAATCAAAAGATTAAATAACTGTCATTTTTTAACATGTGATCGCAGAGAGGAAATTAAAGGACATGGCTTGTTGATTCAGAGATGGATTCGATGTTATAACTCCTCACCCGTTCCTTCAACACAGTCATTCCTAGAACTGTATTCTTTTAACTGGCTCTTAGAATTTTTGTGGATGGTTAGAACCTGGGGTGGGAAACACAGGAAGATTAAAGCTTCTGTACTGCTTCACTTGGTATGTTAAAATGGTCTTTTGAGATAAGACCCAGATAGCATTTAGC
This sequence comes from Leopardus geoffroyi, assembly GCF_018350155.1. Classification (NCBI taxonomy): domain Eukaryota; kingdom Metazoa; phylum Chordata; class Mammalia; order Carnivora; family Felidae; genus Leopardus; species Leopardus geoffroyi. The sequence goes on from NC_059328.1 coordinate 42,147,058, forward strand.
TCATTTCCTGGCTCATGGTTGACACTGCATAGATGTTAGCTATTTTGCACATACTATTGTCACAGCAGTTGTTTCCCTCCCTTTTATCAGTGTGTCATTTCACTAGCTGTGAGCTCTTAGGAAGGGTCTGAATCCTATTATCTCATAAGAGGTACTTGGTTGAATTATCTGCTACTGATTTTTAGGTTGCTTTACAATTTTATAAGCAGAGTGGAGGAGACAAGCATACAAATTTTATTTACAAACACTGCATCAGTACTTATTATGTTCTTGGTGCTGTTCTAAGCACTTTATAAATATTAATTTACTTAATCTTCATAACTGCATAAAGTAGTTACTTTTATTATCCTCTTTACAGAGGAGGAAACTGAGACACAGGGAAATCAAGTAACTTGCCCCAGGGCACACGGGGGGTTAGTAGCAAAGCCAAGAAATGCAGGGAGTCTGGTTAATAGCAGTCTTTGCTATTAACCATAAGACAAAGCTGAATGTTGATAATGCAATATATAAGAAATACAGGGTGCTGTGGCAGTTCAAAGAAGGAAGTGGTCATATTGGTGTCTGGAATGAAAGAAGGCTGAATGTAGGAATTGGTATTTTTACTAGGCCTTGTTTTGGGGGATACTTTTTCAGATGCTTGGATATGGGGGATAAAAAGGAAGGCTAAATAATATCATATGCAAGAGCTCAGAGATGGGAAATGGTAGCACATCAGGAAGTAGTCCTGCATATAAGGATATGGTAGGAAGGGAAGCAAGGCAGGAAAGCTGGTTTGGAGTGAGAGGACACAATAGAAAAGATTGATATCATCAGAACTGTGTTTTGGTGAATTTGGAAACATTGGTGGAATGAATCAGAATTGAAAAAGACTGCAGAAAAACCAGGTGTAAGGTTATTATTATGTCCAGAATAGAGGTAGTTAGATCTTGAATTCTGGTGAAGATAAGGATAGATATAGGAGATACTACAGAATTTGAATTGATAGAACAGAGAAATAGCACAACTAGAAAGTTGAGTGTTGATAATTTTATATGACAAATGTTAAGTTTATTTTATGGTCAGCAAAGTCCTTTAAATACTTAGGAAATTCTTCTCTTGGTGTAAATGCACATGATTTTAAGAAAGTAAGAGTATTCCTTTATAAAGAAATGAAGTTTGTTTATCTCATTGGGCTTGAAATTGACATCTAAGGAAATTATTTCTTAGAGGGTAGCTAATTTATTTAGAATGTCTGAATTGAGAATATTTCTTAATCTGCTTAGTATAGACAAAGTTAGAAACCACTTTAGCCTAATGATTTGGAAGAAATAATAGATAAAAACATTCTTTAAAATTGCTGTATATGGGGGTGCCTGGCTGGCTCAGTCGGTATAGCATGTGACTCTTTATCTCAGGGTCGTGAGTTTGAGCCCTATGTTGGGGATAAAGTTTACTTAAAAAAAAAATTGCTATATGTGATTATATCAGTTTCTTTCATGTGATACAAATATAAATTGTAAGTAAGAGCCTAAATTAGTCTATGAGTTGACTTTGCTAAGTAGGAATCTTCCTGCTGACTTTTACCCTGTTTGCAAAAGACTTAAATGTAATCTTTGGAAAACCCTGACAGAAGTGGTTTGAATTAGTGAGATTGATAAATATCAGTGTGAGAGGAATATATTCAGTTACTATTGGATGCCTCTGGTGATATAATAATGTATTAAAACACTAAATTTTGCAAGAGTTATAAACATAACAAAGTGATGAGATGATGATATCTTAGAATTGTATTGGTATAGATCTAGGAATAAATTTAACCAAGGCAGTAAAAGACTTATACTTTGAAAAGTATAAAACATTTCTGACAGAAATTGAAGAAAACCTAAATTAATGGGAAGACATCTCATGTTCATGGATTAGAAGACTTAATATTGTTAAGATGTCAGTATTATTCAAAGTGGTTCTACAGATCCCATGCAAGCCCTATCAAAATACTCATGGCTTTTTTTTTTTTTTTTTTTTCCCAGAAAAGAAAAAGCCAGTACTCAAATTCTTTTGGAATTGCAAGGGGCTCCAAAGCCAAAATAATCTTGTGTAAGAACAAAATTGTAGTAGTTACCCTTCCAATTTCAAAATCTGCAGGGCTGTAGTAATCAAAATAATGTAGACTTAAGAATCTAGAAATAAATCTGTACACTTATGGCCAGTTGATTTTGACAAAGGTGCCAAGACCATTTAATGGTGAAAGAATAGCCTTTAGCAAATGGTTCTAGGACAACTGGATTTCCACATATAAAAGAATGAACGTGTACCTCTACTTCACACTGTGTACAAAATTTAACTCAAAGTGGATCAGTGACCTAAATATAAGAGCTAAAACCATGGAGCTCTTTGATAAAAACATGAGGGTAATTTTTCATGACATTGGATTTAGCAATAAATAATATACCAATAGTACACACAACAAAAAAAATAGATTGGACTTAATAAAAATTAAAATCTTTTGTGTATTGAAGGACATTAACATGAAAGTGAAAACCTACACATGGGAGAAAATATTTGTAAATCATGTATCTGACAAGGGTCTGATATGTAGAGAATATATAAAGAAGTCTTTTAACTCAGCAACAAAAGACAATCCCATTAAAAAAGGCAAAGGGCAACTTTTTTTTCTAGATATGTTTCCTGAGGCAAGAGAAGCAAAAAGCAAAAATAAACTATTGAGACTACATCAAAATAAAAAGCTTCTGTACAACAAAGGAAACAACAAAACTAAAAGGCAGCCTACAAAATTGGAGAAGATATTTGCAAATGACATATCTGATAAAGAGTTAGAATCCAAAATATACAAAGAACTTGTAAAACTCAACACCCAAGAAACAATCCAATTAAAAATGGGCTGAAGACATGAACAGACGTTTCTCCAAATAACACATATAGATGGCCAACAGACGCATGTAAAGCTCTTCATCACTTACCATCAGGGAAATGCAAATCAAAACTACAGTGAAGGATTATCTCATACCTGTTACCTCATACCTCATACCTGTTAGAATAACAGCCACTGTGGAAAACAGTGTGGAGGTTCCTAAAAAGTTAAAAATAGAACTACCCTATGGTCCCGCAATTGCACTACTGGGTATTTACCCAAATAAAAAAACATGAATTCAAAGGGATACATGCACCCTATGTTTATAGCAGCATTATTTACAATAGCCAAATTATGGAAAGAGTCCAAATGTCTATCGACTGATGATATATATACTACAATGGAATATTTCTCATCCATAAAAACGAATGAAATCTTGTCATTTGCAAGGACATGGATGGAGCTAGAGAATACAATGCTAAGCAAAATAAGTCAGAGAAAGACAAATGCAGTGTGATTTCACTCATGTGGAATTTAAGAAACAAAACAAATGAGCAAGGGGGAAAAAAAGAAACAAATCAAGAAACAGACCCTTAACTATGGGGCGCCTGGGTGGCTCAGTCGGTTAAGCGTCCGACTTTGGCTCAGGTCATGATCTCGCAGTTTGTGAGTTTGAGCCCCGCGTTGGGCTCTGTGCTGACAGCTCAGAGCCTGGAGCCTGCTTCGGATTCTGTGTCTCCCTCTCTCTTTGCCCCTCCCCTGCTCATGCTCTGTCTCCATCTGTCTCAAAAATAAATAAAACATTAAAAAAAAAAAAAAGAAAGAAACAGACCCTTAACTATGGAGAACAAACTGATGGTTACCAGAGGGGATGAGGATGGACGCATGGGTTACATAGGTGGTGGGGATTAAGGAGAACACTTGTTGTGATGAGCACTGGGTGATGTACGGAATTGTTGAATCACTAAATTGTACATCTGAAACTAATAAAACACTGTATATCTTTTAAAAATAGGCATAGGACTTGAATAGACATTTCTCCAAAAAAGATATTCAGATGGCCAACAAGCAAATAAAAAGATGCTTAACATCATTAGTCATTAGGGAAATGCAAATCAAAACCAGAGTGAAGCACTGCTTCACACCTACTAGGATGGCTATAAAACAACAACAGAAAATAACAAGCGCCAGCAAGGATGTAGAGAAATTGGGACCCTTTTGTGTTGCTGGTGGAAAATGGTTCATCCACTATGAAAAAGTTTGGCAGCTCCTCAGAAAGTTAGACATAGAATTACTGTATGACCCCGCAATTCCAAAGAATTGAAAACAGTTACACAAGTATATGTACACATACATTTATATACTGTGTGTATACAGTATGTATATATACTGTAAATATACATTTAGTACTATTTACAGTAGCCATAAGGTGGTTATAGCCCAAATGTCCCTGGTTGGATGGATAAACAAATTGTGGTGTGTGTGTATATACATACACAATGGAATGTTATTTGGCCATAAAATGAAGTGAAGTACGATACATGCTACACCATGGATGAGCTTCTAAAACATTATGTTAAAGTGAAAGAAGCCAGGGGCGCCTGGGTGGCTCAGTCGGTTAAGCATCCGACCTCAGCTCAGGTCACCATCTCACATTCCATGAATTCGAACCCTGCGTCAGGTTCTATGCTGACAGTTCAGAGCCTGGAGCTTGCTTCAGATTCTGTGTCTCCCATCTCTCTGCCCCTTCCCTGCTTGCTCTCTTTCTCAAAAATAAATAAATGTTAAAAAAAAAATTAAAAAGTGAAAGAAGCCAGACATGATGGTCATATATTATATGGACCCGTTTGTGTAAAATGTCCAGGATAAATGCACAGAGAATGCAGGTTGGTGGTTAGGATTGGGAGAAACAGGTTAGAGGAACGTTTTTACTTTGGAGTGATTGAAATGTTTTGGAACTAGATAAAGGTTACTGTTGCACACCATTGTGAATGTATTAAATGGCCCTGAATTGTTCAACTTTGAAATGGTTAATTTTATGTATGTGAATTTCATCTCACATTATTTTGTTTTGAGTGTAATGATACAAGAATATAAAAAGGTATCAGAACACTCATCTGGTATTTTTCACACTTAGTACTGCAGTTTGTAATGTAAGAGGAAGCGGGGAGTAAAACAAAAGTTTTGGACTAGATTCTTGAAAGATTAAAGCCATTAAAGGATTGGACTGCAAAGGCGGACAAATGGCATGGCATGAAGGAAAAAAGGGAACTAAAAAACAAATTATCGCTATCCTATTTCAACCAGAAGCCAGAGTTTAGCACCAAGATAATGTTAAGTTCAGATTTGTTTACTATATACAAAATGGTGGCCTGTGAGTTTTTTCAGGTTAGGTGCAGAATTACTATCTTAAATCTTGTGATCAGAACAAAGCATTTGTTAAAAAGACTGTCCTTTTTCCAATGGATTTTCTTTCTTGCTTTATTGAAGATTAGTTGACCATAGAGTTGTGGAGCCATTTCTGGGTTTTCTGTTCTGTTCCATTGATCTATGTGTCTTTTTTTGTACCAGTATCATACTGGATTGATTACCACAGCTTTGTAATATAGCTTTAAGTTTGGAATCATGATGCCTCCAGCTTTGCTTTTCTTTTTCAGGATGACTTTGGCTATTCGGGATCTTTCCTGGTTCTATAGAAATTTTAGGATTGTTTGTTCTAGCTCTGTGAAAAATGATGATGTTATTTTGATAGGAATTTCATTAATTATGTAGGTTGTTTTGGGTAGCATAGACATTTAAACAATATTTGTTCTTCCTATCCATGAACATGGAATGTGTTCCCATTTCTTTGTGTCCTCTTCGGTTTCTTTCATTAGTGTTCTATGGTTTTCAGAGTACAGATCTTTTGCCTCTTTGGGTAGGTTTAGTCCTAGGTATCTTATGGTTTTTGGTACAGTTGTAAATGGGATCAATTCCTTGATTTCTCTTTCTGCTGCTTCATTATTGATGTATAGAAATGCAACAGATTTTTGTATGTTGATTTTATATCCTGCGACTTGACTGATTTCCTGTATCAGCTCTAGCAATTTTTTTGGTGGAGTCTTTGGGTTTTCTTCATAGAAAATCATATCATCTGCAAATAATGAAAGTTTGACTTCTTTGCCGATTTGGATGCCTTTTATTTCTTTTTGTCTAATTGCTGAGGCTAGGACTTCCGTTACTATGTTAAATAGTGAACATCCCAGTCTTGTTCCTGACCATAGAGGGAAAGCTCTCAGTTTTTCCCCAGGGAGGATTACATTAGCTGTGGAAAAAAAGACAGTCTCTTCAACAAACGGCATTGGAAAAACTGGACAGCAATGTGCAGAATGAAACTGGACCACTTACTTACACCATACAGAAAAATAAATTCAAAATGGATGAAAGACCTGGAGGTGAGACAGGAAACCATCAAAATGCTAGAGGAGAATACAGGCAGCAATCTCTTTGACATTGGCTAGAGCAATTTCTTACTAGACACTTTGCTGGAGGCAAGGAAAACAAAAGAAAAATGAACTATTGGGACCTCATCAAGATAAAAAGTTTCTGCATAGTGAAGGAAACAGTCAATAAAACTAAAAGGCAACCTTTGGAATGGGAGAAGATATTTGCAAATGACATAGTTGGTAAAGGGTTGGTGTCCAAAGTCTATAAAGAACTTAAACTCAACACCCAAAAAACAAATAATCCAGTTAAGAAATGGACAGAGGACATGAAAAGACATTTTTCCAAAGAAGACATCCAGAAGACTAATAGACACATGAAAAGATGCTCGACAACACTCATCATCAGGGAAATAGAAATCAAAACCATGATGAGATTCTACCTCACATTTTTCAGAATGGCTAACAGGAGACAACAGGTGTTGGTAAGGATGAGAAGAAAGGGGAACCTCTTGCACTGTTGGTGGGAATGCAAACTGGTACAGCCATGTTGGTGGGAATGCAAACTGGTGCAGCCACTCTGGAAAACAGTATGGAAGTTTCTCAAAAAAATTAAAAATAGAACTACCCTATGACCCAGCAATTACGCTACTAGGTATTTACCCAGAGGATACAAAAATACTGATTTGAAGGGACACATAGCCACATTATGGAAAGAGCCCAAACATCCATCAACTGATGAATGGATAAAGAAGGTGTGAGAGTGTGTGTGTGTGTGTGTGTGTGTGTGTGTGTGTGTGTGTGTGTGTGATGGAATATTATTCAGCCATCAAGAAAAGAATGAAATGTGCCATTTGCAATAATGTGGGATGGAGCTGGAAAATATTATACTAAGCAAAATAAGTCAGAGAAAGACAAATACCATATGATTTCACATATATGTGGAATTTAAAAAACAAAACAGATGAACAGAGGGGGGAAAAGAAAGAGGCAAACCATAAAACAGACTCTTAACAATAGAGAACAAACTGAGGATTGATGGAGGGAGGTGGGAAGAGGATGGACTAGATGGGTGATGGGCATTAAGGATGGCAGTTGTGATGAGCACTGGATGTTATCTGTAGTGATAAATCACTAAATTCTCCTGAAACTAATATTACACTATATATTAACAAACTGGAATTTAAACAAAAACTTGAAAAAAAAAAGAACAAAGCAGCATATTAGTGATTTCTTAGAAGATTTCAAACAAGTTAGTAAAACTAAGACACAATGGAGTATATTTCTAGAGGAAAACCCTCACTCCTTTGTGCAAATATGAAAAAATAAGGCAGATGCACTTACATATGGGACATTCTTTTGACTTAGAATTTCAGTGAATATGTCCTCAGAGAATCTAGTGGGTAGGAGGAATTACTGTAATTAACTAAACTAATGTTACTTGAGTTCAGTACAGCAACAAAAGGACCAAAAAAAAAAAAATGAATGCAAATATGTCTTGTGCTTATTTAGGTTATAATATAAATCACCTATAAAGTGTAAAGAGAATTTTTGTATATGTTGATTTCTTTTTTTTTTCAATGTTTATTTATTTTTGAGAGAGACAGAGCATGAGGAGTGGGGAGGGGGAGAGAGAGAGGGAGACACAGAATCCAAAGCAGGCTCCTGTCCCTGAACTGTCAGCACAGAGCCTGACGTGGGGCTCAAATCCATGAACCATGAGATCATGACCTAAGCCAAAATCAGATGCTTAACTGACTGAGCCACCCAAGTGCTCCTATATGTTGATTTTTTAAAATTTTTTATTTAAAAAAAAAATTTTTTTTAACGTTTATTTATTTTTGAGACAGACAGAGTATGAACGGGGGAGGGTCAGAGAGAGAGGGAGACACAGAATCTGAAACAGGCTCCAGGCTCTGAGCTGTCAGCACAGAGCCCGACGCGGGGCTCGAACTCCCTGGCCGCGAGATCATGACCTGAGCAAAGTCGGACGCTCAGCCGAGCCACTCAGGTGCCCCGATTTTTTTTATTAATGGTGACTGATGTTCACTTTGTTTTCATTATTTAGTAGCCTCTTTGTCACTTTAATAGATAATAATATTGGTTTTTTTTGCCTTTGAGAAGGTAAAGGAGTTGTGCTGTGTGAGACCCCCAAAAGTGCCCATTTTTGGCAGAATAAGAAAGTTAATCTTCTTGCATTTGATTACAGATGATGAAAGCCATGAACAAGTCCAATGAACATGTCCTGGCAGGAGGTGCCTGCTTCAATGAGAAGGCAGACTCTCATCTGGTGTGTGTACAGAATGATGATGGAAACTATCAGACCCAGGCTATCAGTATTCACAATCAGCCCAGAAAGGGTGAGTATTTGAGGTGATTGACATGGTAAGAATATAAAGTTGTACTGGACATGGGAAGTTGGATATCTCAGCCCCATAACTCTCACTTTCTAGCGAGGTGAATTTTTAAATTCACTTTGATGAATTTAACCTCTCCATCCTTATTTTCCAAGATTATGTTGACCCCCCCAAATAGCCAGACTCAAAGTTGCACATGGAATCTCTATTATTGAGGAGAACATGTTGAAAATTCTGTATTGGGATATTGTCATGGCCAGAACTGGTATTTGAAAGTAGGAAGACTAGGCCCCTTAGTGAGAATATACTTAGGTAGGTTTGAAACTTGTTGGATGACCATATCTAAAGAATGTTAATTAATAGGTTGACTGAACTCTGAAAGAAGGCTTCTTGGTTCAGTGGCACTCATAATGTGGGCTCATCACTTAGGAGATTGTTAGAAATGAAGGATCTGTACCCAAGATCTGCTAAATTACAATTTGCATTTTAATAAGGTCCCTGTGTTAAATGCACATTGAAATATAAGAAGCACTGTTTAAGGTGGCATTTCTTAAGATGTCTTATCAGGTTCTAGGGTGTTAAAAAGTACTCACATAAATGAAAGTCTTGCTTATTAGTACATTTAACTGATACTCCTGGGTTACAAGTTTAAACAGATTTCTTCACTATAGGACTTTTCAGAGCCTTTAACAAGGTGATATGATTTGCGTTTTTCCAAAAGGAAGATAGTGCCTGGCCCTTTGCAAATTTAGTTGACCATGAATCTGGTTTTTCCTCAGAATATCTTCCATAACTAACTTTCTTTAGTATGCCTTATGAAACACTTCTCTAGTTGACAGTGACATAGGTCACTGTCCAATATATTTTATAAATCAATTGTTTAGTAGAAGCATAAAAGGTCTTTGTCACATGTATATTCAACATATATCCAAAATAAGGTAGGTGATAAATCCACAGTGCTCTCTGTTAGATCACACCTGGAATATTTGAAATAAGTTCTGGATATCATTAATGTAATTGATGATATCCATTGATAAAACTGCAGGTTCTTCTAAGGATGGTTCAAGACCTGTGAAAAATCTGGAAGCTAGGTCAAAAGAAGACCTTTTGAATATAGTATGAATATGTAATCTGGAAAAGTATAGATTGGCAGAGGGTGAAAAATAGCTGTCTCTATTTTTAAGGTTTTCCAGTGTGTGGAAATAACATCCAGCTTATTCTCTATAGCTACAAAAGGCTAGAACCAGCACTACTGGGTGAGAGTTAAAAGGATCTAGGTCTGGACTCAGTTTGAGAGCACATTCTGTAAGGCTGAGAGTTATCCAGAAGTAGAAGGGGCTGCCTAGTGCCATTGTGGGCTCCTTGTCACTAGAAATCTTTGACAAAGCCTGGATGTTTACCTGTTAGAGATATTGCAGGGCCAATGGGCAGAAAGGTGGATTAGCTTAGTCCAATTTAAGATGTGGAGGAACATAGAGGCTCCTGCCTGGCTCAGTTGGTGGAGCTATGCAGCTCTTGATCTTGGGGTTCTAAGTTCGAGCCCCACGTTGGGTGTGGAGATTACTATAAAACAAAAGATAAAATCTTGGGGCATCTGGGTGGCACAGTCAACTTAAGCGTCCAACTCTTGATTTCAACTCAGGTCATGATCCCAGTATCATGGAATCAGGCCCCACATTGAGCTCTGCCTGCTTAGGGTTCTCTCTCTCCTTCCCTCCCTCCTTCCCTCCCTCCTTCCCTCTCCCCTGCTTGTATATGCGTACTCTCTCCAAGTAAATAAATACGTAAATAATTTTTTTTAAATCTTAAAAAATGATATGGAGGAGCATAGTGAAATTTTCTTAAAGCTAAATGTAAATATTCTTTTTTTCATGAAGAGGTAATGGTAATGTGTTGGTCTTTCAATAGGTATTTATTTATTTATTATATTTTTTTAAAAGAAATCCACTCATAAATAAAATGGTTGCCAACCATATCTCTATCTTCAAAATATATTTTATCTGAAAAATAAAGGTATTAGATCAGCCATCACTTTTCTGTGAATGGCTAGGTGATATATTAGGTATTGCAAGCCTGTGGTCTTTGTCCCCAATTACTCAACTCTGATATACTTCAAAAACTGCCATAGACAATATGTAAGTGAGTAGAAATGGCTGTGTTCCAATAAAATTTTATTTTCAAAAACAGGCTGCAGGCCAAACAGGCTGTAGTTTGCCGAGCCCTAGACTGGACCACTAAGATTCCTTTGCTTGTAAGATTCTTTAATTCTTGATTGGAGGGAGAGGAAAACGAAATGGGGAGTGTATCTTAAAAACTTCATTCCCAAAGCATCAGAATTACTGGTTACTTGTATATTGTGGTGTATAGAGTCGTTGTTTTTTGTTTTCTGTATGATGATGGTTGGGGTTACCAACTACCAAATATTTCAGTATTGTTCTGAGTCTTTTGATCTCAGGGCCTATCTTAACTAAACTATTTATATTACTATTTTAGTGACTGGTGCCAGTTTCTTTGTGTTCAGTGGTGCTCTGAAATCTTCTTCCGGATATCTTGCCAAGTCCAGTATTGTGGAAGGTAAAGAATAAGTTATTTATTGCCTGTGTTTAGTTCAGGCCTAATTATACAACTTAAAAAGCAAGGGATGTTGGGATACCTGGCTGGCTCAGTTGGTAGAGGATGCGACTCTTGATCTCCAGTCGTAAGTTCAAGCCCCATGTTGGGCATAGAGCTTACATAAAAAATAACAATAATAATAAAAGTTTAAAAAAAAATAAAAAACAAGGGATGTTAAGTGAAACCATAACACTTTTACAGTAGACTTCTTACTCCTATTATGTATCCAATAGCATCTTACTCTTCAGCTAATTAATACTGTCATATAGGTACTTAGGTCTCTAAAGAAGGAAGTAAGTGGTACAGATCTCATGGGACAGTGACAGAAAAATTAAGAGATGGCCTTTCAGAGCTCTGGGAGAGGGTACCCAAGGGGACATAGTCTGAGTTCAAATATATCACTGGGCTCATATCTGTAAACATGTAGATGAAGTTCAGTCTGGCTTAACTCACAGGAATGTGCATTCATTCATTATTTGGGGTGCAGAATGGTATGTGCTTGCTGCTGGTTTCCTATAATTAGATTAGACATGACACATATCCTGAAAAAAGCTTATTAAATGAGAGTTAATGAAAGGCTGATGAGCATACTGTGTATTTTCTTTATCAGTTGATTCTTCCTATATTTTGATCTGGTTACTCTTGTTGCATAACAAATTAACCCAGATCTTAATGGCTTGAAACAATTATTTTACCATGCTCACCGATTGCTCTGGGTCAGAAATCTTGACAGGGTAATGCAGGGACGGCTTGACTATATGTCCAGGGCCTTGGTTAGGATGACTTGATGGCTGGGAGCTAGAACTGTCTGAAGGTTTATTTATTCCCATGTCTAGGGCCGTGGGATGACTTAAAGACTAGGAGTGGTGACTGGAGTACTCACACTTTGACTCTTAGCATGCCATGGCAGCCTTGGGGGTAGCTGGACTTCTAACTCCAGCCACACGTCTAGCAAAGGGCAGAAGCCATGTTGCTTCTTATGACCCAGTCTTGGAAATCACACCGTATCACTTCCGCCATACTCTAGTGTTGGAAATAGTCATAAACCTTCCCAGATTCAAGGTGAGAAGAATTAGACTCCATTTCTTAATGGGGAATTGGGAAGCATTGTGAGAAAGCACGTGAGGTCGGAGATATTGTGGTCACTTTTGGAAAGGACATTCTGCCACATAAGACATGTTTTCATTCCCGAAGTAGCCTAACTCCAGCCCCTAAGAGCAGTCCTTCCTGGGGGTGGAGTCCAGTGTGTTAACTGAAATGCATAGACCATCTTACATATGTTAATAGATACTGGCTTTGACTTCCTTTACTGGTAAGCTTAATAAAAAAGCAAGTGAAGAGCAAAGTACATTACTATTTTACAACTAAATTTCACAACTTTGACCAGCAAGTAGAAGCATGCTGTTAAAAAGTTAAGAAATCTAGGAGTTAAATAATCATTTGGTCTTAAGTGACTAATTAATACCTATGTGATCAAGTATTGACTACGTTCAAAATGTGTCTTGACAAGATGATTAAAAAACACCTTTTAAATGTTGTGGAAATGAACATTTGAATGGACACAGATCCTTACAAATGTGATGTGTTTAAAAGTTACGTCTATATCTTTGGATTAGGAAATTTTTAGTTCTTGTATTTCACTCTGTGTGTCAGTTGAGCAATTAGCTGCTAGGATATTTTTATGAAGCTTTTTAGAAATTATCTTGGTTGACAAAATTTTGTGTCAGTGAAGCAGGGCAGTTGCTCCACATGTGACAACTTTCACACTGAATTTCGGTGTCTGCCTTTGACTTGGGTAGGTAGCAGCCCCCAAATAGTTACCATGTGTTGGCTACATGGTGGCCCATGTGAAGCACATGTGGTAGGTTTCCCCTGTTGCTAGCCAATACATGGATTTATCGCTTCTCGCACCACTGTTGTTTATTCAGTGATTTATTTAACAAACATTTCCTGGGCATTTACTGTATGCCAGGAAATCATAGTGAGGTGAGAGAGACAGAGGTGCAAACACAGAAATATGGTTAGAGCATGATAAATGCAAGAGTGAGAACAGGAACAAAATGTTCTGTCAGTCCAAAAGAGGGATGTGACCATGTGTAAATCTCCCCTTGATCTGTCTCAGGAGAACTCAGCTGTGTCTGAAGTGAAATCGGCAGGCAAGTGTTTTAGGCAGAAGCGATCTTGGCATTTGCTTCTCATAGCACTTTGAAAAGTAAGAAGTTCAGCTCAAAGAACAAAACCTCTTTCTATCTGTCAGCTTTAGAGAGCAGAGCAAAGTTTTACATATAATCCTAGAGGGATTTGCTAGCTGCCAGGCACTGTGATTCATCTGCCCCCTCCCTGGCTTTGCGTTGTTTCCATCTGTATTATCTTGGTGCTGATTCTCAGATGGCGTTATGGTCCAGATCACAGCAGAGAACATGGATGCTTTGAGGCAGGCACTGCGAGAGATGAAGGACTTCACCGTCACCTGTGGCAAGGCAGATGCCGAGGACCCCCAGGAGCACATTTACATCCAGTGGGTGGATGATGACAAGAACGTCAACAAAGGGTAAATGTTTCCTCCCTTTCCCCCTTGGGGCATTTAGTTATGGTCTGGGCTCTGGGCTTTGTCTACACTGGTATTTATAACTTTACTGAACGCCCAAAGAGAAAGGACTGTTGTGTATATATAAGATAAAATTTTAAATTTCTAGTTTCTTGGCTTAGTTTCTGAAGGAGTTTCTCTGCCTGTTTTTGAAGAGGGGAGGAGGGAAGGAATTGATGAAACAAAACAGGCCTCTAAAGTTATTGAGATAATAGTAATACCGAAGCCCTTTCTGGTTTTATAAAGAAAGCCCTTTTGCCAACATTGTTTCATTTGCTATAATAACTAGCCTTGTTTTCCCCATATTATAGATGAGTAAACAAGCACCAAAAGGCTAAATGACTCCACAAAGCAAGGAAGTGGCGGGGCTGGGACCTAAAACCACCTCCTGGGGCTTCCAGTCCTGCGCTCTTTCCCATTACAGGCCCGCTCTACTCTGAGGGCTCAAGCCAACACTTTGGAGTCACCTTTGACACTTCTTTTTCTCTCACACCCTGTACCTAACTCAACAGTAAATCCTGGCATTGTTATATTTTATAGTATATATTTGATATATCCTGTTACATTTTACTTCAGCATATGTCCAGAATCGTACTACTTCTCACTACCTCTACTGCCACCATCCTGGTTCAGGCCACCATCATTTGGTCTGGATTATTGTAGGAGCCTTTGAAGTGGCTTGCTTGTTTCTAGTCTTGACCTCCTCCTGCCCCCTAACCTAATCTGTTTCCAGTACAGCAGCCAGAGTAATGTCACTTCTCTGCTCAGAACCCACCATTAGCTTCCGGTATCATTCTGCATAAAAGCCAAAGTGTCTAAGGCCTCACACAACCTGTCCACCCTTTTACTTCACAGAAGCAACACCTGCCTTCTTGCCTGAACACGTCAACTCTACTTCTGCCCTCTGGCGTTTGCTCTTACTATTCTTTCACCTTGTACTCTGGTCTTCGATACAAGATAGCCAAATGAGTCACCCCCTCACTACCTTCGAGTTTTTTCTAAAATGTGTTTTCTCAGTAAGGCCTTCCCTTGGCCAACCTATCTAAATTAAAACCCTCCCATACATATTTCTTCTCTCCCACCCCCGGTACTTCCTATCCCCCTTCCTTGCATTATATTTCTCAAGAGAACTTACAATTCTCTAACATAAAATATACTTTTACTTATTATATTGCTCCTGGACTATAAACTTCATAAGGGCAGGGATTTTTATCTGGTTTATTTATAGCTATATCACCAGAACCTAAAACACTGTGAGGCATCTAGTAGGTGCTTAAAAAAAATGACTATATTATACATCATTGTATTAAGCTTTCTTTTATCCATTCATCCATCCCTTTTTCATTCCTTCCTTCAGGCAATAATTCTATGTGTAGGTCTCTAGAAATACAAAAATGAATTCCACACACTCCCTGCTGATAAGTGGTTCAGTCTTATTTTGAAGATAGTTACAAATAAGTGCATCAAAGTATGGAAGATGCTCATAGAAAACTCTGCAGGAACACAGTGAAGATAAAAAAGAAAAGAGGAAGCTTGGTAGAGGTGGTAGGGTATTCAAGAAGACCTGCATAGAGAAATGGCCGCTGATTGATCTGAATCTGGTAAGATGAGTAGGTATTTGCCACATAGCTGTGGCAGAGTGGGCATTCCAGTCTGAGGGAATAGCAGGAGCAAAGGCAGATTGAGGGCACAGACAACATGGCACACCCGATTTTTAAAGAATCTTTTAAAGCTTTTGTTATTAAACAAAAATCGGTGAGTATATTTGCCTATTTTACAAATAGTCCTCTATCTTCCCATACTTCATTGGAAATCTTAATTTCGAAATCAATTTGTGTTTAGTTGGAAATGAACATGGTTATCAGGACGAAAAAACTGATTACCTGAAAATCTGATGCCATAGGTATCTGTAACTGATAACAAGCAGGTTGCCCCTTCCTACAAGTGCCAGTGGCAGCATCTTAGAAAACAGGACAAGAACTAGTTAGGGAGGACTGTCAAATTCAGGGGTTTAGTTTGTAGTGTATAAATTGAATATTTTCCAGCTTGTCCCTCAGTGTCTGGGTATCCTCTCTAAAAGAATACTAATCAACTAAGAGTGGCCCTTTTTGACATCATGTCATGAGTTAGAAATTAAATTCAGTGTTGTTTAAATAATTTTAATTCAAGTGAATGAAGTAAATCCTTGATATTGAAGTTTAAGTTCAACTTGATCTTTTTACATGGAGATTAGAAAACACACAGATTTGAATCTTGTTAGGAAGAGTTTAGAGTCTTTGTGACAATTATTTTGAATCCTCATCAGAATGAGTGTCAATCTCCACCTGTTTATACTTGCTATATTTTGGAGAGGAAATGACTATAAAAAATGACCTTTCTGTTTAGGAATCTAGGAGTGATAATTTAGCACTAAAGGGAATTTGTTGTGATAATAGTATAAATACTTGTTCATGAGCTCACAACAGCACTGTCATAATTAACGTACTGGTCAAGTAATTCTTTCAATCAGTAGACATTTATTAAACTCCCATGTTCCAGGCAGTATGTCAGAACTGGGAATACAGCACACAGAGGTGAGTGTATCATGTTCCCTCATCTGAAGTCCATCTGTGAGGCAGATCTGCAAACATGTGTGAGTGTGATTGTTGTCTGGAGCAGCGTGTGTGACAGAGCAGAGGGGAGAGCAAGACTGGGTGGCCGTGCACTCACTGCAGGAAGGAATGCTGGGAGAAGAGGGCAGGTTTGAGTAAACGATTTTTTTACATTGAAAGAACCAGCTCCTGGAATCATGGCTCCTTTTTTATATGTGTTCTTCGAATTATTTCATTGCACAGGACCTTCCCACGAGAGCTCTATTCATGTACATCTTTGTGTAGTGTCTTTCTTGCTGTGATGTGTTGCTCAGATGTGTTCAGCAAAGCACCCAGTGTAATTAGTAGCAAGACTTGATAAGAGAAGTGATTCTTCTAACTACAGGAGCTGCTTCCATCTCTTTCCTTTGCCTCTATTGTAGTGTTATAAGTCCTATAGATGGGAAGTCCATGGAGTCTATAACAAGTGTGAAGATATTCCATGGATCGGAGTATAAATCAAATGGAAAAGTCATCAGATGGACAGAGGTAAGGAAATGAAACTTGGCATTCTTTTTTTTTTTTTTTTAAGGCTTGCCTGAAAAACTTACTTATTTTTGAGAGAGAGAGAGAGAGAGAGAGAGAGAGAATGTGTACACGCACACCAGCAGGGGTAGGGCAGAAGGAGGTAGGGAGAGAGAGAGAGAGAGAGAGAGATAGAGAGAGAGATAGAGACAGAGAGAATCCCAAACAAGCTCCACACTCAGTGCAGAGCCTGAAGTGGGTCACAGCTGTGAGATCATGACCTGAACTGAAATCAAGAGTCAGACGTTCAACCGACTGAGCCACCCAGGTTCATGAAACTTGGCATTCTTGATTCTCTTTGAGCACAACTTTTTGTTAGGCTCAGACATACATTGTGGGCTGATTCTGGAGGATAGGGAAAGAAAAGCTCTCTGTTTACCTTCTATACTCCAATTCCCTCTGGTCTGTCTCTGCTCACCAGGAAGAAATGCCACCAAGTACAGCCTGTAGCAATCTGATGTCTCTTTTTTCTTATGAATGAGCTTTTAGAGATTTGTTTGCATTAGAATTCAAGAAGGATGCATCTCTGAATGGCATATACCATCTTTGCTTTATTCTTTAGAATACTGGGCTAGTTATGCTGTACTCACAGCTAAAAGTATCTTAGATAACATACTGTTTAAAAATAGGCTTATGTCACCAATAAGAAAACTAAAGCTCAGATACTCAGCAACTTGTCCAAGAGAACAAAGCAAATAAGTAATGGCAAAGTCCTGTTTCAAACCCAGATCCAGCCAGCTCCTAAGCCCTTTTGCACTATGTGTTGCCTTACTTGAAATCTGTATGAGAGGCTAACCTGGGAATGAGAGGAGCAGGGCAGGGACCCTGTATGTGTGTAATATCAGACAAATCGGGAAGTTTATTCTCTGAGAATAAACAGGGAGGTCATAGATCTCTGAATTTCTTTTGAATCTCAGTTGTACTCTATAAAAATAATACATTAAATTCTAAGAACTCTAGAATTCCTTGCAGCTTTAAAAGTCTTAATTTTTTAAAAATGTTTATTTTTGAGATAGAGAGCACAAGTGGGGGAGAGGCAGAGAAAGAAGGGGACAGAGGATCCAAATTACACTCTGTGCTGACAGCAGAGTGCCTGTTACGGGGCTCACACTCACAAATCGTGAGATCATGACCTGAGCTGAAGTCAGACACTTAATCAACTGAGCCACCCAGGCGCCCAAAAGTCTTAATTTTTTTAAAAAAATTCTGACTTCTAGCTGTTCCATTTTACACAAAAGGTAACTCAAGCCAAGAGAAGTTCAATGCCTTACCAAAGTTCATTCACATAGCTGGTTTATGAGAGCAGGAGACTAGAAACTGTTCTCCGTTTCTCGACCTGTTGTTCCAAGTAACTTATCCTTCATACCACCAGGCTCAGTGTTTTCATATGCAGTTCAGTGGTCTTAGGAGCTTATTTTGTAATGATTATCCCTTCGACACATTTTAAGTAGTGCAGTCTGGACCACGTGGAGCTCCTTATCACTATTTGACCTATTTTCCCTCCCTTTTGCTTGCCTGTAACCCAGTGAGGCAGCAGTGTGACCCATCTCATTTGCATAATGTGAGAAAACAGGCTCCAAGAGACCTGGCAGAGCAGGGACCAGAGGTCTTCTGATGCCCAGTGCAGAGCTCTGCTTGTCATTTCACGGTGCTACTCTCACTAGTGCGTGGGCTTCAGGGATGTCCCCTTTGTAGTATTCTTTGTATAAGCCACTTACTGAGCAGTAAGCTAGGGGGCAGTATGTATAAGCATGGTGTTTTTGCATATCTGTATCTTCTCTATTATGCTTTTATATAATTTACGATAAGCAGAGAAGATGGGGCTTTCATTTTTTAAAAAAAATTTTAATGTTTATTTTTGAGAGAGAGAGATTGAACGAGCGGGTAAAGGGCAGAGAGAGGGAGACAGAGGATCTGAAGTGCGTTTTTTTTTTGCTGACCACAGAGAGCCCAGTGCAGGGCTCGAACTCATGAACCATGACATCATGACCTGAGCCGGAGTCAGATGCTCAACCGGCTGAGCCACCCAGGTGCCCCAAGACAGGTGCCTTCTATTTTACAAAGGCATAATTGGACATTAAGAAGTCAAAGGACTTGCTCACAACCCTCCTCTATGTGACTAGGACTTGGGTCTCTTGGTTCCAATCTTGCTGTGCTTCTGATTCTGCACTGGCACCTCTGCACCTCTGCTCAACTTGGTGCAAGGACACTAACTCAGTTCCCGCCTCCTCACCTTGGTGCAAGGACACTAACTCAGTTCCTGCCTCAGCAGTGGCATGGCCCTGTGGCAGAACTCTGTAATGAGAGGCAGCAGACTCAGATTCTTGGCTTGGCCTTGCCTCTTTCTCTCAGGACTTTTGTGCACTTGAGCAAGTCACTTCTCTGAGTGATCTGTAACATGAAGGGGTTGGGTCACCTAATCTGTAAGAGCTGTCCTCTTAGATTCCAAGATCATTTCCTAAGGAGACTGTGCATGTATAAGGATTACCATTTAGAAGTACACAGTGCTAAATGTAAGCCTTTTCTGGTTTTGAGTAGGACATATGATTATGACCATGGCTGAAACCAGGGAGATAGATAGGTCTTCTGCACAGCAGGGGATTGGGGTACTCATACACAGTGAGCTCATGCACATCTCCTGGGCGCAAGGCTAAAGTCTCTTTTGTTTGGGGGAACAGGTGTTTTTCCTAGAAAACGATGACCAGCACAGTTGCCTGAGTGATCCTGCAGATCATAGCCGATTGACTGAGCACGTTGCCAAGGCTTTTTGCCTTGCTCTCTGTCCCCACTTGAAGCTTCTGAAGGAAGATGGAATGACTAAACTAGGCCTACGTGTGACACTTGACTCAGATCAGGTAAGAATAGTCTTAGGTAGCCTTGGAAGGTGGGCTTGAGCAGTGTCTGTATTTTCTGACATGTGACTTTTCCTGCATCAACCCAGAGACCTTAATTCTCTGGGCCTTCTGACCTTGCCCGTTACTCATGTACCTAGATGTGCTGCTTAGTGAGACTCTCTCTGAACCATTTGAATCTTGACTTCCTCACCTGAATGTCTCCCAAGGACTTACTTGTGAGTGTGGGGTAAGGAGGGGAAGTGTGTGTGAGGACTTGCCACCCCGTATGAATGGCATCAGTGCTCCTCTTTGAGACTTCCCAGTTCCACTCTTCAGGAATTGCTCTGCAACCTTTAGACAGCAAGTTCCAAGCTGTCCCATATCCTGTTTTGTTTTGTTTTGTAAGTTTGAGAGAGAGAGGGAGAGTGCGCACATGCGCAAGTGGAGAGGGGCAGAGAATCCCAAGCAGGCTCCGCACTGCCAGCACAGAGCCTGACGCAGGGCTTGAACTCATGCAACTTTCAGATCATGACCTGAGCTGAAGTCAGACGCTTAACCAACTGAGCCACCCACACGCTCCTATCCTGTTGTTCTTAATCCAGCTGCAGCAGGCTTCTGCTGCTAGGCCTCCGCACCTCTCACTCCTTAAGGTTTTTCTGTTAACATTTCTGTGCCAGTTAGTGGGTGAGGACTTGATGTGTTTCCCCAATAGTTTTCCCGTCAGCTCGGGTCTCCTGTGGCCAGGCTTTCCTTCCTGTCTTACTTCATGTTTCTGTATGCTGTCTGTATAACAGTCCACACCTGCCCTACACCCCCCCACCCCCCTGCCCGGTCCCTTGTTCCAGTGTCTCTCTCCTGTGGCCTTGAACTCTAATCTCCATTTTGGATTGTTGTGACATGTCCCACTGCTCATGCTTTAAGGCAGTGTTGTGTCCCTATCAGGGAAAATGTGAAAAGTTATGTGTCTGGTTCCACTTCCTGACTAGTCCTCAATGAACATACGTATTTTCTACTCAAGGTCTTGCCTAGTGTGGTACTAATACGCCTATCAGGGTAATACAAATGAGGTATCATGGTCCTTTCTCAAATGATACTGATAACCTTGTTAGAGAATTACCTTACATGCAACAATTAAAGAACAGGCATTTTTTCTGCCTTTTGAGGGCGGGGGTCCTGTTGTATTTATCTTTGAATTGCTGTGTATGTAGGTGCTCAGAAAATGGTCTGTGGGTGAACAGATGGACGAGAGAACAAATGTTCAGTTCCTGTTGTTAGGGAGTTAGTTGTACCTTATATATTTTTAATTTTAATTTCCACAACCAAAGGTTTAGGTATTTCTGATATTCCATACCTCTCTATGCTGCCCCCCACCCTCTACCCTTTCCTGGAAAACTAAGGCCTTAACAGGTTAGGTGTCTTGCCCAAGTCTCACAGCTACCAAGCAGCAAGGTCAAGATCAGGATGAATAAACGACAGTATAATAACAATTCAGGGAAGAGAAGGAGAACCTTGTGTTAACTGCTGTATGTCTAGTCCATGGCCAAAAAGGACATCTTTTCCAGCTCAGCCTCCTTGGCCCTCAGCCCTCTCAAGAGGCCTTCTCTGTCCAGTAACCTGTCATCCCCTTCTTTCTGCGCTCTAGGTTGGCTATCAAGCAGGGAGCAATGGCCAGCCCCTTCCCTCACAGTACATGAATGATCTGGACAGCGCTTTGGTGCCGGTGATCCATGGAGGGGCCTGCCAGCTCAGTGAGGGCCCCATCGTCATGGAACTCATCTTTTATATTCTGGAAAACATCGCATAGACAGAGGACTTCATTGTTTGTCTGTTGAGACCTGTTACAACAGCAGTCATACCCAAATCATTTGCACTTTAGAACTGGAAGATTAAGCTTTTGTTAACACTATTAAATGGGGGGTGGGGTGGGAGTGGGGGTTGGGGCCAGGGTGGGAAAGGGTGGTTGGGGGGACAGATGTTCCATAATTCTGAGTCTTCTATGCATTGTCCACCAAGAAGATCTGGGCAGCTTCTGTTACTGCACAAGTTATGCTATCCTTGCCGCTAATCCCCTTCCGTTACTGTTTAGACAAAAATTCTGCTCCTGTTTTAAGATTTACTTACGGTCTTGTGCTCAGAAATGCGCAAATGGGTATAACCATCACCAAGGATGGGGCTGGGAGGGCAGAGGGGAAATAAAAAATGAAGCATTGGTCTTGCACTTTTTGTACAGAATTGATATAAAAAGGAGAATTCCACTGGTTTTGTCCCGCTTACATCATAGTGACTTCAAGTAGAATTTACACTTAGATTTCTATTTGTTTTTTACCAGATTATTCACTGAAGTGAATCAGAGACCCAGCGGATTATCTCTTCTATCCAAGGAAAAGCGACTCAGTGTAAATGAGGTCGCTTGGATAGCAGAGCCAAGTTCAGGATTACTCAAGATCTGCCCGAGTGAATGGCAGGTACTGAATTGAGTCTTTCTGTGAAAATAGAATATATTCAAGACATTTTTAGTTATACACTAGAGGTTTTTTAAAAAAAAATTATTGAGAAATAATTTAAACTTCCAGGAAAGTTGCAAGTATAAGAAAACCTATGTACACTTTACCTAGATTCACCTATTGTTCACATATTAACATTTTGTCACATTTGCTTTAAGATATCTGAGAGTAAGTTGCATATATCATAATCCTTTACCCCTAAATAATGTTCATTTCCTAAAAATAAGGACATCTTCCTGCGTAACTGCAATTTCAGCCAATTTAACATTAATAGGACACTTGAACCTAGCATCTCTCCAGTCATGCCCTTTATAGCCTTTTCTCTTGCAGTAAAGCTTCCAGCCTAGGATCAGACTTGGCAAGTAGCTTTCCTGACTCACCTTTGTGACATTGATATTTTTGGTGAGTATAGGATCCCCCACCCCATTTAAAAATTTTTTTAATGTTTATTTATTTTTGAAAGAGAGGGAGACACAGAGCTTGACAGGGGAAAGGACAGAAAGAGAGAGACACAGAATCTGAAGCAGGCTCCAGGCTCCAAGCTGTCAGCACACAGCCCGATGCAGGGCTTGAACTCATGAACCGCTAGATCAAGACCTGAGCTGAAGTCGGACCCTGAACCGACTGAGCCACCCAGGTGCCCCCCTCCCCCCATTTTTTAATAGAGAATGCCTTGTTTATGTTTGCTGCTTTCTCATAATTAGAATCAGTTTATGCATTCTTGGCCAGAATCCTTAGAGTTGCTGTGTCCTTTTTTAAGGCCTCACACCTAGGGTCATGTGGGATCTGTTCTGTTCATTGATGATGGTAAATTTTGATCACCTGGTCAGAGTGCGGTCCAATTTCTCCACTGTGTTTTTCCTCTTGGAATGAATAACCAATATGTGTAGAGACATTTTCAGATCATATAAATATTTTATCAGAAATCTCCCTTAGATTTAGCATCCACTGATGCTTCTTGTCTGATCTTTTACTGTGATGGCTATAGAATGGTGTTTTTAGTTCTAGCCCTCTACCTTTAGCAGTTACACTTGGTCATCTATAAGCAAAAACCCTTCTTTCTTTTCGATCTATTCATTTAATTTTCATTATGGACTCATGGATCACTTTTTGAGTGATTCTCATTCATTATTTTCATGCTCATATGGTCTCAGCTTTGTCCAGAGAACCCCTTCAGGCTAGCTCCAACATCCTTGTTATATGCTCCCACCATTTTTTTTTTTTTTTTTAACATTTCCTTTTCTGGCCTAAGAAGATGCTTGCTCCCAGCTCATCTTGAGCTTACCCTGCCTCAGCTTTGGAATCAGCCATGGTTTCTTTTAGTGGGAGTGGTATTAGAATCCAAGATTTGGTTTACCCTTGATATATGTGATGCCCTTTGATTTTTTTTCATTTAAATTTCTCCTAGTCACAGATCAAATGGATTTTGCAACTCAGTTTGAAAAATATCGGTCTAGGGCAACTCCTTTGTTACTGCCATCTTCTTGAAGCCCTAGCTAAGCCGGAAACAGGAGTCAGTCCCTCTGCACTAAGACAGCTCCCAAGAATCCACTAGAAGTTCATGAAGGCCTCTGGGACAGGGAGAGGCTTCTCCCCAGGGGCTAAAGTTGGATTTAGCACTTGGCAATTATGGGCTGTGGAATCCTACATTAGAGCAGTTTTCCAAACAGAGGCCCAGAGGCCTGGCCTTTTAAGTGTGTTTAGCTAGGTTTATTCCTCTTCCATGGTAGTGGGGATCCACATCTACATCTGTCTCTCCATAGCCTTTATTAATGGTAGCTGCAGATCTCTGATTGTGACCTTCCCATAGACTCAAAGTACTCAAGAGCTTCTAAGGGAAAAAAAGTTGATGCCCACAGCACACCAGCTTGCAAAGATTGAGCCCTGGAACCACCACCCACCAAACCTGATAGAAACAGGAAACACTTAATAGGGGCAGGTATTCTGGGTATAACATCCAGCATGGTCTACATACACCTTAGAAGTTTAGAGCTTCTATAGGAGCTGGTTTGATTTTCCTATAGAAGTTGATCTTCCTGCTCAGTACATTTTGCAGTTGTACCTATTTCTTCTGGATCAGTACAAGCTTTTGAATTCTCCCATTAAACAACAAGCTCTGGCCCTGCAGAGTCAAGTCTGTTCTCAACTATATAAAATATCCTTTATGTTTAGTAAAATCATCTTGTGGAGCTGAGCATAAAATAACCAAAGTTAGTTTACTTTTTCCCCCTTTTTTATTTCTATATATTATATAAGAATTCTATCAAGTGGAGGACTGAAACCTCACATTTCTAAATAAGTGGAAATTTTCTAGAATATAAACTTAAAAGACTGAGATACAGAGATCTTTGTAAGGAAAAAAAGAATTGCCATTGTGGTAACTTACTGAATTTTTTAAAAAATTATTGAATTCTTACCAAATGCCAGGCAGTGTAGTTTCTCCATGTATTTTTATTGACACTTTCTGAGCACTTGCTGGTCTCCAGGGCTACAGAAACTTTGCTCTAAGTTCCCATCTAATGTCTTCCATCATCCACAGTGGATTCAGTGGTTCCTGAATGCTGGTGGGCCCCAAATTTCAAAATGGATTTACTTCTATCATAACTAACCACTGGGGAATAATTTTTGCATCTAATGTGTTTCAGTCATCAAGCAATATGAACACTGTTTCTATAACATGTTTGTGGTAGTGGTTTCTATTTTAATAATAATGGTAATGAGATTTTTAGGGACTGAATGTGTGGCCAGAAGGGCCAAAGAATAGAGCAGGAATGATAATGCCCAGTTTAGAGCTTGGGAATCTGAGGCCCTGAGAGGGAAGAATCTGTCTGTGATGGCACTGGACCAGGTGCAAGCTTCCTGGCTCTACCAGTCTCAGCCCCACAGTTTCATCCTAAAAGGAACTACTTTTACTTAAAGGACAAAATCTTTTAGGAGCTGCCCAGGAACATTTAGAAAACATGCTCAGAATTTAGAAGTAATAATGCAGGTTTCACAATGGTGCTGTAAGAAAGGGAAGTAATGTTAAAGTCACAAAATATTTTTGCCCTTTAATAAGATAAATTTCTAAAAAAATATTTTATTCCATATTTTGTTCATTTCAGTAATTCTGAAGAAAGCATGTCTTGAGCTAGATAGAAGAATTTAAAATGTAAAGCTATTTGGGTTGTGCCTGGTTCCCAACTGCCCAGGAATCACTGATCTCTGATGTTTGGTTGTTACATTAGGACAAATCTTGGGACAAGGAGGCGGAGTAGGCTCCTCCCACTACCAGTGACCCCTGCATGCCTTGGCTGCAACAAAGGCCTTTTAAGAATCTCAGTTTCAAGTCCAATGGGCGGCTTTGTCTTGCCTTCCTTAGCCTGGAGGTTCTGTTTTCCAAAAGCAAAGGGTAATGAAACAGACTGAAGTAGAACAGGTTGTGAAGGGAAATCCTTGAGGCACAGAAAACTTCCTATCACATTGGAATAGGGCATTTCTAGCACAGGCCTGGGTTCAAAAATTCCTAGGGCTGGTTGTTGAAACCTTTGAGGATAAATAGCCACAGCTGTCCATGTGGCCCTCTTAGTAGGCACCATGTTGGGTGCAAACCCTTAGGGGAAGACTAGGTTGGGTCAGGAACCCTCCTGACCACCCCTCTTTGCTCTAGGTCACCTTAAGAAGCCCAACAATCCTTTTTAATTCTAGATTACTGCTTGTTTGACACACAGATAGGATTGCAATGAAGTGTTAAATCTCACATCTGTGGAAATGTTGGTAGTTCACACATAGGTAAGTAAGACTGGCCAGAAAGCTTTTAGAAAACAGTCTTGTCATTCCTGTCCTGTTATCCACTAACAGCTCTACTCTTAAGGGCAGGAAGCATGGTCCAGCCCTATCCTGGGAAAAGACACATAAAAGCTCAATCCCTGAGCTGTGCTTATGCAATACTATAGTGACCAGTAAGCTGAATGTATTTGCTTCACTCGTAGCCTTTAAAAAATCTTGAGGAATGCTTTGTTGAACCTAAGTTAATGCTTCAAAAAAGGGGGGGGGATAAGATATTAAAGTTTATTTCTAAGAAATGCAAAATATTGCAGTTTTGAATATTAAATCTATTGTAATTTACAAATCCCTCCATCGTCTCCATCCATTCAGAAAAACAAAGCCAAAGGAGGATCTCTTAGGAAGGAACTAAGGGATTCTTCTCACTGATCCTCGGAAGACACAAGGCTTCCCCTTGCCCTCTCTCAAAAGAGGAAGCCATAGCAGCAGTTTCTGTCAATTAACAAATGTTACTGCCACTCCTGCTTTAAAAGTGACAGGGAACAGGGCTTTTATTTAGGACTTTGATGATCATTCTTCATATAGAGTGTAAAACCCCTATAATGAATTAGATCTAGTTTCTTAAATAAAAACGGCTACATAAAATTACATACATATATATGTATATGTGTATATATATATATATATATATATATTATTTTTTTTTCTTCTAGTTAACAGTCATTTAGTCTTAAATGCATGGACCAAACCCGAGATCCAACCTCACCCTTATTTCCCACCACACATTCCCTCCTCCTCCACTGAGAGCTCTGGGAAGCAGGGAGGCGAGTGCAGCAGCAGTCAGGAACCAAGGCACAGGCACAGCTGGGGTAAACGGAGTCATGTGGGATAGGCTGCCACTGACTAAGCAGGAGTCACGGAACCCTGCCTGCACCCTAGGCAGGGGGTTTCCCGATCACCCTCAAGTTCTCCCATCCCTTAGTTAGATCTTTTAAAGGCACATCCAGAAACGTTGCAACTGGAGGCTGTGGTAAGCTCCACACAGTTGCCAAACAGGGGTTAAGGGGCTGTAAGACTCAGTCACAGAGCGATGAGGCTATCCTTGCCTTCTCTCAGCGGGAGGGGGAGGCAAGGGAAGGGGGGAGGGGACTCCTGGAATCCAGCCTGCTTTTGTGGAGGTCCAGGGAGGGGCCAGCAACAGGAAAGACCTTGCTGTGTGTCAGTAATGCACATACTTAACAGATCTTTGGTGCTTGAGTAGCAGCATCTTCCTATGTACAAAGGCTTCTGTAGTCAGCAGAGCTGAGAAAAGTATGCTCCTGCACACAGTTGCTGGCCTGACTCCTCTCCCAGTACTGACAATCTCCTGCACAAGGGCACAAAGCATACGCAGTAAGTCTAAACCGCAGTGAATATGCTAACAGTTTAGAAAAGATTTCCTGCGACAGACCTGGGAAGGTTAACTTCCCTTCCCAGTTCTCTTGAGGATGAGAAACTCAGCCCAAGCCCTACCCAACAGTTTTGCCTCCCTAGTTGTCCTCACAGATGAGAAATTCCTACGTCTTCTCCCCAGATAGGAGGGGAGTACTGGAAGGGTCTCTGAGGGCAGAAGTTTGAGGACTTAGATGGATGCCCACCTTATAGGCCTCTGGGCTCCAGGACCAGCCAGTTCTCAGTGACCATCTGCACATCCTGGCCACTCAGAGGCTCCCGCAGCCTCACTTTCACCTCCAGCTTGCCCCCAGTGGGCTTCCTTCCATCCAGGACCTGTGAAGACCACAGAGGGAGACGGTAAGTGAGATGGGCCAGGGGCTGGGAGCAGACCGCTCCCTATGCTCACAGGAAAGAAAGGAGCTCAACTGTCCTTCAGCGTCAACACAAGAGTCTCCATGACAACGCTGCCCTCCTGCTTTTTGGTGGTTTTAGGTTAAGTCTTATAAAAACTAACATGGAAATCCAAAGAAGT
Organism: Leopardus geoffroyi; assembly: GCF_018350155.1. Classification (NCBI taxonomy): domain Eukaryota; kingdom Metazoa; phylum Chordata; class Mammalia; order Carnivora; family Felidae; genus Leopardus; species Leopardus geoffroyi. The sequence continues at coordinate 42,175,109 of NC_059328.1, forward strand.
GTCAATGCTCTAAAAAGACAAGAAACCCAGAGCTCTGCCCACTCAGTTTCCTCACAGTTCCTGGAAAAAATGCTCTGGCTTCATGCTATAGCCTGAAAACCACTAAGCCCAAACCCATACTTCACGGATGGCTCAGAAAGTAGTGAATGGTAAGGCTACGAAACCACTGTGTGGCAAGGTCAGGACTAGAACCCAGGCCAAGAGTTCCTTTCCACCCATCACACTGCTCCCTTCCTTCCAAGCAGGAGCCTGGGCTGCTAGAGTACAAAGCAGGACTACAGGCTCAAGAAGTCTGCCTGTAGTTGGGCAAACACAGAGCAGACCTGGCTTAAGAACATCCCCCCACCAGGCCCCCCCAAAACAGGCAGGGAGTGAGGGCAGGCACACTGTAGAGGGAAGAGCCCTGGCCTACAAATGCATCAGCAAGGATCTGGGCTGAGGTCTGCCAGGGACACAATATTTGTGCTCACGGAACACCCTTGTCACTGGACCTTAGTTTCCTCACCTGTCATAGACAAGCTCTCAGAGTCCCTGCCTATGAAATTCACGTAAGTTCATACAAGTTTAAGGAGCTGTCTGGAGCCAATTCCTAAACACAGACTAGCTGCATTCTTGTGGGTCCCCAATCTGGAACTACCTTATCAGCTTTATGTCCAGAGCCTATTCCACTTCTTCATGATGGCTAGACAACTGCCCCACCCACAACTCTGCCCCCCAAAACCTAGGAATTTACGTATGCCAAGTTGACAGCAATGATCAGACCCCTCAAGAGCCACCATACCTGGGAGCTTAGGTGACTCAGAGTATTGTGGAAAGAGTATCACTGCTTCTTGTGATGCTATGAAATTTTCTCAGATCCTCTGAATCTCTTCATTTGTGAAACAGGAATAGCACCTAGTCTACAGCACATTTGCGGATATTTTTTCATTAATGGGCACAAAAAACCTACAGTAGGGAGTGGATGTTCAGTGAATGTGGGGTATTTGCCAAGTCGTCTGGTTTGCCCATCCTACCTCCACAATCTCTCTGATCTCACACTCATTCTCCAGCCGCTCCAGCTTCAGGTGGGCTGTGCCAACCAGCTTGTCACTTCTGAAGAAGGATCTGGGGAACCAAGAATCAGCAGGGTATTGGACTGGGAAAAGCAGGGAAGGCAGGAATGAGCTGGCTGTGCCCGATGCAGGAAGACTGAATAGCAATAGGGGCAGCAACAGAAGCCCTTCCTTCCACCCAGCCCATCTTGGCAATGTACCTAACAAGGGCCTCACCCTTTGTGGAAGATTTCAAACTTGATTCCTTTGCTTTGGATCACCCTCCTGAAGCCTCGGTGGTTTCGGTTGATGTTTAGTTTGAAGAGCTGATCAAATTCTGCAATGGGAGAAGACAAGAAGTGGCGTGGGCTCCCAGGGATTTCCTGAGGAAGTGGAAACAGAGGTCCAGAGTTGGCCTCCCCTCTCTCTGCCAGCAATTCAAAGGGACTGCATCAGAGGGTGGTAGAGCATCTAGGTCCTGGCCTTGAAAGTCCACTCGGACAATTTTTGTAGTCTTATTAGACACAGATTATACCAAAATGGGATTCAACTCCCATTTCCACCAGCTCCTTGCTATGGGGCCCTAGGCAAGTCCCTCTACCTCTCTGAGCCTCAGTTTCCCCAACTACCTTTATCTCCCAAGTTGAGTAAACCAGCTAAGAGAACAGATCTGAAAGCACTCTGAAAAAAAAAAAAAAATGCTGCACACATATCAGAGAATAAGAGAGAAGAGAAAGCGGTCCTCACCTGGAGAGTTTGTGTTCTTCACCACAGCTGTTTTGCTTTTTTGAGCCTGGTCCTAAAGCAGTAAGATGGGAGAGGTAAGGATAGCTTGAAAAAACAGCTGTATAGGGCAAAGAACTCTAGGCTAAATGTTGAGGGAAGTGACTTCCCCCCTGTGAAGAATGCATCCAAGGGTCTTCAAACCGCTCCCTGTAGCCAGACCTCCCAGGGAATGCAGAGAAATTGTGCACAGGGTCCTGGATGGAAGATGGGTGTCAGGGGATCCTACCTCTCCCTGAACCTCACCGAGTTAGGGTAGTGGAACTCAAACCGCACAAAAGCATCCAAGTCATCAGGAGTCACTCCTATGAAGGAGAAATGAGAGTCAGGGTCAGAAGAAGTACCACGGAGCCTAGTGCTTGATATGGAGGATGAGCCAATGCCTCTCTATATTGACCGGGGGTGAAGTGTCTGGGCAAGAGTCTGAAGTAAAGGTGGCTCTTGGGCTACCTGAAGGGGCTGGGAGGTTCATTCCCCGGACAATGATCAGATGCATTTCTGTGCTGTTGAGTTCTGAGAAGATCCTACAGCCAAGAAACAAGGAGAAAGCACAAAGTGAAGCAGGTGGTAGGAAAGGTCCTCTCTTCCAGTGCCTGTTTGCCTGCCCAGTGGAGAAGTGGTCAGGAGAGTAAGCCCAGGGAAGCAAAGATTGTCTGGGCTAACGGTGGCAGAGCTGGTATACAGATAGATTTCAGACCTATATGACCTCCAGTCCAGAGTTCCTTCCACAGCCACCACCCAGCTCTGAGCTTCTCACAGGCAGGTAGCTAAGCCCACTCCTCCCAACCCCAGCGCCTATGGCCAGGCCAAGCCTGGGAAGCCTCACTATAGGGGCCTAAGTCTCCAGTCCCTTGTCCTATCCCTGCATGGAGCCACTGTTTCCCTTAGGCTTTGGCACCTCACAGTCTGGAATGTCTTCAACTCAAAGTGGTGGCCGGGAGGGTCAAGGCCCTGAGCCTGGGCCAGCTGTAGGATCTCAAGCTGCTTCTTACGGTCCTGAGCGAGTTTCTCAAACCTGACAGGGATGGGTGGGCATGTCAGCACTGCAGGGCTCACTTTCTCCTTCCCACCCAATAAGCCCCAGCCCGAGGCCTTGCACTTACCGGGTAGTCTCGGCCACATTGCCCTGGTGCATGAACTGCTTGGAGAATAGCAGGCACTTCTAAAAATAAGGGCCCAGAGTGACTGCAGAGCCCACAGTGGAACATCTAGGTTGGCATTTGAAGCCTGACTTCTGAAAGTCCCAACCTTCTTCTGTAGCCTCACCCCTCCTTCTCCCAACACCTACCATATCCAAGGCCACTGTTCCCAAGTTCCATCAGACTCTTCTGCCTAAGTTTTTGTTGTTTCCTTTCCTGAGGATAGCCATTCCCCAAAATTCACTTAGCAAACTCCTATTTTTCCTTCAAAACCTAATAGAAACATCACTTCACAAGCAGACTTAAAGGCAGCAGTTCAGATAGATATACACATACAAAAATATACATCTATATCCATCTCCCTTAAAACTTTCTTCCATCTATAAAGTACTTTACCCATTGTCACACAACCAGTAAGTGGAAGAGCTAGAATTTGAATCCAGGCATATTTGATCTGGGCCCCATAACTTTACCCAAAGGATGCTGTGGGCACTGAAAGGGGAAGACAGACCAGCAGTCCACTGACCTCATGTTGCTCCAGAAGCATTTTTTGTAGCTGGGCATATACTTCCTCAGCCTTCTGGGAGAGTCGCAGGTCCTCATGGTGAATGAGGATGAAGTCACCCTCCTCATCCGTCAAGGGTGAAGGGACCTGCTCAGGTCACAAGGCCCCTCAGGGGCCCCAAGAGTCAGATTATTCCTCTACTGAGCCTAACAAATGCAGAATCAAAACTAAATGTTTCTCCAGTTTCTACTAACCTCCAGTGATGGGAACTCATTGCCTCCCCATTCTATCCCAAGCTTTGCTCTGCTTTCCACTAGCCTTGCCATGCCTCGTCATCTCTGACCACAGGCAGCCCGCGTGGCCTTCCCTGGTCTCTCTTCGGGCAATGGGGTAGAGCAGCATAAGCAACAAGCTCTTTCTGTCTGCATCCTATCTGCATCGCATCCCCTCCAAGCAGCTGCTTCATTCACCGCCCTGCCCGTCAAGCCTGCCAATGCCTCCTCTGCCTGAGAAGTCCAGCTGCTTAAACAAGTGAAACTCACCTTGGAGAAGTCCACGGGTCGGCCAACTCGTCGTACCTGGGTGATCTGAGCTTCAAGGCATTTGGCTACCCGCAGATGGGCTTTGGCCTGCTCCAGGTCCTGGCTGCGCTTGGCCTGCAGGGCTGCCCGTTGGTATTGCAGTTTCCGTGCCTCTAGCAATGCCAGCTGCTCGCGCACTGAAGGGCAAGGGATAATGGTTAGAATCATGCCTGTCCCTCACTACAGTCTTCACTCTTCCATCCCTCTTCTCCCCAACTCACCAGAGGGGCTCAATGATTCCTTAGAACTCGAGGCCTTGGTCTCTGGCAGGGCACGGAATGAAGGGACCACAGGCTGTGCTGGCTTCTTGGCCACTGGGGCCTGGGCTGGGAGCTTATCCTGCAGGTTCCCAGGAAGCTGTCACACAGAATCTGTTCTCCACCCAGGCTCTCCTCCTAAGGCTGCACTAACTTACAGGGTTATGTGGACTGAACCAGGGCTCTGGAGTTAGACCTGGTTTGAATCTAGCTCTGCTAACCCCTAGCTGGGTACCCTTGGCTAAGTTTTTTCTCTGTAAAGCAGAAGAAAGCATACCTACCTCCCCGGGCTTGTTAGTATGGATAACAACAGGGTCTGGGTTTACCCCTCATCTGGGGTTTCCCCCCACCAGCCCCTGGAAGTCCCAGGCCCTGAGCCAAACCTCATCCTCATCCTCATTTTCCTCTGCTGGGGCTGTATCCTCCGAGGAAGCCAGTTTCTGGGCAGCTGCTAAAGTAGCTGCCACTACATCCCCATCAGTGCCCACAATGGGCTCCAGGCCAGGAATGGGGGGGAATCCTGTGGAAGAAAAGAGAGCTGGGAGAGGATAGGTAGCCTTGGGGAAGCACAGGCTGCTGTGGGCCTTGGCTGGGTCTTCCTGGCCATGGCTGGGAGAGGTGGCTCCCACAGAGTAGAGGCAGATACAGGAGAAATCATTTCCCCTTCCCCCTTTCTTGCTCAGAGACCTCCTCTAAAAGCCCCTAGGCCAAGCCCCACTCACCTGGAGGAACAGGTAACTCAGCAAAGTCAACTCTCCGTCCTGCCCGGTGTGCTCGAATGGCATCTTGATATTGCTGCAAGGGAAGGAAGGGAGAACTTACAGTGGGCTGCAGTCTACAGGCCCCACATAGGGAGAGGAAGACTGAAAGCAGTCTTAGAAGGAAAAAGACCCCAGAGGCAGTAGGAAGTCCAGAAAGAGAGACAGATACATGGAGACTCAAAGACCAGGACTAACTGCAGCAACAGAAGGCTGACATGGGGCAGGGGTTGTGCAGCTGTGGGCCCACCTTGGCAATGCGCTCATGCATCCGGGCCTTGCGCTCGTCCCCACTGCCCCGGGCCTGGATGCCTGCCTCACGGTACTTGTTCAGTCTCTGCTGCAGGGCATCCAGCACTGTCTGTGGCTCAGCAGGGACCACTTGAAAGCATACAGGAGATGGTGTCAGTTCTGCTGCCTCTCTCTAGGTCTCCCACTCCACAGTCCCACCATCCCATCCTACCTGGGGCTGCTGGAGTGTCAGGGGCCATCACTGGCTGCACTCGCTCCACTGCTGGGGGTACAACTGAGGGTTCTGTGAGGGCCTTGGAAGCCTGTGAGAGGGGCTTCAGGTCTGGGGACCCAGAGTAGAGGTGTAGATGGGGGTCCCTGGGCAGCCCCAGCCCTGAAATTTCCCCCCAACCTCACCCTGAGCAGGCCCCACCCCACTGGCTCCATACTGACCCTCAGGTGCCGGGGGTATAGCACTCAGGTCCACAGGCTGCCCCTTCTCCAGGGCCTCCAGGACTGCACCAAATCTCTATAATAGGAAAAGCAGATGTGGGCATAAAACCAGGGTAAACTCTGGGCTGAAACCTCCTCCCCTCCCTCCCTGCCCCTGACCAGACTTACTCCAGGTCACTGTGGCCCCCTATGTGAAACAAAGGCTTGAATACAGGGCCTCTGATTCAGACATCATACCTTCCCAATCCTCATGAGCTCTCGGGCACGGTCTAAGTCTCCAGCCCGCTTGGCATTCAGGGCAGCCAATTTATACTCTCTCTGTCGGGCTGACAACAGGGCCTGTGGGTCTGGGTCTGAATCAGATGGGGCAGAAATGCCAGGACTGCCCAAGAGGCTTGTCTCAGGTTGGCAGGGGTTGTCTATTAAGAAACAAAAAGCCCGAAGAGGGGGCATGAGGGTCAAAGAAGGTACATACCATGGGTTCCCAGTGCCTACTGCCTACAGATCTGGTTGGCCTGAGAACCTTTCAGAGAAGGTGCATCTGATGATAATGGACAGTGTGGCAGGATGGGGAGGTGGGCCATGGGCTCTGACTCGAAACTAGGATAGAACCTAAAGGTCTCCAGATACCTGGCTCCATCATGAAGGGAGCTGGGGCATCTGCCTCAGGGTTCCTGTCAGCTGTTTCCTGGGCAGCCAGCTGTTTCTTGCCCAAAGCCACTGGAGGTGGAATCTCATCCTCACTGATCTTCCTGCCTTTCCTCACAGCAGCCAGTTGGGACTCCAGAGTCTGAGAGAGAGAGAACCCAGAAATCCAGTCAGCCATCTTAGCCTGAACCCTGCTTGAAGACAGGCCAGGAATCCTTCACCTCCACAAGCCAGAGGGGAAGCGCCTCCCCTCTTGTTTCACCCACTGTCCTCTGCCCCACTCCACGCAGCCCTGCTCTCTGGCAAGGCCCAACCCACCTTTAGGCCACGTTCACAGCGCCTGGCTTTGGCTGCTTCACCTGCCTCCTTGGCACTGGCTGCAGCCTCCCGGTAGTTGTGGATCCGATCCTCCAGCAGAGCCTGCAGTCCCCGAGGCCCTCCAGCCTGTAGATACTTCAGTTCAGGGCATGGCCACTCCAGGGCCAGCTAGGCCCCTGCTGCTCCCTCCCTGCAAGGAAGCTGCCCCAGAAAATGGAGCTCTTGGATTCAAGGAGAAGTAAGAGCCTAAAAGCCTCAAGCTACGAGGCAAAGACTCACTGGAGAGGCCAGAGGCCGTGTCAGAGGCAAACACAGAGGCCTGGACAGTCTGTGGAAGCCAGGAAATGACTGTAGGGGGTGGTTTGGGAGAACAGAGAGGCCTTTGAGGCTGGCCAGCCACCAAGCAGCTTCTCAGGCTTTGTCTCTGCTTGGGGCAGCTGCTGGAGGGCCCTGGGAGGGGTCATTGCAGCCTTCCTATGCAAACCACGCTACATGCATGTTATACACAGACATGTAGGGGCATCAAAAGCACACAAGATCCCTCCAGAACCTACCTGAGCTGCTGGGACTGAAGCTGTTAGTAGAGCTGTCTGTCCTGGAGGTTCAATGTTTTCCTGTCCCTTCTCTTCCTCAGAGCCACCTGGGCTGGCTGTCTTATCACCATCCAGTGGCCCAGCCTCCTCACCTTCACCCAGGACCTCCTGCAGCTCAGTCTGGGGAGACACAAGTCTCAGGAGCTTGGAAGCCTCATGGCCATATACATGATAGGATGTAAGAATAAAGGGCCTTTTCCCCACAGCGATATTTCCCAATATCAGTCACTGTGCCTAAAAGTCCTTTTTACCATTAATCTGACCAAGGAGAGCCTTAAAAACAGTAAACACTACAAATCTAAAAATCCCCAAATGCATAGTTCAGACCACACACCAAAGGGGATTAGTCTCACAGTGTAGTTGGGAAAATGGGCCCAAAAAGAGCAAGGCACTCACTCAACCTCAGAACACACGAGACAAACCCCAGGCCTCCTCCACAGGTTTGACCACAGAGCCCTCAGACACGAGCCTGGCAGACGCACCAGCAAGTCTGCATCCTCCTCCAGTCCTTCCTCCTCCTCCTCCTCCTCCTCCACATCCCGCATACAGTCCGCAGCCAACTTCTCGATGTGGGCCATAGGCAGGGGAGCTGAGGGAAGAGGGTTACAGAGGCTCAGGGCAACTCAGAAAAAGTCCATGAGGAGTGTCTTCAATTCAATGTGACAGCAAGACACACGCAGGTAGAAATCTTCCTTCCCTTCCACAGCCAAAGTCCCACCTGGAAAGTTCCTGCTCTTCCTTTGTGACCCAACTCAAAAGACCCTCAGCTGGGAAAGCTTCCTGGCTCCTCCAACAAGCAATAAGTTGTTCCCTTCTTGGCATTTTTGTGTTGTAGTTATTCATAGACATTCCCCCAACCACACCTTTCACATATGTAAGATTTTTAACATCCACTGAAGCTTCACAACAATTATGTAAGATAAATAATATAATCTCCATTTTAAAGAGTGAACTGATAATAAAACCAAAGATAATCTTCCTAACGGTGCAATCCTAGTAAGGGGCAGAGCAATGACTCAAACCCAGGCTCATCTAATCATCTACTTACACATTTGACACAATTTCTGTGAATTTATTATGTGCCCAATGCAGTCCATGCTGAGCCCCTCCTCTATACTGGGCCCTGGCTACATCTAAGACAGAGACCTGAGTCAGAGAATCAGACTAATGATTGTCCACAATGGGGAGGGGAGCAGTCAGAGGAGTGAGCTTCCCTTCACACAGGGGAAGATGGCCTCTTGGTGGGAATGCTGCACAAGAATGGATATCAGAAGGACCAGGATATCTAATGGGCTCCTGCCAGTTGTGAGGAGAGAACCTCTCTACCTGCCTGAACCCATCTGGCCCCAGCACTGAGCCAGCCCAATGACACAAACTCACCCTGCCCCTTGGGTGCTGGCTTCTTGTCAGTGACCCCTGCTTCCCCTGTGAGGGCCAGTAGTTCAGCCTCCAGGTCCCCATCATCTTCAGTTTCCTCCATCCCCAGCAGCATGTCCTCTGGGCTGAATTCCACAAAGAGCCCCAGCTGAGAGCAGAGAAGGGTTCTTAGGAACCATACAATGAGGCCCAACCCCAGGGCCAGTCTCAGGCAGTCAGTGACTCCTTCACTATGTGTGAAGCCCAATGTGCAAATAGGGAAACTGAGGCCTGAAACATTAGCCTTTGGAACAATTATCTCCCTGGTGACTATAAAGAACCCAGTAAGACTACACTGCCATTATTATTACTCACAACATAATAGCACAAGATGCCAGGCACTGTACTTAGCACTCTATATAATTATTTTCATTAATTCTCACAATCCTGAGAAGTAGGTCCTATTTTATTTTAATTGCGGTAAAACATATCTAACATACAAATTATCATCTTAACCATTTTTTTTAAAGCTTTACACCCAACATGGGGCTTGAACTCAGGATCCTGAGATCAAGAGCTACCTGCTCCACTGACTGAGCCAGCCAGGTGCCCCTCACCTTAACCATTTTCAAGCATACAGTTGAGTGGCATGAAGCCCATTCACACTGTTGGGCTACCATCACCATCATCCATCTACAGGACGCTTTTCATCTAATTAAACAACTCCCCTCTTCCCCCTCCCCCTGTCCATTACCATTCTACTTTCTGTCTCTATGTATTTGACTACTCTAGGAAAAGGTAGTCCTATTTTTATCTCCAAGTTCAGATGAAACTGAGACAGCCTTGTAAGTGGCAGACCTAGAATTTAAAAATAAAGGTCTTATGACTTCAGTGTATGCTCTTTATCCCACAACCTCCCTTACTCGCCTCTTTTAAGACATTAAGAATGGACTAAGAAGTTTCAGGACTTGGACCCAGAAGAAATAAAGGGAGCAGATTAGAGAATAGACTTCTGTCTCCCACCTGGGCCACAGCCCTGTGTCCCTAAGTAGCAAAACTCTCCAGGCACAGTCCTCAAGCCCTGGTATCCTTGGCTAGCAAGCAAAATCATGGCAGTAAATGAGAAACCCATAACAGTGCTGACACCCCATCAGAACACCCTAAATTTGGTGGTTCCTGAATCTTCCAGATCACTCATAGGGAGATGGCCATGGCAGGAGGATGCCTGGGTTGAAACACAAAAGAGTTCAGGCTTCATCTCCCACAGGTGGGTGGCAGGGGCTAGTCACAGGGTCTCTGCCAACTGTAGGAGGAACTGCTCAAAGTCTCTGCACTAACGGGTAAGTCAAACAGGTGACCCCGTTTGCCCAAGCTGTCTAGAGACCACCCCCCATCCCCACCCCCAACCTCAGGCCGAGAAGTGAAGGAGGCTGTGTATGTCCATACCTGCTTTGCAGCTGCCACACCCTGACCACTGGCCTGAGGGCCTTTCCGAGGTCTTGGCCCTGGCATCTCGACAGCCTAGACACCTGTCTGGCGGGGAGAGGAAGAGACTCAGACTGGAGCAGCCTATAAGCCCCACCTCCAATACTGCAACCTTGTGGTAAGGTGTGGTTATAGTAAACTCCCAGAGAAAAAAGGCAATGTTTAACACCAAAGGATGAAATACTAACTCTGGAATCATAGCAATGAAGCAAGCAATATGGGAGATGGAAGGGATGAGACCCAGCTGTTAATGGGTTTAAGCGGGGAGTGTGGACACACAATAAAACTTACTGAACTGATTGACCAATTTGGATTAAACCCAAGAGGTTGAGTGAGGGGGAGTGGCACAGGAAAGTAGATTCAGGAACAGGGCTGGTACAGGCTGGGTGGGATTCCAAAAGGCTCTAAAACTGTGCCAAACATGGTAGCCATCTATGGCTTTTAACTTTAAATTAAATAAAATTTAAAGTCCAGTTCCTCAGCTAGTGGCTACCACTGGCCAGCACAAACACTGAACATTTTCATCACCACACAAAGTCCTAATAGACATTCTGCTCTAGAGAAATCTGACTCAGCATTCTGATTCAGAGATCTCACAACCTTTCACAGGAGTATGTGAAAATCTGTGCTGGGCACTGGGAGAGCAGGAATGAATCTGACATGTCTCAACCCTCAAAGAACATTTACATGGTGGGGGCAGCCTCTTCAGTGGACAAAAACCGCACAGGGTAGCTCCAGGGAACCGGGATCCCCAGGAGTGGCCAATTATCCAGCACAGACAGAAAAGGCATCTTAGAGAAAGTGATGCTTGTGCTGCATCATGAAAAAGTTGGAGGTAAGGAAGGGGTATGGAATTCCAAAAAGAGGGAACAACCTGACAGTGGTTCTAAGGTGAGAAACAGTGTGGTCTCCACAAGAAAGCTAAAGACCTGGGATTACTGGGGCATAAAGTGTGAGACAAGAAATGGTACAAGCGAAGCTTGTAATCTCTACAGGGGGCAAAACAGAAAAACCTTTAAGCCTAAAGGACGTTTGGCATTATCCTGAGGGCAGTGGACGTGAAGGGACCAGGTCAACGACTCAGAAACTCCTGCTGGCGAAAGAGGGGAAGGGGTAGGAGGAGAATGGAGGCTGGAAGCCTTCTCGGTACAGAACATCTCGCAACGTTCCCGCAAAAGAGGTGAGCAAAGGGAGCACGGGAGGCAGAGAAGCGGATGGATTCCACCGTCAGAGAGTAAAATCAACAGGGCTCCGAGGTTAACTGGATGTAGGCGCACGGGATGGGGCGCTCAGGGTAACTCCAAGCGTCAGAGTTCACTGACTTAGGTGAATGGCGGGCCGTCACCTGAGCGGGGGGCACGGAGCGAGCGAACTTGGGGAAGAGACGAGGTCAGTCAGACATGCCGAGTCTGCGGCTCTGGGGCAACGGGTAGGGCCGTCGGTGTTGGGCCGAGATTCTGGAGAGAAGCGGATAGCGGAAGCCGCAGGGGAGGCGAAGCCGAGGGACCCCACTCCGGCGCGGCAGGACGCGCAGCCCTGCCCGGCCCCAGGCCTCCATCTCCCCCGCCGCCCGGTATCTCCCCTCGCCGAGGGGCAGGTACGCTGCATACCTCGCGGCGGATCCAAAACCTGCCCGGGCCTTATCCACCCGGCTTCGCCTAGGGCTCCCGCGGCCCCCGGGCGGCCGCAGTGGCAGCGGGTACAGCTACTGCCGTGACAGGAAGCGACTCTGCGGGAGACTGCTCGCGCCCTCACACGTGACTCCGCGGCCCGTAAGGCGCGCACTACGCATGCGCAATACGAGGTGGGCGTGACGAACCAACAGGTGACTCCAAGGGCGAGGTTTTCCAACGCGCAGGCGCCTTTGGGCAGGTAGGGCGAGGCTTGCGGAGAGGGTCGTTGGTTGGTGTTGGGTTGTAGCGCTGAGGGCGCAAATGCAGTAGGTTCGTCTTCTGCCTTTTGTATTTACAAGTTCCTCGCTATGCTTCCTCCCCTACTCCCAGTATGAAGCTCCTGGGCGCACACTCTTCTGACCTACATGGCCTCGCGCCCTCGCCCCGCCCCACTCTGAATGGAGGCGGGGCTTGTTTGCCACCCTCGTCAGTGTTGTCTTTGTAAATGAGTCTAGAGAAAGAGATGGGGCTCACCATTTGTTTCCTAATCATTCAGCAACTGAATGTACCTTTTCCAGTCAGAAGGCGGGTTGAACACCTAAGATAAGACTGGCAGTGTTCATTGAACCTCTTCATGAAGTCGCTTCAGTTTAAAACCGAGATAACGCCTGTAACCAGCAGGGCGATGAAATGGCGGGTGGATGGGGCGTTGAAGAGAATCTTCATCTTAAAATCTTGCAACGCGCACCTGCCTAAATTCCGAACTTTTAAGCTATTACTGTTTTGCGGTTTGTAGTTAGAGGTTTAAAAAATCTCCCAGTTTTTTTTTTTGGACAAAGGGCTTTTCCATCTCCTTACTGCTTTTGGGTGATTTTCCAAGGAGACCGTCTTTACCACTTTAAAACTGAAGTTTCAAAAATAAAAAAGTTGAAGTTTCACTCCCATATTTCTTCTCATTAAACGTTTTATAATGAAATATTTAATATATACACAGATCTACAATATTTGCTTGAATGCAAGCTCCATAAAAGCATAAAATTCTCCCAAGTTCTCTCCGGTGCCTAGAGCAGTGCATGCATGGACATGGTAGGTACTCAAAATAGTTCCTATTTTTTGTGTGAATTGACATAAATACGAGGGTGCCTACCACAGTTTAAGAAAAAAACCAGTACAATAGAGTGGAAAGCTGAGCTGTCAGCATAGAGCCCGCCGTAGGCCTGGAATCCATAAACTGTGAGCTCATGACCTGAGCCAAAGTCTGACCTTAACTGACTGAGCCACCCAGGTACCCCTACAATGAACATTCTTGTACACGACTCCTGGGGTACACATGTTTTTTAGGGTAGGAGTGGGATCGCTGGCTCATAGGATTTCTGCATTTTCCAGATTAGATATTACCAAATTATGTCCAACGTAGTTTCAATTTATATTCCCATCAGTGGGGCGTTTGGGTTCCAGTTGTTGCCTTATTTAAGGTCATGGAAACCTTCTCTGATACATGTGGAAATGTTTTGGCTTGCAAGTCTCATTTACTATGTTGCCATTTTGTTGGTCATTCAGGTTTCTTTGTAGATGACTCATTTTTCCTTTTTATTATGTAATTCTTCATTCTGATACGGATCCTCCTTTATATGCAGTTATAAATATATGTGCATACTTTTTTCTGAATTATTTGAGATTTGCAGATATTCTATTTCACTCATAAATATTTCATCATAATTCTCCTAAGAACAAGGGCATTCTCCTACATAACTACGGTATTTTCCACTCACAAAGTTTCACATTTACATAATACTTACATAATATATAGTCCATAGTTTTGTTTATAATTGTATCTCTTAAGTCCAGACCCAATCAAGTTTCACACAGTACATTTAGCTATGTCTCATTTCCCTATTCTCCCATGGTTTTTTGGTCTTTTGTGATACTATTTTTGAAGAGGAACAGTTGCTTTGTGTAATATTTTCCCCCAATTTTGATTTATCTGATAATTTTCTCATCAGCAGATTTGGGTCAAACACTCCTGGCATGATTATTACATCATAAGGAGGTTTTAGATGTCCGTTCCACTGTTGGCTGGAAATATAAATATGAGAATTGCAAAGTAACACAAAAAACCCTGCTAAGATTTTGACTGCAATAGATCTGTATTTAGAGATTAATTACATCTCTTTATTACATATATTTCTTGATACCTTACATTTTGTGCCTTCTAAGTTTATTTAAATATTTGTTTTTATGATAACTTTTAAAAATTATATTTTCTAGCTATTTGTTGGTGTGGATTGTCACTGGTATTATTTCCAGTAGTTCTTTTTTATAAACTAAGTTTGTTATATTTACATTGTTAAAAAGATACATGACATACAGTAAGTCTTCCTCTCATCCCTGACCATAGCCATCTAGTTCTTGTCCAGAGGGAACCAATGTAACCAATTTCTTACATATTCTTCCACAACTATTTTATACAGATACATACAATTGTGTATATACCACCTTACCATTAAGTAAATGGCAGGGCCACTAACAAATAAAAATCACAAGGAGGGCTTATAGTAGGAAGGATGGTTTGGTTTTATAATCTGATGTTTGTAATGTCTGCAAACTTCTCAAACACTCTAGAAAAAGCAAATTATTTAATGGAAAATTCCAAAATACATGACAGCCATTTCCATTCAGTATACTTTGCTACAATTTGATGTGCTTAGAAAAAGGAAATCAAGCTCTTTGAAAACATCTGATCACAGTCCTTCCTTGTGAAGCTCTTCACTCCTTCAGCGCGTACAGCACATCATCCTGGCTGACATTGAGCCGCACACGAAGGAGCAGGTCATTCCTGCTGGACTCCACAAGGAGAAGGCGACAAGAGCCTAGATGAGAGCACACTGCCATTGTCTCTGACATGGTAGGGTACGGAAGTCCCTCCATTCTGCACAGTGCCACGTGTTGACTGTATACCTAGAAACAAAAAGCAAATCTGAGGTCAAATGCCAGAAAGTTTAAGAGGAAAGGTAGTCCTGATTCTGTACCTGATCATTTATTTCTTCTTTTAGGAAAGTCAGACACTTCTTGTCCAGGATACTCAATACCCTGAAAGCATCAACAGGTGCCCCAATGGGGCACAAATGCAGGGGCAGAATGCTATTCTGGCTTTGGAATCAGAGCAGGTCTGAATCCTGGTTCTACCATTCACCTAAATATGCAACCCTGGGCAAGTGATTTCACTTTTTGAGCTTCAGTTTTATCTATTAAATACACTGCCACATCCCTCATGTGTTAATGGATATAAAATATCTAGTAATTGTCACTCATACAAACAATCCTAGTCTCCAGGGAGAATTGAGAGTTCCAATTGAGATTTTCATAATTCAGGTTAAATTTTACTACAAGGGTATTTTCCTTAGCAGATAATAGCACACAGGTACTAAAGCATGACCTCTGGAAAAGCAGAAAGGCCCAGGAAGAATGCTGCACAACACAGGCAGGAAGATAATGGGAAACAGATTCCTAAAGCGCCTCAGTGTGTCAGGCAAGTCTGAAGCACTTCCTGGTCACTCTTATTCTATTTATAAATCACCCCAACCCCCACTCCCATCCAGGCTGGGAGCTTCTCAGGAGCCAGGGATATTGACCAATTCAGCTCAGGGTTCCTGGATCACATCACAGGATTGACACACTGCAGATGTTCAGGAAATGTTTACAAACTGAAATGAAGGCTGCTTTCTACAGAAGAGCTGTCTCAGGCCCTAGAAGAACAATAATGGGCAAACATAACCAACACCTAAATGTTTAAAACAGAATTTAAAGAAAACGTGAAAGGAAGTAAAGAAATAGCTGGAAGGAAAATGTTTTCCTGACCTCTCCATTTGTATGTCTAAAACATAGTGACACACACACACAAACATATACACTCCCAGGTATACACTCAAACACCTTCAATAATATTTTAAGGCAGCTCATTACCTATGGACACTAGTTTTCAACAGAACTCTTAAGGTACATGCCCTAGTGATTCCTTTTACTTGATACACTTGAAACTATGCTCAAAGGAGGTTTGGATTGGTCTAATTTGTTTTTAAAATGGGTCATTCTGGGGAGGCCTGGGTGGCTCAGTTCGTTAAGTGTCAGACTCTTGATTTTGGGCTCAGGTCATGATCTCATGGTTCATGAGATAGAGCACCATATGGGGCTCTGGAAAATGGAATTTTCCATTAAATTAAGATTCTCTCTCTCTCCCTCTCTCTACCCCTCCCCTGCTCATATTCATTGGCCCCCTCGCCCTCTCTCTCTAGCACATAAAATAAATAAATTAAAATTAAAGAAAAAAATGGGTCATTCTGAGAGCCTTATCCCCACCACACAAGCTTTATTAGGGCAATATCTCTTGTTCCTACTCATCTTTAAATCTCTTACTCCTAAAACAGTATCTGGCACATAGTACTCCTTCAATCTAATATGCAGAAACCAGTTGCTAAAGGTCTCTTCTCATACAACTAAATAAAAATATCACATAAAAATAGGTGTTGGTCTGATATTCTGTAACATAACAGGTTGGCACAAATAAAGACTAACTGTTACACAGTGATTGAAATTCCCACCCATTTAGGAAACGGCAAAACCAAAATCTAGAAGGATTTGGAAAAAAAAAAAAAATCACTTACCTGTTGAAATGTTGCTTCTTCTAGTCCTGATCGGCGGAACTCAGCAAGTATGGCTCTCAGGAAACTCTGTTCCAGAACAGAGGAGTTTCTCAAAGAAAATGAGATGTGAATTCTCATAAGTGGCTATACCACCAGCCCAGAGAAAAGTCAAATATTAAGTTTTTCTGTCTTTAGAGAAAAGAGAAGAAAAAACTGGGAAATACTTTCTCCTATATTATTCAGCAAGTTTTCTCCTACCCCCTAAAGTTTCAAAATGATATAGAAAATGCCACTTCGGAAGCCAGGCAACACAGCAACTGTATCTGGAAATATACCAGCACACTCATTTCATGAGCAGAGTGTATCATCCAGTGTAAGAGGACTAGTCCAATAGCACTTTACTTCACTCAGTAAGTGGTCACAGTTCTCCTCCTGTACGAAGTTTGCATTTCTTTATTTTTTCTTTTATTTATTTATTTTTTTAACGTTTATTTATTTTTGAGACAGAGAGAGACAAAGCATGAACGGGGGAGGGTCAGAGAGAGGGAGACACAGAATCTGAAACAGGCTCCAGGCTCTGAGCTGTCAGCACAGAGCCTGATGCAGGGCTCGAACTCATGGACTGCGAGATCATGACCTGAGCTGAAGTTGGCCGCCCAACTGACTGAGCCACCCAGGCGCCCCTCTTTTATTTTTTTTAAAGTTTTATTTATGTAATCTCTACATCCCATGTGGGGCTTGATCTCACCTCAAGATCAACAGTCACACATTCTTCTGACTGAGTCAGCCAGGTGTCCCAGATTTGCATTTCTATTTCTCTGTAGACTATGCCCCTTAAGAAAAGGATAGTGTCTGGGGGACCTGGGTGGCTCAGTCAGTTGATCGTCTGACTCTTTATCTCAGCTCAGGTCTTGATCTCAGGGTCGTGAGTTCAAGCCCCATGCTGGGCCGTGCACTGGGTGTGAAGCCTACTTAAAGAAAGAAAGAAGTGGGGGAGGGAGGGAAAAGGACAGTGTCTTCAGTAAATGCAGTTCTGAATGAGTAAAAGCTTAGAAACTTCTATGGCCTTCCTAGAATGTGGACCTCTCCAGAGGTTTTCCAAGGAAGGTCCAGGGTCAGGAAGCAAAAGAATCTTACTTTTTAAAACACTGAATACATTTTGACATATAACGTTATGTATTTTTAGGATTTACAAATGTGTTACTCTGAAACATTTGTATATTGTAATATAATTGCCTTTACAGCTACACTTATCAAGTTACATAATCATCGTACAATATTGTTATCCACATCCATTAGAAGCAACTTACTTGATGGCAGTGATATATGATGACGAAAACATCTCATCTACTGCTTGCAGCAAGTGGGCTACAGTGACCAGGCCAGGGGAGTCGGGCTTCTGGCAGGAGAACTCACAGATCTCTGTGGCACGCCTACAAATGTCCAGGCAGCGTCGTGCATCTCCAGAAAGGGCTGCTACCTACAAGAGGGAATATTTTATTCCTTGAGGTCCCTTTACCATCTCAGCCCAGGAGAAAAACCAACAGGTTCTGTGTTCAGCTAAAAAGGAAAGGCAGTGCTGGGAATGGGCTTAAGCCTGATGTTATGTACTTAGACCCAGTAGGAACCTGGTGGAAGCCCGGGTATAAATTACTAAAACGTACCTGGGACTCTTCCTTTAGTCCAAACCTTTATTTTGGGTTTACAGATAAATCCATAATGGAAAGGGCAGGGATTCTCAGCTTTATTTAAAATTTGGGATATGGGGGCGCCTGGGTGGCTCAGTCTGTGAGCGTCCAACTTCAGCTCAGGTCATGATCTCCTGGTTGGTGAGTTCCAGCCCTATGTTGGGACTCTGTCTCCTCTCACTCTGCCCCTTCCCCACTCATGTGGCACATGCGCACATGCTCTCTCTCCCAAAAAAGTAAATAAATAAAACTTAAAAAAAAAAAAAAAAAAAAGAGGGAAGGGAGCCACAAAGCTGAAGGACACAGAGGATTCTGTGGTTAGATGAATCAGACCAACCCACAATGCCAACAACTCCGCTGTTGCTCCTTTCTTTCCACATGCAGATTCCCTTCACAGGGAATCCTGTACTCTGCCAAACTGACTCAGAAAGCCACTTGCACTTTAAATTTCACAGAGGGAATTCCTGGACTCTGCAGCCTGCAAGGATCTCAGTATTCCAATATTGGCCAGCAATCCCCACCACTTGCCCAACAACAATCACAGGTAACGATGTCCTGCCTGACAACATCCTGAAATGATTACTTCCTTCCAAAATTCCATGTTAAGTTTAAAAGAGCAAATTGTATAGGCATATAAATACACAACACACCAAGATTAAAAGCAGTCACTTGAGGGAAGTGAGATTATAGGAGTCTTTAAATATTTTGTGTATATTAGTTTCCAGAATGCAAATTTAAGACATTCTAAAGGTCACTCTTCTAGTAACCCAAGACAAGAACAGGAGTATCAGTTTATATTCTTCCTTTCTCTAATTTCCCATTTAGTTGGTAAAGATGTCCCATGGATGTTTCCACCTATCACTTCTTCCCTCCAATCACCATTCCCACTGCCTTGTGAAGCAGCACCGTGTAGTGGCTTGTAACATGGACTCAAGAGCTACCTCAAAGAACAAAGAACAAAGTGAACAGGTGACCCTGGAAAGCAAGAAAACACCCAAAGCAGTTCTTGCCCAGTTCTTATCCACAAACTTTGATGACCATAAATCCCCTTTTTTAACTGCTCTGGGGTGCAGGAGACGAAAGAAAAGCTAGGGCCCATCCAACATGGAATCTAACAGAAGACCCTGTATAAACTTGGGCTGTTACCTCCAATATAGCCTCAGCATGAGGGTGAATGAAAGACCCATCATGCAAGAGATGGCAAGAAAAATGGCCTGTTTAGACCTTGGTGCTAGGTAGGTGTAAAAACCAACCTATAACTACAAGCCTTCCTGTGGATTTGAAGCCCAAATTTCTGTTGTGTCTCCTAAAAACCTCAAGTGGAGAATTTTGTTTAAAAACGGTCCCAGTTGATAGTGGCCCTTGGTAACTGACAGAAGGAAAAACAAAACAAATTCTAAATGAACTAATTTCAACCCAGTCCTCAATTCTTAGAGAAAGCCCTAAGGAACATGAGCATACAATAGAAAAAACAAAACAAAACAAACAAAAAAAAAATTCAAGACCCAGAAATAAGGAAACAAGGGCACATATGCAGGGAAACAGTAATCAATAGGATTAGATCCACAAAGACTCAGGTAAGATACAGAACATCAGATACACTTGTTTCTTTATGTGTAAAGAAATGGAAGAGAGGTTTGAAATGACAGGCAAGAGTTTTGAGTAAAAAAAGCATCTAAATTCGATGCCTTGTGAAACCAAGAACCCTAAAAGGATGGGAAGCAACAGGGGGAATAGTGGATATAATTTCTGTAAGTTGGCAGAGTAGTGGTTGACTCTGCAGACCAGAGAAAGCCAATTCCTAAGCCAGTATTAAGGAATCCAAGAATGAATCGAAGTTACACTATATATCTTCAAAATGCTCAGACAATAGTGATACTGGAACTGGAGGTAAAGAGGGATGTTTGGCTAAAATAAGGAGGACTGGTTGAAAGTTAAGAAATTGATGCCCTAGATTAGGAGTCAGCAAACTACAGCTTGCCATACATTTTTGTACATTTAAAAAGTTTTATTGGAACACAACTGTGAGCATTCATTTAATATACTGTGCATGGCTGCATTCAAGATGCAAGGGCAGAGGTGAATAGTGGTGACAGAGACCATTAGAAAAAAAGCCTACAACATTTCCTTCCTGGCCTTTCACAGAAAAAGTTTGCTAACCCTTGCCCTAGATCCCTCCCCCATTTCATGCTGCTGGGTAAACATCAGGGCCACTGAGGAAGTTTTAGGGCTCTGTAGGAAAATTTTGTGCCTTGGTAATATGTACTGTTTCCATAAAACTCTTTGCCTGGGAGATTATCCCTCTTCTGCCATGGCATGAGTTCAGAGATTTATTCTCAAATAAAGATAAAAAGTCTCTGAACCAGGGAACACTAGGTATTATTGCAGGGGAGGGGATGTCCCTCACTAGATATAAATGGTTACTGTTTGCATGCTGGATTTGAAGACCTCTGCCCTCTCTGACTCCAGCCTACCTCCCCCACTCCCAGAATACTGCCCTCCAGGCAGGACCTGGGACACCCAGTCTGGGACATCTGCCTATCCTAATGGGAAAGAACTGGAGATACTGAAATTGGCCCAATCAGATTACCCCACAGTGAAGCTCCCAGAGAACAAGCCCCACTCATGTGCTCAGCGCTCCCAAAAGCTTTTTAATCTTTACTCATACATCAGAGTGGACAACCAAGACATCTGAGGAAAGTCTCCAACCATGCAGGACAGAGACTAAATTCAAAAGACAAAAGCATCTTGGAGGAAAAGTGAGAAGACAACCTCAAATAAAGAGAACAGCATAAGAAAAAAGGACCCTTCAGAGAGAGAGAGAGAGAGAGAGAGAGAGAGAGAGAGAGAGAGAGAAAGAACTTTTAGAAAGTGCATGATAGCAAAAGTGAAAAACTACCTAACAGAAAGGTTAGATGGTAACTTTGAGGATCTTGCTCCTGGAAAGCAAACTTTAGAGACAAGCACCGTATCTGGCTTGCCTCTGACCCCAGCACCCAGCTCTGAGCTGGCATTACATGTGCTGCTATAGGCACTCAGAATTCAGATCATTTCAACCAAGAAGAACCAGAAAAAAGTTTGTATTTCTTTTAAGTGCTGAAATGCTGTGGATGTGTGGTTTCTTGCACTTAGCTTGAAGCAGACATTTAAACTACTTTATTCCTCAGCAGCCTTGGAGAATAGTCTTGGTTGGCATTCTCCCAGTGAGCTTGGAGGATGTGCATGTCCAATACCTCACATCCTGGAGGGATGCACCCTCCAGGTATCTAGGGTATCCTGGAGTGTGTACCTTACTAGGCACATTACAGACATGATCTCATTTAATTCCCTATTTTTATTATTCCCATTTATTTATTTATTATTTCCTATTATTATTTCCATTTTTTCAAAGAAAACTAAGGCTCAGGAAGTTTTGTTTTGTTTTTTCATTTATTTATTTTTGGGACAGAGAGAGACAGAGCATGAATGGGGGAGGGGCAGAGAGAGAGGGAGACACAGAATCGGAAACAGGCTCCAGGCTCTGAGCCATCAGCCCAGAGCGCGACGCGGGGCTCGAACTCACGTATCGCGAGATCGTGACCTGGCTGAAGTCGGACGCTTAACCGACTGCGCCACCCAGGCGCCCCGCTCAGGAAGTTTTTAAGTAACTTTCATATAACCTTCCAATGCCTATTAAGTATTAGAGCCAGAACTTAAACCAGGTTTGCTACCTGACTGCCTATACAACCCTTTTCATTATACAAAGCTGCCTGTTACCTGAATCAATTAATCTTCGTTTGTATATAAGCCCACCACACTCACAGCCTGCTAATTAATTATACAAGAAGGTTAAGGAATTGTTCCCAATTTTGTTTCTACTTTTGGTATTTATTTTTATAGGACTTTCTAAATTTCTCTTCATCTTCAGAGCACCTAACACAAGGCAGGTGCTCAGCAAAGACTTGCCGCCTGGTTTGTAGGTGCAAGTAGGAGCTCCCTGAAAGTGACTTACCTTCCTAGCTACCAGTTGGATGGCATCATCCTCAAAGGCCTTTACATGTTTGAGTCGGGATATTAGGATCTGCTGCAGTTGGCTGTGAGTATAGGGCTGGAAGGACATCCTGGTAAGACCCTGGGGAAGACAAGATAATAGACGAATAAGTTCATTAATTGCCCACTCTGACAGTCCTGCTGGACAGCCACCCTCAAGTTCCCAAACTGGTTCCCAAGTCCCATAGAACACGTGACACATTTCACCCTGGGAACGCCACAGATTCCAGTTCCTTTCACTACTGACAATGGCCAGTGGTATCCTGCAGGGCAACAGTAGTTCTCAAGTATTTTTTCATCTTGTTTAAAACAACTTTTATTCTACCAGAACCATTATTTATTTTATTTGAGAGAGATAGAGCATGAGTGGGGTAGGGGCAGAGAGAGACGGAAAGAGACAATCCCAAGCAGGCTCTGCACGGCCAGCACAGAGCCTGATGCGGGGCTCAAACTCACAAAACCGTGAGGTCATGACCTGAGCCAAAACCAAGAGTCAGACACTTAACCGACTGAGCTGCCCAGGCAACCCTCTACCAGAATCATTTAGAAGTAGATGAAGGAAGAGGTGCTCTAATTACAGTGGTTGTGACCATCTTGGGCTCTACAATAAGCACAGGCACAGCTCCTGGCTTCACTCATCACCCTTGTAAGTACTTGATATTGTGCTTCCTGATGAACCACCAGGTCTGTGAGGGCAGAGGCTGTGTCTGCCTTGTTCACTGCTATGCTCCATGCTTGAACACTGCCTGGCAGGGGTGAGTGCTTATATGTGTATATACATACATATATGTACACACACACACACACACACACGTGTGTATATATATAGTTTTTATTTTAGAGACAGAGTGCATGAGTGGAAGAGGGGCAGAGAGAGAGAATCTCAAGCAGGCTCCACACTCAGCATGGAGCCTGACATGAGGCTCGATCCCACCACCTTGGGATCATGACCTGAGCCAAAATCAAGAGCTGGATGCTCAACCAGCTGAGCCACCCAGGCACCCTGAGTGCTTCAATATTTTTAATAAATTATTAGACCCTAGGGCTCTGTGCAGTTTAAGAGTGCCCAGGTAGAATACCAAGAAGATGGGGTTTGCGGAAAATCATGCAATGGTGACATATTTAATTTAAATGTAAGAATTTCAGAAATCACATTTTGTACTTTTCTCATTTACTTTAGTTTTCTGTGTATTCATTTTTTAGAACTCAGCTTATGGATCTGTAAGAACAGCTTGAGAACAGCCTTAGGACCTACCAGTCGGCTTGATACCCGGTTCATCATGATGCGCTCTGGCAGATCCATTGTGTTGGCAATGGTCAGGACCACAAGCTGGGCCTCCTTGTGAGTGGGCCAGTCAAAGAGATTGTACATTATGTCTTGTTTCTGAGTCCACAGAAGGTCGAGCTGCCAGTAAATGGAGAGAGATGTCAAGATCAAGCATAGACACAGAGCCAGGGCCCAGAGTGAAGCTCTGTTACTCCTGCTTTAGCTGCATGTGCTTCTAGGGTCACACCACGAAAGCAGCAAGGAAGTCCGTGGATACATGCCTCTCACCACCAAAGAACAGGCTCAGATGAATGAAGGATGAAAGAAGGGAGGCAGGACTCCCCCCACAACCCAGCATTTGCTCCTGGAACACCACAGTCAAGTACCATGCCACTTTTACGGTGCTCCCGTGGGGACCTCCGTACCTCATCCACGAGCAGCACGGTGGTTTCCTGAGAGGACCTTCGGGTGAGGAATCGCTTTGCCAGCAGTTCTGCCGCATGGTTAGCTGTTGCCTTTTGGCCTGTCAGCTTCTGCAATGGCGGGAAAAGTAGGTGTGGTAAATGGTAAGGATTTTACTCCCCTGAGCTTGATGTTAAATTTGCAATAGAGTCTGGAAGCAATTTAGTCTGAGGACTTTAGTATCCTAAACTCTGCCTTCCAGTCTAGTCTCAACCTTAACCTGGGGGGACGAGAAGGTACCAAAAGAGATGACAGAGTCTGTGTTTGGAATGCAAATGAGCCACAGGCTGGTCCCAGAAGCCTCTTCAAAATCATTACGGCATGACTGTTTATACCTGGATATTACTTGTTCCAAGAAAACAACTAATGAATACGAGAGTGAGGTTCAAACTCCAGCTACCTCTAATCCCTTTTCCAGTCTGCCACAGTACCTCCTGTGTGCAAACAGTTTTTGCCATATTAATAAGTCCTGGCTTGCAGTAATTCATGTCCAGCCCCTAGACTTTAAGGTCCCTGATGTCCCTGCCTTCTTTGCCCATGCTACCTCATACAAAGGACAACACCTGGCACATCATAAACATAGAAATAAGCACAAAATTAAGTAAACCTTTCCTTTTTCATGTGCCACTAAGAAACTGTACTTTCCAAAAAACCCAAACAGCTTTACTCACCTGCAAGATTTGCACATAGACTTGGTGGGGCTCTGTCAGCTTCATGCCATTGACCTCGATGTATTGAAAGGAAGGAACGTCATTTGCTTGGGCTGCCTGCTGCAGGCAGCGTATCACCTCGTGCACAGTGGCAGTCTTCCCTGTCCCAGGGACCCCGGAGATGTACATGCACCTATGGCAAGAAAGGAGGACCTGTGGGCTAGGTCTATGCCAGCTGCCTCACACTATTGCCAGTTAGAGGTATGGGGATATGTGCTAAGGGAAGGACCCAGACCCCTAAAATGTGGAGATGGGGTCAATAAGGGCCATCCTTGGAAGCTAGTCAGAACAGGACCTGGTTATACAGAATCATTCATTCTACAAGCAATGCTGTATTTTCATTTTCTCTGAAAGACAGAATTTCTATTCCTATCGAATTGCATGGACAACAAAAGCTGCTTTAGAAGCCTTAAGTTTGAGCAATGATTTTGCCTGTTGTGACACTGGGGAGAGACCATTTGGTTGACTGTGCCACCTGAGATGGTATATGCTAGCAGGGGCCTTCCCCCTGACCGTCTTATCTGCCTCAGCAGGACTCACCCTCCCGTATGGTCAAGGAGTTTGCTCTCCACAAAGTTGTAGATGTTTTGGAATTCCTGTTCCCGACAGGGAAGAGTCTCAGGTACAGCAGAAACATGCAGCCTATAATTGGTGATAAATAAAGGAAAAGGAGGACTTCAGGAATATGTCACCATATACTCAGTAACAAATGGGAAAGGATTATCTACAGTTTCCACATGAAACTCCAATCACAAATCCATGGGAATGCCTTCATTCTCAAATCTCTTCATTTTGCCTCATAATCCCTTTCTCCACCCAAATTAGCTAACTCATAGGTTCTCACTATGGGTACATATCACATGGGGAGCTTTCCCCAAATCATAGGGATGGACCTCATCCCACAAGAGATTCTGATTTACTTGTTTTCTGATGATCTAGGCTTATGTATTTTGAAAAGGTGCCTGCATAGTTCTAAAGGGTACCAAAACTGAGAAGCAGTGTTCTGACTCATCAGTCACCTTTTATCCCTGAGCAAGGGGTGGCAGTAGACTGGAAGGTTACTCTTTCAAGAACCTGTCCACATTAGCTCACCCAGACTTGAAGGGTTTCTTCTCTCTAAAACACACATGTTCATTTTATTCCCTACCTTTATTATGTACACAAATGAATACAAATTACTTGTTTTTCTAAAAAAAATTTTTTTTTCAGTTTTATTTATTTAGTTTGAGGAAGACAGAGACAGTGCGAGTGGTGGAGGGGCAGAGAGAAAGAGAGAGAGAGAATCCCAAGCAGGGATGCAGGGCTCGAACCCAGGAAACCGTGAGATCACGACCTAAGTCAAAACCAAGAATTGGACGCTTACCTGACTGAGCCACCCAAGCACCCCACAAATTATTTGTTTTATGTGAATGAAAGCAGAGTCCCATTTCTGCCTATCTAAAAGGGGCCCACGAGCAGTGTCACCTCAGCCGGGCCTCCTCCAGTACGCTGGCTGGCTCCTGGGCAGCCAGGTTTCGGCTACGGATCTGGGGAGTGGCATGACGTGGCGTACTAGGCTTGGGCTGTATTCAAAAAAAAGATAACATATTTTAGAAGGAAAAAAAACAAAGCAAAACAGCGTCTAGGACACATCAGCAAATCTGATTCCTGATGATCTGATAAAAAGAGAGGTGGTGAATTCCTCTTGGTTCCCTTCTGTATAAAGTACCATGGTTGTCCCTCTCTCCACATGGTATATACACTGTTCACAGGCCAAATACAATTTCTTGTTTCTAATTTACACATAGTATTAGGATTTGAAAATGTCAATCTAAGTAAAGACTGAATGAAAGTATGGATTAAATACTATTTAAAGTATGGACTAAATACTATTAAAATCTTATCCTGAAAGACAAGAAGTTATTAAGAAACCCTAACTACTCTGCCCAATACAGGGTAGGGTCGGAGGTATAAACCAAGTTTGACTCATAGGCTTCTCCTCTAGATTTGGTTGAAAATTTGGTCAAACTTTAGCTCAGGACTTCCATAATCCACAGACTTGGAGAGACCCCAGCAGATTTTTCCACTCCAAACCCCAAGGTCACTGTTCAGTCTGAGCTAACAGCCCTAGTCTCTTTTCTTTCTTGCTACTGGCTCACTAGAGCAGGCCTGCCACCCCATCTTTATGGTCTTTCCACAAAGCACTCCCTTCTGTGGGGGCATTTCACCTACTCACCTGCTTCCCACCAGGCTGTAGGGTAATAACAATCTCTCCACCTCTTACTCAAACAGAAAGACCCTAACAGTTTTATATCTATTAAATAAATACCCCTTGTTCTGGGTGGGACCCAGCAGATGCAATGAGAACATTGCTGAGCTATTTGCATAATGAGGAACTCCAGGTAAGATTACCCCTAATCCAAAGGAGATCTACTTGATTTTCTTCCCTGGAGGTCTTTTTTTGACTTCAAGCCAAGCCCAATCACATTTCTCTTGATGTGGAAAAATGGAGATCAGCTCTAGGAAAAGTCTCCGAAACAGGCATTTCCTTAAAACAATATGCTCCATGAAAAAAGTTTCCTGATCAAAGACTCACACACTAATGCTCTTGAAAGATCACAGTAACATTAATAAATTAATGGCCTTGAGAAGTCCTATGACAATGAACCAATTTAACTGTGTAATCCAAACATTTCTCAAACACATTTGAACATGGGAAGACCCTCTTTTAATAGCTTTCAACATTCTGCTACAATTCCAGGAAGCAGAAGAGATGTCCATTTATCTCTTCCATCTTACTTTACACAATTCATTACCAACACTTCAGTAGTGCTCCCTGTTTCTCAGGTGAATCAGGGGGCACAGCAAAACCAACAACAGCTCTGGTTTCAATACCCACTAAACACCTGAAAGAGAACTTTACTGCTATCTTGACCTTATTTCATTGTCTTTCCAGCTTATCTCTTAATGTGGGCAAAGTATCCCATGATGGTAACTGAAACTACCCCTCAAAAGCAATCAGAACTGCTCTGATGCCAGCAAGACCCTGCATGACTGGCCCCGAGACAATGATCAACCTGACCTTTACTGCCCACTTGCACTTACCCACTCACTTTTGTCCCACATTTTCCTTGTATGAACCTGTTAAGTATTGCTGGCATTTTGGACACAGTCTTTGAGATGCTGGTCTACTGTTTTCCCAGTGTTGGCCTCACTGAAATAAATTCCTTTCCTGTTTCACCAACATTCCTCTCTCTGCCTTTGAGATTTTGTCAGCGGCGAGTGGCTGAACGTGGTCTGTCTGGGGCCCCCGGGCAGGTGCTCTTGCACCCCTGCGTCCCAGCTACACAGATTATGCATAAAACACTCTGCTAGTGTTTGTGGAAAATGTAGATATAGAGCCAAGTCTTGTTCCTTCCTCAAGAAGTTTGGCCCTTGGCTATTTGGTTCTGTATCTTTAAAAAAGATTTTTTTAATGTTTATTTTTGAGAGAGACAGAGACAGAGCATGAGAGGGCGAGGGGTAGAGAGAGAGGGAGACACAGAATCTGAAGCAGGCTCCAGGCACCCCTGGTTCTGTATTTTAAAAGGAACATGGATTCAGGGGCGCCTGAGTGGCTCAGTCGGTTGAGCGACCGACTTCGGCTCAGGTCATGATCTCACGGTCCCGGTCCGTGAGTTCGAGCCCCGCATCGGGCTCTGTGCTGACAGCTCAGAGCCTGGAGCCTGCTTCGGATGCTGTGTCTCCCTCTCTCTCTACCCCTTGCCCGCTCACACTCTGTCTTTTTCAAAAAAAAAACATTAAAAAAAAAAAGAATATGGATTCAAAATCAACTGGTTTCATTTTCAGTCCTAGGGTTCACTTAGGTCCTTTCCTCTATGAATATTCCAAGTGGAATAACTTTAGGTATGACAGACCTGTGCTCAGAATCCACCTGTTACTAACTATATGAACTTAGCCATCACAATTTTAAAACTAAGAGAAGGATGCTTCCTTGGAAAACAAATCTAAAAGAACCTTACAGTTTTCTTTGGTGTCTTTGAGGGGGTCTGTAAGGATGACTTCATGGAAGAGCATAGGTTCCTGGACACCCTACTGGATGTTCTCCTTGGAAGGGGTGGTGTGGAAGTCTCTTCCTCTTCACTGCTAGAGTCTGAAATCTCTGCTGCCGGCAGAAACTCATCCTCTTCTTGGTTACTTTTACTATTACCTAAAAACCTGAATGGTGGGACACATTATTTTCTGATGTTCAGTGTCTAAATAAGAAGTTCCCTAGTAGGTCAGTGTGGATTAGAAGTATTACAGTCTTTCCTGCAACCAAGTAACAAAAGATGTGCTCTGCTTCTTGGGCCCTTGCTACTGCTAAGGGCTTTATTTATATTATCTTGTTAAATTCCTCAACAACCTTGTGACTTGTATTTTGTCATTCCCATCTTGTAGAAGAGGAAACTGAAGCTTAGAAAGGTTAAGTAACCTTCCCAAGGTTACACAGTACAACAAAGCTCAGGTTCAAATCCAAGCTGCCAGAATCAAAGTTCATTCTTTTAGGCACTTCACTAGGTCTTGCTGGGTGCAATTATGAAGTCCTAGGAGCCACCTGATCTCAGGGTAGTGTTTCCTGCCACTTTCAAATTATGACATTTATGTGAAATTAACATAATCCCAGACATACTTAGTAAAAGGTAAATCTAACAGAGTAGCAAATAACAAAAAAATATGCCAGGCTTTAAGAAATAAGATTATAGATATCATAGATGGTAGTGATAAACGTTTTCTGCCTGCTAAGGAAGTCTTACCGAAGCTGCTGCCTAATCCGATTCAAAGTCAAGAGAGAACTCTTTCTATGGATCCGATGGGGGGTAGTGGTAGCACCACCCTGAGCCTCTGGTTCTTCTGCCTCCCTGCAAGATATTACAGCAAGATTACAAGAAATGGTTTTGAGCACTAGGAATCAGTGGCAGCATCCGAAGTAGTCAAGGGGACTAATGGGTTCCTATTCTTTTTACAGCTACAATGGAGGAACCAATAACACTCTGCGAAAATGTTTATAATCGAAGTCTGACTCAAAAACAAAGTTTGACTAAAGCTTATCATTTAAATCAGACTCGTGCCCTTCTCAACTACAGACCAGAGTATACTAATCCCAGGCAGTTTCTTGTCTTTTGTCGATTCTGAGGTATTGATGGATTTCCTGTCCAGTCTCAAGGTTAGCAGAAATGTAGCTACATATTAAATACAAAGCATTTACCAAGCAAACCTATTATTGACCAGGTGCTGGAGTCTCTGAGCAGGAAATATTGAAATGTGTAATTTCTGTCTTGTCACATTATTTGTGCAGCCCATTATTTACAAACATTGTCTAGTGTCAAACTGTAAAGTTTGTTCTAGATGCATTATCTTCTTGTACTATATGTATTTGAGAATGGTTTCCAGTTAAAAAAAAACAACAACAGGGGTGCCTGGGTGGCTCAGTTGGTTGAGCGTCCAACACTTGATTTTGGCTCAGGTCATGATCCCAGAGTCATAGGATCAAGCGCTGCATCAGGCTCCGCACTGAGTGTGGAGCCTGCCTAAGATTCTCTCTCTCTCCCCGCCCTCCTCTGCTTGTGCTCTTTCATTCTCTCAGACAACAAGAACAACAAGAACAACAACAAATCCAACCCAACAGGCTAAGAAACTGACTGTTAATATGTGGCGAAGAGCCATACCAGGACTGTGAAGCAATCCAGGTTTGGGAAATTATCTTCCAGAGCAGTGACCCCCCAGATGACAGCTAGGTATATCAGAATCATCTAAAAAGCATTTCTAAATGCAGATTCCTGGGCCTCACACTTGGAGATTCACAATGTCTGGGAAGAGGCTCCAAAATCTGTGTTTTGGAAAGGCTCCTGGGTGATTCTACAGCAGTCAGATATGAGATCTGCTGCTCTAACTTTAGCAACTCTGTCCCACACATTTCACATCATGTGAAGGATCTCAATTTGCTCTGTGGGAGGCAGGGTAACACCCCCAATCACCTCTTTTTGATGTTTTCTGGTTTCAGAACCACAGAAGGCACCGAGGATTTCCAGCCCCCCCTGATAGGGGTAAGTGTTCTTTCCTCACAAATCTCTGTGGTTTTCAAAGCTGGGACTCGGGTTCTCAGGATCCTGTGACAGTCAGGTGAAGCCTTCTTGTCATCCTTGGCACATGAGCTTTGAATCTCTCCAGTTTTCTGCGGGGCTTTCAGAGCTGGAGATGAGGTATGAAGTCTATCAGGCTGAGACCTCTTAGTAGGTGAGGTGATTTCAGAGAGGGTCACTTTTCGTTTACTTCTTCCAGGAGAATCCAACGAGGCCCCTGAATTCTGCTGGGAAATCCTAGTGTTGGGTGTCCTAGGGAAACCTAATCCCAAGAGAAATCACCACAGATGATGTATGAATTTTGTAATAAGCACTATTAACACCCTCAATCTCATTCTAGCTAAATTCATCCCCTGAAGTTACACAAAGACATGCGCTGTCCATATTTGTAATTACTGCATGCTTTCTTTCCCCAAGCCAGGAAGCTCTTATTATTTTTTGTCTCTCCTAAATTCCATGGATGATTTTCCTGGTTAGAACCATAAGTCAACCGTTAAATCAGCTTTTGTGATTCAGCAATTTCCCTGAAGTAATCTACCAAAACAGTGGTTCTTAACCAAGGATGATACTGCAACCTCTCAGCCCCCATTCAACAGCATTTGAAACAATTTCTATCAGTAGCTGCATTCAATAACACCAAGGTCTAGATTTTTCTTAACTCAGATTATATCTATCCATAGAGATGAGATGGATCCCTGGGGGCAATCAAATGGGTTCTGTGAATGCAAAGACCCACATTTGGATTTGCCCCTTTACCATGACCAAAGGCACCAGGAACTCAGCCATTCATTCAGATATCAGCAGAGCTGTAAAAATGGCAGGGTGTGTGCCAGGTGATAGGAGAAAACAAAAACTGAATGAAACTCAATCCTGGTCCCTATTCACAGGATGTTCTAGTCTAACTGGGGAGATGATACATGTAAATGTCTATGATATGAAGTAAAAGCATCCTAAAGCACCTAAGTGCTAATAAATATGGCTTTTGAGATAGACCTTGGAAAAAAGACAAGATTTCAACAGAGTTGAAAGGGGAGGGAAGGGGGCATATAGGGAGAGAATAGATCAGATCGATGTGAGTGAAGACAACAAGGCAAGAAAGCACTGGGCACAGAGGAGTTCACTTTAGTCACAGCACATGGTTTTGTTTGGAACAGCTGCAGGTAAGGTGAAGGAAGCCATCTATACCTGTGTGATGAATATGAGGGTAACTCATATCTAGATTGATATAAAAATGTTCCAATGTCCTGGTCTCCTTCATACCTCATTTTCCCATCTTTCTGTTAAAAACAATCAAAAATTTTTCAGCATATCCTCTCTCCTCTAATTATGTAACTGTGTCAAGTCTAAATTTCTTACCCCAACTGTCAAGGTCCTGCAAATTCAACAGTCAAAAAATTACCACCATTTATTTCTAAATGGCAATGTTGCCAATTATTTCTTTAGTAATCTTCTGGTATTTCCCAAATGTTTTACAAATTTATATTCAACTCCTAAATATAGACTGTACTAAGGGGCTATCAAGAACACAAATAACTTATGCCCAACAAACTTGGCACATACACAAAGAATTCAGGACTAATGACACATAATAGGATGAGCTCTCAGAATCGCCATGAAGTGGCTTCAAATACATTAGAAGTGAAAAAAGTAAGATGAAAAGGGATATATCCAGTATGCTACTCTACTGGATAAGAAAAAAAAATTATATGCATGTTTTAGTATATGCTTATGTGTGTGTGTCTGTCTGTATGTGTGTATATATGTATGTATGTATATATGTGTATATACATACACACACACACATATCTGATTTTTGCAAAAAAAAAAAACAAAAACAAAAAACAAAAAAACACACACACACAGAAAAAACAAACCAGAAACTAATAAAATTGATTACCTACAAAAGATGGAATGGAAACAGGGTACAAGGGCAAAGAAAGGAATACACTTGTTTTAAATAGCTTTGACTCTTATTTTACTGTTTTGCATGCTTAAAAAAATTAATCACAGGTGGGAAAGGCTCTAAAATTAAACAGAAATAAAAGAACCTAACTGCCTATCACCAATAATATAACCATCAGAGGGAAAAGAAAAAAAACAATCAAAATAACTTTACTCCCTCAGTGGGATATATTCTAAAGGCATAAAGAACTGCAAATAAATTTTGAACTTTAGTTGGTAAGTTAACTACTGGTAGCAGTATTGGTATAGCAATCGTGAAATTACTTTGTACTGGGATTGCTCCTGAGAACCAAGGCTCTTCTTAAAGAAGGGAGATACAACTATGGAATATGGGAAGGTGAGGAAGAACCCTGTGGTATAGATTAAAAGTATCAGTATGATTTTAAGAGTTTTAAAATACGTATTTCTTATCTCTTCTACAAGGATCTAAAAGCAAGGTCATCTTAATAAGCAAAGCTTTCGAAGATATAGGGCTCAACATTACTAATCATTAGGGAACAATTATATAACAATGACATCCCTCACATCCATGAGGCTGGCTACTATAAAAACACAGAAAACAGCAAGTGTTGGTGAGGATGTGGGGAAATTGGAACCTTTGTGCACTGTTGGTGAAAATGTAAAATGATGCAGCTGCTATGGAAAACAGTATGGTGGTTCCTAGAAAAATTAAAAATACAACCTAACATATGACCCAGCAATTCCACCTCTGGGTATAAACCCAAAATGAAAGCAGACACTTGAGCAGATATTTATACACCCATGTTCATAGCAATAAGTTACAATAGCCAAAAGGTGAAAGGAACCCAAGTATCCACTGACAGATGAATGGATAATCAAAATGTGGTATATATATACTATAGACTATTATTTAGCCTTAAAAAGGAAATTTTACCTCAAATAGCCAAAGCAATCTTGAGAAAGAAGAACAAAGCTGGAGGCATCACGCTCCCTGATTTCAAACTATATTACAAACCTATAGTAATCAAAACAGTAGGGTATTGGCATAAAAACATACATATAGATCTGTGGTACAGAATAGAAAGTCCCAAAATAAACCCCCACACACGGTCAATTAATTTACAAAAAAGGAGCCAAGAATATATAATGGGGAAAAGATAGTCTCTTCAATAAATGGTCCTGGGAGAACTGGACAGCCACATGCAAAAAAAAAAATGAAATGGGACCCTATCTTCCACCATACACAAAAACCAACTCAAAATGGACTAAAAATTTGAATGTCGACCTGAAACCATAAAATTCCTAGGAGAAAATGTAGGTGGTAAGCTCTTTGACATTGGTCTTGGAGATGATTTTTTGGATCTGAAACCAAAAGCAAAAACAAAGCAAAAATAAACAAGTGGAACTACATCAAACCAAAAAGTTTCTGCATCAACAAAATGAAAAGGCAAATCTATGAGTGAGAGAAAATACTTACAAATCATTTATTGGATAAGGGGTTGATATCCAAAAAAGACAAAGAACTCATATGACTCAACAGCAAAAAGACAAACGATCTGATTAAAAAATAGGCAGAAGATCCGAATAGACAGTTTTCCAAAGAGGACATACAGATAGCCAACAGGTACATGGAAAGATGCTCAGTATCACTAATCATCAGGGAAATGCAAATCAAAATTAGAAGACAACACGTCATATCTGTCAGAATGGCTATTATCAAAAAGAAAAGTGTTGATGAGGACATGGAAGAAAAGGAACCCTCATGCACTCTTGGCAGGAATGTAAATTGGTATAACCACTGTGGAAAACAGTATGAAGGTTCTTCAGAAAATTAAATAGAAATATCATTCAATCTAGCAATTCTACTTTTGTGTATTTATCTGAAGAAAAGGAAAACACTAACTTGAAAAGGTATGTGTACCTCCATGCAGTATTAGATACAATAGTCAAGATATGGAAGCAACTTAAGTATCCATCAATGAATGAATGGATAAAGACATATACACGTCAACACATAAACACACACACACACACACACACACACACACACACACACACAGAGGAATATTTTTCAGCCGAAAAAGGAATAAAATCCTGCCATTTTCAACAACATGAATGGAGCTTCAGGGCTTTCCACTAAGTGATATAAGTCAGAGAGAGAAAGACAAATATCCTATGACCTCACTTATATGTGGACTCTAAATTTAAAAAAGTGAAAAAACAAAAAACAAGCTCATAGATACAGAGAACAGATTGGTGATCACCAGAATCAGGGGATGGGTGAAATGGGTGAAGGAGGTGAAAACTTACTAACTTCCAGTTGCAAAGTAAGTAAGTCATGAGAATATAGTGTACATGGAGATATAATGGCAACTAATGCTAAGAATACAGTTATTGCATATCTGAAAGTTGGTAAGAGAGTAAATCTTACAAGTTCTCATCTCAAGAAAAAGTTATTTGAACCATGAGTGGTGACAGATGTTAACAAATCATTATGTTGTATAACTGAAACTAATATAATGTTATGTTAATTACACCTCAATTTTTTTTAAAAAGGGAAAATTTGACACATGCTACAACATGGATGATCCTTGAGGACATTATGCTAATTTAAACCAGTCAGAAAAGGGTAAATTCTGTATGATTCCACTTCTATGAGGTATCTAGAGCAGTCAAATTCAGTAAAAGAAAGCAGAATGGTGGTAGTCACCCAGGGATGGTGGATGGGGAATTGGGAGTTATTGTCTAATGGTTGCAGAGTTTCAGTTTTAGAAGATGATGGTGATGGTTGCACAAAAATAAATGTATTTAATGCCATTTAACTGTACACTTAAAAATGACTAAAATGGGAGATGGTTAAGCATCAGGTCATGATCTCGCCGTTTCTGAGTTCGAGCCCTGCACCCGGCTCTGTGCTGACAGCTCAGAGCCTGGAACCTGCTTCTGATTCTGTGTCTCCCTATCTCTCTGCTCCTCCCCTGTTTCCTCTCTCTCAAAAAAAAAAAAATAAACATTTTTTAAAAACTAAAAAATTACTAAAATGGTAAATTTTATACTGTGTGTGTTTCAACATGTGTCCAATCAGTACCTGGCCCACTGCTCAATACTATAGCACTAACTCAATACTATATGAGTTAATATTTTATCATATTCCTTTAGTCTCAATATTGCCCACTGTGACCCATCTCACACTTACCGTTGAGCTCCAGTTTCTTCTTTGCCCTTGGGGTGACAGGATGAGAAGGAGTTCGGCGAGATTTGGAGGTAGAATGCCTTGATTCAATCCTTTTGATCGCATGCTCTGCTGTGGTCCTAGAAGGGCTTTCTATGCTCTTGGTCTTGACTCCCACAGGCTTCTGGCTCCTCGGGCTGCCTTCTTGTAGCTTATCAAACTCTACAAATAGTTCTGGGGATAGTGGTCTGAATGCCTTCTCATTCCAAGACAGTTTCACAAAGAGTATCTTCTCATCTTTCAGATCCATAGGTAACACTTCATCTGGGCCTAATGCTACTACCTGAATTTAGGATGTACAGGTGAACAGGAAGAAATGTGAACCAAATGAGCCAAGGAATTCTTCATGAGAGTGATGATTAAAAATCATTTAATCTGTATCCTTACCTGGAATGTCACTCTTCCAAACTAAAGAGGCACAGACATGGCATAGCAGATTTCCAGTCTCCTAGCTGACACTCCTACACTGAGCTGTTTTCTTTCCCAGTCCAATCTACTCACTCATGTCAAATTTCCCCACAACTTCTCTAAGCACGCTCCCCTGCTCAAGTCCATAATGGCTCCCAGCTCCAGCAAGATCTGATTATTAAACTGGTTTTTGGTACCTTCTAAAATCTGGCCCCACTCTATCTCCTGAGTGCTCAGTATTCTTCCAAATGGCCTTCCATCACTATTTGAGCTTGGCTTGTCACAGCCCTGCTTATCCCCCACACCCCATTATGTTCCTACCTAAATACCTTCTTCCCACTCTGCCTTTCCAAATTGACCCATTTTGCTACTTTAATTTCCATATCTGCCTTTTACTCCTTTTTTAACTCCAGAGACCAATTATTTTGAGGCATATGCTATGCTGGGCTCACAGACTGGAAAAGAAAACAGACTATGGTCATGCCATACTTAAGTCTCTTTGCCCTACCATTAAACCAACTACTTAGGAGCGCCTGGGTGGCT
The DNA here is from genome assembly GCF_018350155.1 of Leopardus geoffroyi. Taxonomy (NCBI): domain Eukaryota; kingdom Metazoa; phylum Chordata; class Mammalia; order Carnivora; family Felidae; genus Leopardus; species Leopardus geoffroyi. The sequence continues at coordinate 42,211,863 of NC_059328.1, forward strand.
CAGTCGGTTAAGCGTCCAACTTCAGCTCAGGTCACGATCTCGCGGTCCGTGAGTTCGAGCCCCGCGTCAGACTCTGGGCTGATGGCTCAGAGCCTGGAGCCTGCTTCCGACTCTGTGTCTCCCTCTCTCTCTGCCCCTGCCCCATTCATGCTCTGTCTCTCTCTGTCTCAAAAATAAATAAACGTTAAAAAGTAAATAAATAAATAAACCAACTACTTAATCACCATGAGACCTTATTTCATATCATGATCTAACCCCATTTTAGGGGCCTGAAGTAGCTCAAAAAATAACCTGTATTTAGTTTCCAAACCAGTGTCTCAATTCATTCTGCAGTTCATCGGAACCTGATTTATCACAAAATCACGTAAAATAAATTTGCCCTAAGCAACTAACACTCTTTGTACTGATCTACTCAAGGTGAAGTCCTCATTTAAGCAAGTGTATTCAGCCTTGCAATGCTTTGTCTGCCACAATCACAGCTAAATATAATTTCCCACTGAGATACATTTGCTAATTCCTGCTCATCCCTCAGGTCACAACCTAAATGTCACTTCCTCCAGGAGGCTCCTAACACACAGTAAGTGCTCTCCATAAATATTTGTTGAGATAAAGTAGGCAGGTAAGCAGAAAAGATGACAAACAGGAAAAAATGCATTTCCGTAGGGTAAATTAAAGCCAGTAATATTTCTGAGGTCATGCAGTTTAGGAGGCAGCCAGAAATAAGCTTCAAGATAGAACTGAGTGTCAAGGCATCACCTACCTGCACATGGCCAATGATGGTCTCAGCATTAATGTTGCTATTACAGGCAGGGTAATCATACCAGAATATCTCCTGTGCTGCAGGCTTCCGGCCCAGCAAATGCCGTTTACTGACAGGCACTTCACAGAATCTGATAAACCACTGGACTCGAGCACGTTTCTTGGAATGAGGTTCAGAATCTAGGAGGGATAGGTGGAAAAGGGAGGGTTAAGAAAATGCAAGAACATTTTATTAAACACTTCCTATGTGCCAGACACTGTACTAAGCACCTGATAATACTTAAGTGACATATTATTTTTAATCCTCACATTAACCCTACAAGGTAGGTATTATGGCTATCTCTCTTTTACAGGCAAAGTAATCAAGTTACAGGGACCTTAAGTAATTTGTCAAAGGTCACAGGATCAACCAGCAGCGATCTGACTCCACCAGCACCCATGTCTTTCTCATTTTGTTCCACTTCCTAATGAGGCTATCTGTCATCAAAGAAGTTACAAAAGGCATTTGAGAGGAGCAATTCTAAACACAGGCGTTGAACAAATCTGGCAAATCAGGGATTATATAGAAGCCACCAAAAATAGCAAAACAAAAATTGTGGCAAAAATTAGAGCATTAGCCACTGAGGTGACTTCCAGCAAACGTATGCTTGCATTTTTTAGCTTTGTCTTTATACATTAATATGATATTAATATACATTAATATCACTCCATACCAGCATCAGGCCCAAGTGAAAGGACATACACAATCACTAGTACCACCATCATCATCGCCTCTTCTCTTCCCTCACTTCAGATAAAGACTGAAGCCATCTAATGGAGCAACACACAAAGATTCTAAAATCTATACACAAAGGCCTGTAGCTCAACTACAGAAGCCCACGGTGCCAATGTGCTCCCCCTGGTGGATGTTAGTTTCATGAGGTTTTCCTCCACATTCCTTTTAGGCATACAAACTGCCACAGGAATACCTACCCTGTCATTCTCTGCCTAGCTTTTGGAAGACACAGTTTTATGTAGTTTCTAATTGCTATCTTTCTTCTTCTTCTTGTTTTTTTAAAGTTTATTTATTTATTTTTGAGAGAGAGAAAGAGGGACAGAAGATCTGAAGAGGGCCCTGTGCTGACAGCAGAGAACTTGATGTGGAGCTTGAACTCACAAACCATGAGATCATAACCTGAGCTGAAGTTGGACGCTTAACTGACTGAGCCACCCAGGAGCTCCTGCTATCTTTATTCTTAATTCCCCTTTTGGAACTCTGCCCCATTCCTACCTTTCTGCTTTGCAGAGGGTTAAAAGCTCAGAAAGTCAGTTGAGGGCTGTGAGTGTGGACATGCAGCCTCTGGTTAACACTACCTTCCCTTTTGTTCCTCTAGAATTAGGGGTAGTAATGGCTTTCTGCACTTACTGATCTCTGGGAAATACCACCTTTTGTTCTTCCAGCCTTTTCAACACTTATACACAAGTCCCTATGGGAAAAACTAAAGATCTTTTTGTTTTCTTGATTGAACATCAACTGACATACCTTCCCAATCCAACTTATCTCCTCCCTTGTAAAAAAAAAAAGTTACATTTGCAAAATTCATCACTATCTTCCTCATACTAAAATTAAAGGACACCAGGGTGCCTGGGTGGCTCCGTCAGTTAAGCATCTGACTTTGGCTCAGGTCATGATCTCGCGGTTCGTGAGTTTGAGCCCCACATTGGGCTCTGTGCTAACAGCTCAGAGCCTGGAGCCTGCTTTGGATCCTGTGTCTCCCTCTCTCTGCCCCTCTCCTGCTCACATTCTGTCTCTCTCTCTCTCAAAAATAAACATTAAAAAAAAATTTTGTTAATTAAATTTAAAGGACACGTCTGTATCATCTATTTTTTTCCTTCCCCCTTCCTCCTGAATTTATCCTTTATCCAAAACTGCCTTAAGGACCATTTTTACCCACTCCTAAAAATAATGGAAAACCTAATTCTTGAACTCCGCCAATCCCATTTTTACCCACTACTGCTCTAGCGAGCAAAAAAGTTTACTAGACGTAACAGGGTACAGCTAGTGCTTAAATGACCCCACCTCAGAATCTAGGGTTCACACCCTCTATGTTGCAGTGAACAGAAAAATCAGCAATCAGAAATCTTGCAGCTCCCAATCATTCATGATAAGGAATGGTTCTCATTCCAGCCCCAAACTCACCATCTTCAAACAACTCAACCAATTTAGCAACATACGGATTTTCATCATCATCCCCTTCAATCAACACGAATTGTCCAACTTGGATGTGAATCTCAGTCAAACTACCTTCTATTTTGACACTCATTTCTCTAGGAGGGAGAGAAACATGTTAGGAAATCGTTTAGGATGGGCCAACCTCTTCCAACCCTCTGGGCACAGATGAAAGTGCTCTCCAACTGGAAATCCCCAAAATAGTTTCTCTCTGATGACCAATTCTATTAGGAAACCAATTCACCCATAAAGTCATATGCCAGAAGAGATGAAATGGGTTGAATTAATTGTTTCAGTGTAAATGATTAATCTAGAGGCCTTACTATGAACCCTAACTTCTCTCAGTTATTGACAAAGAACAAAGGCTTCCCAAGCATGAAAGCTGCCCAGTAACAGTATCAAATTCTTCAGAGACCTCTAGGGCTGAGAGGACATCTAAACAACATCAAATCCCACCCTATTATTATGCAGAAATACACAGAACCCACCTTAAATAGATATAACATTATCATACCTACCAAATTCTATTAATGATATAACATCTTACTGTATCACTGCTTTATTTATGCTATCATCTTACATTAAACAAAACCCTTCCTTATAATCTATTCATATTTATTGTCCCTCAACTCTCAATCTGTAATAACTAGAACAGGCTGGATACAAGTTATTAACAGTTTAGTGTGGAGAAGCTATTATTTCCAGGACACCCAACAGAGTCCATCACTCACTTGTAGATGTGGTAGTGTAGTTTTTGATCCAACAATGGCCTGCCAACCCACGAGTAAGTTTGTCTGGTCTTCAGCCTTGTAGGGTAGTATGCCATGGCTCCTATGTGAAAGTCACTAACTGAGTTAACAAGACAATGCTCTGATGGATTCTAGCACACAGTCCCTGCCTTCGGTGAGTTCAGCCTACTCTTCTGCCCCCAATACATTTTATATCCAGATTTTAGATTTAGAAAACATTTTCTTTGATGAAAAAGTCAAGTTCTATACAGACTGAACACAGGAAATTTAGTATCATCTGTGTATGTCTTGTACTGTCTTATCTCTTCCTATGCACAGTCAATATGTAAGAAAAGAAACTATAAATATTTAGAAGTACTTACTAGCTACAATGCACAATGATAGGTATTAAACATTCAACAACTTGAAACTAAAGACAGTGATACAATGGTTGTAAGCATCTTCATAACACTTATAAACCAGGTCTTAAGGCTGTTGAAGTAGCAAAGGCTCCCTACAGGGGTTTTCTGAACTGAATATTGAATAGTAAGTAAATATTGATAAGATAAAATTAAATGAGGGATTCTAAGGGATGGAGGGAAAAACATGCAAGAGGCATTTAGGGGAATGGTAATGGGTTTTATCAAGTGTATCATTACACTTACACTGAAGACAAAAAACACAAAACCTCTCTGACATTTGAAAGGGGCTTTTCCTGTGCATCTGACAGACCCTAGCTGTAAGTAGTGTGAATAGCAAAAAGAAATGCTTATGTTAAAGTACATGGGGAAAAAAAGGAGACACTTTTACTGATAAAAACAGAAATGTGAATAAAAATCCAAGGATATCTGACAATCCTCTCTACAATTTGAGAGCTGCAATCTATTAGTCCTAATAATAACGCCAATCTATTATTTTAAGTTTAAGTAATTAAGATAATAAATCTTCCCTCTAAATTCAATGCTTTTTTTATGAAACAAAAATTTGACAAAACTGGGGCTAAATAAAAAATTTTTTTAATCCTTTTGACAGAATTACTCTGAATTACTGATAGATGGGCCAATAATTTCAGGCTGTGTTGAAAACAACATCCTGATTAAACAAGCTGGTTTCCTAAAGTTCAGTAGCATGTCCTATATTCTAACTTGGGAACATTCTGACCTATAAGATTTTCAGCTTTTGAAAAAGGTATTTTTTATGGGGCACCTGGGTGGCTCAGTAGGTTAAATGTCTGACTTCAGCTCAGGTCATGATCTCACAATCTGTGAGCTGGGAGTCCTGCATCGGGCTCTCTGCTGTCAGCTTGGCCCACTTGGGATCCTCTGTGTCCCCCTCTCTCTGACCCTCCCCTGCTCATGCTCTCTCTCTCCCTCCCTCCCTCTCTCAAAAATAAACAAAAAAACCCCACACTGAACATTTAAAAAAAAATAAATTTAAAAAAATAAAAAAGGTATTTTTTTCCTATGCTTTGAGGAAACTAATTAGCAAAAAGAAGAAAAGATACTAAGTCATTAGTAAATACACAGCTTAGAAATGATGCCTAAATGATTGCTATTAAAAACATTAATTGTACTATATAATTCACACATAGTACTATTAAAATCCATCTAATTTTGGGGGCGCCTGGGTGGCGCAGTTGGTTAAGTGTCCGACTTCAGCCAGGTCACGATCTCGCGGTCCGTGAGTTTGAGCCCTGCATCAGGCTCTGGGCTGATGGCTCAGAGCCTGGAGCCTGTTTCTGATTCTGTGTCACCCTCTCTCTCTGCCCCTCCCCCGTTCATGCTCTGTCTCTCTCTGTCCCCAAAATAAATAAACGTTGAAAAAAAAAAAAAATTAAAAAAAAAAATCCATCTAATTTTAATTAAGTACATCACAGAAATGAACAAATAGCAAAGACTAAGGAGTAAAAAAAGTAGGAGACTTGTGCTCAAATAAAAAGTGAATTTGGATTCATTATAACCAATAATCTCTTGGTAAAAATTAGTAAAACGTTTTGAATCACAATAAATGTTCAAGGAAATACAGAACACTAACTTACCTTACAATATATGTTTCTTTTAATGGATGATCTAACACAGAACTGTCAGCAGTAAACTTGGATCTTTTCACCTTTCCACAATGCAACCAGGCAAAATAGGCTACAGAGGTAACAAAAGATGCAAATAAATTACAGATCTCACTAAACACTGCCATTAAAAAAAAAAAACCTGGAATATCACTGAGAGTACTTTGCAGCAAACTGGTCTCCCTGAAAACTTTCTATAATTCCCGAATAATCTAAGTGTAGAATAAATCACCTGATTTGCTACTTTGACTATAATATTTGACTCCACTGAAACAACATTTTCATTCTTTCAACCCCCAAATTGGCAAAGAGAAGGACAACCACCTATAAGGTACTCATGTATACCTAAGGGAATCAAATCCAAGCTCTCAGCTTTTTAAAATACAGATGATGGGGCGCCTGGGTGGCGCAGTCGGTTAAGCGTCCGACTTCAGCCAGGTCACGATCTCGCGGTCCGTGAGTTCGAGCCCCGCGTCGGGCTCTGGGCTGATGGCTCAGAGCCTGGAGCCTGTTTCCGATTCTGTGTCTCCCTCTCTCTCTGCCCCTCCCCCGTTCATGCTCTGTCTCTCTCTGTCCCAAAAATAAATAAACGTTGAAAAAAAAAAAAAAAAAAAAAAAGACTTTAAAATACAGATGATATTTTAGCTTACTAAAGCAGACATCCTCCTTCAAAAACCAATCCAAGATAAAATTTCTAGGAGGTCATGAGCTATGATCAATGAGACCAGTATGTGGGGTGCCTGGGTGGCTCAGTCAGTTAAGCGTCCAACTCGATTTCAGCTCAGGTCATGATCTCACGGTTCGTGGGATTGAGCTCCACACTGGGCTCTTCTATGCTGACAGTGCAGAGCCTGCTTGCAATTCTCTCCTTCTCTCTGTCCCTCCCCACCTCAAAAGAATAAAAAATTTAAAAAATGAGACCAGTATATGCACATATATATACAAGGGTGGGTGGTTTACCCTAGGCTGAACAAACAGGGATACTGGAAGAAAGACTGCCTGGGCTTAGACATATAACCTGCCTCCCACTGGTCTATCACTATGCTTCAAGCCTGCTTTCCCAAACTTTAAGCAGATCAAGGTTGTTGGTGTCCTCGGATGTATTACACAGTTGCTGTTCTCTCTTCTTGCATATCTTTGCAGGGATGGCTCAGGTCTCAGCCCCAATAAAACTTTCTCAGGTAGGCCTTCACTGATACCCAATGGAAAGCTACCCTGTTACTCCCTTATACTGTCCATCATGTTCCATTACCCCACCCTATGATCAAAGCAATAAACACTATATTAATTTCTTATTTATTGTACTTCCTATACTAGAATGTTAACTTCCAGGAGTGCCTGGGTGGCTCAGTCAGTTAAGCATCTGGCTCTTGATTTTGGTTCAGTTCATCAAGTTCATGGATTCATGAGTTTGAGCCCCACATCAGGCTCTGTGCTGATGGCATCGAGCCTGCTTGGGATTCTCCCTCTTTCTGCCTCTCCCCTGCTCACACTCTCTCTCAAAATAAATAAACTTAAAAAAAAAAAAAAAAAAAAGAATGTTAGCTTCCAAAAAGCACAGATATTGGGATCTTGTCTATCTTATTCATAACTGTATCCCCAGAGCCTAGGTTAGTACTTGGCACAAAAAAGGCGAATGAATGAATGAATGAAAAAACAAATTGATTTTAAAAACTGTCTGACTCTTGATTTTGGATCAGGTCGTGATCTCATGGTTCATGAGCCCCATGGTGGGCTCCATGCTGACAGTGCAGAGCCCGCTTGGGATTCTCTCTCATTTCCTCTCTCTCCCTCTCCCCTGCTTGCACTCTTTCTCTCAAAATAAGTAAATAAACTTAAAAAAAAAGGATTTAAAAAACCCGAAAGAAATCAGACACCAGAAAATATCATACTATATCAATTCCATTTATATAAAGTTCAAAAATAGGTAAAAGTAACCTATGGTGTTAGAAGTTGTAATAGAAGGTAACCTAGGTGACTGAAAGGGAACATGGTGGGGAGGCTGGATGTTTCTGGGACGCTGGTCATGTTTCTTGATCTGCATGCTGGTTGCATAGGTATGTTCTCTTTAAGAAAATTCATTGACCTGTACATTTGATATGTTCACTTGTCTGTAAATATTTTTCAATGAAAAGTTCAAAAAATTAATGGAGAGTCCATCTAAAGAGGCAGCATAAGATGTCAAGCCTCTTTGTACTGTTATCCCACTTTCTTACCTTATGACCCAGCATTGCATCTCATCCACCATCAGCAGAGAGATCACCCAAGAGGGGTGATGAATGGGGTAGAAAGGCAGTCAGTCTGACTTGGCCTAGCAAAGGCTTTGGCTTCTAGGAGATACCCACAACAGACTCTCAATGTTGCAGATACCAGAAATCGGGAACATACATACCACCCAGTGCAGGGTGCCACACCCAAGGAAAACATAAGGGAGTCATGGTTGCAGTAAAAATGATAGCGGATACATATTGAGCCAATATTATGATAGAAGGTGGAGCCAAAACTCTATGAATTTATCTCATTTAATCCTCAAAATAATCCTAGAACAATGCTAGCACATACTAAGTGCACAGTAGGTACTCAATAATAAATATTTGCTGAATGAAAGGTAGGTGCTATTAGCCCTTCAAAATGATTAACTTGTCCTGGGGCGCCTGGGTGGCTTGGTCAGTTAAGCGCCCGACTTCAGCTCAGGTCATGATCTCACAGTTCATGGGCCAGAGCCCTGCGTCAGGAAGTGTTCACAGCTCAGAGCCTGGAGCCTGCTTTAGATTCTGTGTCTCTTTCTCTCTCTGCCCCTCCCCCACTCATGCTGTCTCTCAAAAAAGTGAATAAACGTTAAAAAAATTTTTTTAAATGATCAACTTGTTTCAATGTTACTCTGGATGGCACAGCCTTAAATTAGAACCCTGAGCAGCCAGATTCCAATGAACTCTAAACCACTTCACTTTACAACACCTGTGTGAAAGTGGATACTGTTAATACATGCCTAAGAGAAGTTGCTTTTGTTGTGCTTACTACAATAAGTCAGGCTTCCCAGGCCACTAACTGGGAAGTCAAATGTATCCCGATTTTCTTACCCACAACATGGGGATAATAATAGACTCTTCCTTCTATTCAACAAAAAATTTTAATCACCCATTGTGTGCCAGGCACTATTCTAGAATTAAGTGAGAAAATGCAAAAATGGTAAAAATCACTTGCCCACTCCCTAATCCCTTGCATTTATTTTTAAGAGATAGTGGTTTTTTTTTTTTTTTTTTTTTTTTAATAATTTGATGAGCGTTATGAAACTCTCCTACAATTCACACAAAATTTTGCTTTTAATTTCAGGGGATTCATAAACCTTATAAAATCCACATATTGCCCTCTATTACGTTAAAAACTGTTGCAGAAGGACGTGGTAAATTATGCTGTCACATCGGAAACCTCCGTTGGCATTCACAAGTACCCAAAAACAGCACGGAAGAGGGTACCATTTTTACGGACAACTAAAAGAGAAAATTGACACATCTAATCATTGTAGTTTCGCAGATAGTAGCCCCGGATAGGAATCTCACATCTCATGTGTCTAAGTCCAGTGCTTTTTCCAACTGTAAAAACAGAAGGCCTTTCTATTCCGGGGTTAGCCTAGAGGAAGTAAAAGACGTGCCAGTAGACTTCTCTCCTAGAAAGAAGGTGGATGAGAGTCCAGCAGTTAAGAGCAGCTCATCTGGGGGTTAAAAAAAAAAAAAAAAGACCTGGGTAGGAGCCCAGGCCTCTCACAAAAAGCGACCTAGACAAGTCTCTCTCTGGGCTCAATTGATACATCCGTAAAATGGAGTCATAACTTCTGCTGCTTTGCCTTCCCTGTGGTGCTTGGTTCACGATGGCTCAAAGGAGGAAAAGATGCAAATGCATCACAAGGGCAAAGCCGATAGAAGATATGGTTACGATCATTAAATGAGAACCTCAGGGCGCTGTGGCCAGGAATACTCACGCTTTTCTGCTGTTGGCTTCCGGTTTCCCCAACTGCAAATTCTCCGTCCCTGACGGAGTGGGAAGCCTTTTACAAATAGGGATGTGGAAAAGAAGAATGCTCCTAATGGGCTTAGAATTTAACAGGCGCTTAGTAAATATCTGCTGAACGAATCAATGATTGAGTGCGTCCACAGAGAAAAACTTCCGCAGTCCCCCTGGCTCAGATCCCCCTCCAGCCCCGGAACTCCACACTCACCAGTTGCCTAAGCCCTCCGATTCCACCGTCTCTGCTTCAGGAGCTCGTGGAGCCGCAGCAATTCTAACCTGCCCCAGCTGGACTCCTCTTACAGCCGCTGGCCGCACGCCGGAGACAAAGCGGGAGCCTACCTGGGAAAGTAGAGAAGATGGAGAAAAGAAAATTTCGCGCCAAACGTCGTGGCCCCGCCCCCAGGCTGTCTCCACGTTCCGTCACCAGCCAGCCATCCAGCCCCGCCCACTTGGGAGGGGATGCACGCCGCTCGTCGGCAAACGTGCAGCAGCCATCATTGATTCGGTCAGCGACGCTGTTAAGCGGAGACAAGTTCCTTTTCTTGCAGCATTTCCGGTATCAAGATGGTGGCTTCAGCTATTTAAAGACTTTCTGAACCCTTCTCCGTCCCTTTGTGGATCTTTTTTTTTTTTTAAACTGGATGTGACGCATTAAAGGAACCGACGGAAGTAGAACCGAAGGAGTTCGAAAATGGCGAACCGTACGGTGAAGGATGCGCATAGCATCCACGGCACCAATCCTCAGTATTTGGTGGAGAAGATCATTCGGACGCGAATCTACGAGTCTAAGTACTGGAAAGAGGAGTGCTTTGGACTGACGGGTGAGCGGGAGCGCGCGGACTCTTTTCCGCCGCCGTGTGGCCCAGTTCTGACTGGGCGCCTCCAAGACTGGCCCAAGGGGGTGAAACAGAGGGGAATCTGTCAGTCGTTCAGAAAAATCTGAGCGCCTACTGTGTACCCAGTTTTGTGTTGCTCTCTGCGGATACTTGTGAATATGCTAGCGCCTTAGTCGGAGGCATGTCTGAGTTGGGTTCTGTGGGTCTTTCCATATTTCATAATTATCTGCTAAGTTCCCAAACATTGTTAAGCTCGGGGACCCTAAAGTTCTTAAAGGAACGTTAACATACCTGATACCCAACTCATGTTCTTACTGTCCCTAAATCTGGACCATTTGCAGTATTTCCACGTTCGGATCCTAATATAAATATCAGTTCTTCAGAAAAGAACTGGTAGTCTTTCAGTCTTTGAATTTTGGCTCCTCATTTTAGTAGCTCTGTTACCCAGTGAACCATGGCTGCTTCTTACTGTAAAATGAGTTTAATGCCCACCTCAAAGGTTTGTTCTAAGGGCGAAATACAATAATGTACAAAAAGTATGGGGCTCTCTGGGTGGCTCAGTCGGTTCAGCCTTCCACTTGGCTCAGGTCATGATCTCATGGTTCCTGGGTTCGAGCCCCCACATCGGGCTCTGCGCTGACAGTATAGAGCCTGCTTGGGATTCTCTCTCTGCCCTTCTGTCTATGCCCCTCCTCCACTCGCACTTTCTCTCTCAAAATAAATACACTTTAAAAAAAGTACAAGAAGTATTTGGTATAGGGGCGCCTGGGTGGCTTAGTGGTTAAGCTTCCCACCCTTGGTTTCCGCTCAGTCATGATCCCAGGGTTGGTGGGATGGATCCCCTGCCTTGGGTTCTTCCTCTGTCAGCAGGGAGCCTGCTTGGGATTTTCTCTCCCAATCAATCTGTCCCTCCCTCACCTACTGCTGCCGCCGCACCTGTGCTTTCTCTCTCTCGAAATAAGTAAACTAAAAAAAAAAAACAAAAAACAAAGTTACAGGTAAATATTTTAAGAAGTATTCAGCAGTGTGCTAGTTGTTACCTATGCCATTACTGTTAACTCCACCTATGCCATTACTGTTGTTGCCACCACTGCTAACTGTGTGTCCATGGACAAGTCATATTGTTTCTCTCAGTCGCCATTAAATTTTGGAGTCATGTCAATTTTGGGGCCTTTTCTCATTACATAATTCTCTCCTTGGATGATCTCCACACTTTAGTTACATGTTATATGTAGATGCCTTCAAATTTATCTCTCCCTCTGAGATCTAAATCTCTTGATTCCAAAACATGCCAACTCGGTATGTCCAAAAGTGAACTCATGATCTTTTCTCCCCCAACACTAAGATTATGTTCCCGTCATATAATTTTATGCATCCTGCATCTTCTTTCAACTGTTCATCACAATTTCAATTATTTTTTCAATGTTTCTGCCTTGCCAGACTGTAAACTCTGTAAGAGTAGTAATTTTTGTCCTTCTTTATCCCTTTACCTGCTTCTCTAGTATTTAGCACCTGGCTACAAGTTGTCAACTGTAATGTTGAATGAATTAATACAGAATTTATCGTAAAGGAACTTGAAATCTGATTTATAAGACACTAATGGTGTCTCTCATACATTATTTGCTGTCAAGTGACAATCACTTGATTGTCACTATAGCCCTTAAACTTTGTACCTTTATTATTCAGATTTGAACTGACAGGTTAAAAAGTAAAATGACTTGTCCTAGTTCACACAGCTTGTGTTTGATTTTGAAAACACTTGTGAAAGATTATTATCCCCATTCTGTAGAGGACAATTACTCAGGGTTATGTAGTTATAGAGTGGTTTGTTGTTGTTATTTAACTCTTGATCTGGCAGTTTTTTGGCAAACAATGGTGACAAGCATGGACTCTGAAATTAGACTGCTTGCATGTAAATCCAGGCCCTGCTACTCTCTGGCTGTGCACCTTGAGCAAGTCACTTAACCTTTCTTAGCCCTCATTTTTCTTAGCTGAAAACAGCCTCAGTGCAGGAACTTCAGAGCTTGTGAAGATTGAGATTATATGAAATGCTTAGCAGAGTATCTCGCATTTAGTGACACTTCAGTGTATATTGGCTGCTGCTATTATTCCTACTCAGACATGCTTATTCTCCTAATACGAAATTATTGATTAGTATGCAGGAGTACCAAAGCTTGAACTAACTTCTCTCCACTTCACACTGGGAAAAGCTGGGCTTAATGTGTCTGAGATGCCACTTTATTTTGTTTTTGTTTTTGTTTTTAGCTGAACTTGTAGTCGATAAAGCCATGGAGTTGAGGTTTGTGGGTGGTGTCTATGGTGGCAACATAAAGCCAACTCCCTTTCTGTGTTTGACCTTGAAGATGCTTCAAATTCAACCCGAGAAGGATATCATTGTAGAGTTTATCAAAAATGAAGATTTCAAGTGAGTGAAATGTTGACTAGCTAATATAAAAGCTTCAATTTCAGTGATCCAGAATTTGGCTTTGGTTAAGAAGAGTGAAAGCAATGTATCTTATTTCTACAGAGTTCCACCCTACAGACTTTGCTCCTGAGTTCTTGAGTTTGTATTTTGTTTGTTCTGATGGTTTTGATCTTCTTTACATTCTTAGTCTTGGTAACTTCCCCCACCCCCTTGCCTCTGCCACCCAAAAAGCATTTCACAAATTCACTGAACATAGATTAAGCAGAAGTGAGTGCCTAATATGTTGGTAACACTGGATGCTCAAAGATGAAGAAAACTACATTGTGTGGTAGACAAATAGGAAAACTTTCATGTAGATATAGGTTCATGTCCAGACTCTGTTACTTATTGTGACCTTGGAGAAGTTACTACATTTTCTGAGCTTTATTTATCTGTAAAATGGAGATGAGGATACCAATTCAAGATTGATATGAGAGTTAAAAAAGATAGTGCTGGGGGCCTAGGTGGTGCCTGAGCCCTGACTCATGGTTATGGCATCGAGCCCTGTGTCAGGGTCTGTGCTAAGTGTGGAGCCTGCTTAAGATTCTCTCCCTCCCTCTGCCCTTCTCCCCACTTGTGCATTCTTCTCTGAAATAAAATTTAAAATTTTATTTAAAATAGATAGTGCAGTGCCTGTCGCATGGTAAACACCCCCAAAATGTAAGCTGCTCATACTATTTTATTATTCATTCTCAAGGAGCTCACAGACAAGTATAGGAGACAGACATGATAGCTTATTAGGTGCCACCCTCTATTCTAAGGGAGTTACATATAGGTATTTAACCTTCACAACAACCCTATAAAGTTATTACCCCTGTCATACAGGGGAGGAAACCTAGCACAGAGAAATTAAGTAATTTCCTCAAGGTCAAACAGCTAGTAAGTGGCAAAGCTGGCTTCAGTGTACACATTCTTTTGTACTTTATTCTGTTTGTCATATAAAGAAACTGCTGAGTTTGAAATGCCTACTAGTTACTCCAAGTGGAGATTTGAGTGGGTAGTTGGATACAGGAGAAAAGAAAAAGGAATTTTAACAAAACATTAACAGCTAGAAAATAGCTAACTTTCATTAGGCACTATATGCTATGCTTAGCACTGCATGCACATTTCTCACTAAATACACCAAGCCATTAAATTAGGCATTATCATCTCCATTTTACAAGGATTGAGAAAGTAAGTAACTTGCTTAATATAACAAAATCAGTAAGTTATGGACTCAGAATGGTAACCTAGATGACTTTGACTTTTTTCCAGAACCAGCCTTCTGTGCTGCCTAGCAACTATTTATATATTCACATCTATGTATATTATTTCTTGTATTGTTAGTAAATATATATGTCCTGTTGTTAAATTCAGTATCTGATTTGATTCTTACAGCAATCCTGTGAGGTAAATAAGTTCTATCTTCATGTTACATAGACTCTGAAAGTTGATCAACATGTCCCAAGTTCCCACAGCAAGTAAATGGTAGAATGGGAACTTGACGCCAGGTCTCCATATTTTAACTATCTTTCTGCTGCCCTATGTTGCCTCTAAAATTGCAGTTTTCTCATATGCCAAAGAAGAGAAAGAACTTGTTCATCCACTACTGATATGAAAAAAGGCAGGTGTGAAACTCAAGAATTTTTTTGAATGGCCTGTAGCTTCACTGTCCTCTGTCTGTCAGGTATGTCCGCATGTTGGGAGCACTTTACATGAGGCTGACAGGCACTGCAATTGATTGCTACAAGTACTTAGAGCCTCTGTACAACGACTATCGAAAAATCAAGAGCCAGAACCGAAATGGGGGTGAGTATGTTGCCAAATGTCTGGACCTTCCTCCCTGAACCAGTTTTTATTTCACCAGTATCTCTCCCTTCATATTGTAACATACGTTGTGAATGTTCCTCTTCATCCATTACATTACCATCTTCATTCAGCTTCTCCACCACCTGCACGGAGTACTCCATCAGACTTCCTGTTAGCCTTACCCAGTCTGTCCCTGGTTACCTACGTTTTCAATTGCATCTTGTGTCAATCTCAGCCTTCCATCATGTGTTCCCTCCACATGTGCTCCATCCCATAAGATCTACCTTTAGAATGACCTCTGTAAAAGCCTTCCCCAAACCTCCCAAAGTTAGTTTTCCCTATGTTATATCATTACAGTTATTTTTAGTGGTGTCTCTTCTAGCACTTTATTTCACACTGCAGTATAGATTAAGTATACTTATACTTCTGTAGGAATCCCCTGAAAAATAGTGTGTCCAATGGGGGCAGCTCCATACATTTTACAAAAAGGTATTTTTTGTGGTAGAGTGGGATTCAGGGTAATACAGTCAAAATATTTTTCTTCTCACTTAGTGTCATAACCAAAGATTAGGAACATTTGCCTTTCCCTTCTAGATGTAACATTAAGCAGTAGAAAGTTAAGATTTTGGTGTTTTACTTTAAATTTTATTAACTTGTTAATTTGTTTATTGAATAAATACATAGTAACTATCAATATCATGCCAGATTCTGTGCTAATACTGGAAATAACACGGTGAACAAGGTGGACATGGTCATGGCCATGATGGAATTACTTATTTATGATTATACTATGTTAAACTAAGATGGGGTTTCTCAACCTATTGACAGTTTGATCCAGATGATTCTTTGTTGTGGGGAGCTGTCCAGCCCATTGTAGGATGTTTAGCCATTATCCCTGGACTCTACCCACTAAGATGCCAGTAGCATCCCCATTAGTTGTGGGTAGCAAAGTGACCCCTGGTTGAGAACCACTGAACTAAGGTAATGTTTACGATAAGAATCCTGAAAAGGCTATTGTTTACCATATAAGATACATGTTCTATATTTAAAAACATAGTGCGTTCACATAAGAATTTGTACTTGAGTTATATGATCTGTTCAAGAACATCACCCCTATACAATTCAGGACTGTTTGCGCTTGCTTTTGTGTTGGGTCTCCTGCTAATTCGGACAGCTTTATTCATCCCTTTATCGCCAGCTGTAAAAGAGGCCTGTTTCATAGATGGCCTCAGTAGAGGTGAACTGAATGAATGAAGATAAGTGATGATAAGGCTGTGAATGGCTATAGTTTGAGCCAGGTTTGTCAGTAATCCCTTCTCTGTAACTGCCACACTGAATAGCTTTACTAATGAATATGCAGGAAGGGGAGGCTGCAGAGGGTTTACACTTTCTATACCAAGTACTCTATATTTTACATATAGAGTCTTAAACTTCTTTTACTTGTTGGCTATATAAATTTATTTCCAAGTTGCTTAAGCTTATGACTTTTCTTTCAGAGTTTGAACTGATGCATGTGGATGAGTTTATTGATGAACTGCTGCACAGTGAGAGAGTCTGTGATATCATTCTACCCCGGCTACAGGTAAAAGATAAAGGTCTCTTATCAGAGTTGCCCTTCTCTCCCCAAGACAGGCAGACAGACAAGTACACATACATAATAAAACACCGGAGCTCTACGATCCTAGGGGCCCTCTTATTAAGCAGTCTTACTACTATGAAAAAGGGGATTGGGAGTGAAAGGAAAACAGATAAAGTATTTGAAGAGTAGGGCTTTAAAAGTGAGTTAACACAGCAAGACTTTCTTCTTTAAAATATTATAAGGAAATTGCAGGATATAAAACAGGAGAGTCAGGAGTGGTAGACTGAGATCTGAACCCCTTAAATATCTTTATAACCCTGCTCCCTTCCCTAATGATTATCCATGTAGCACCTTTCAGGAATGGGTTTTGCAGACTATGATTTTAAACCTACTGTCATAAAGTACATAGGGAAAACAGATAAAGTAGGTTGCCTAAAGAGAAAGGGAATGGTCTGTAATGGAGAAATGAGCAGGGAATTAGGAGATTAAATTTCTGGGTTGTTGTTATAGCTGACTAGCTGTGGGACCTGGTTTTATTTCCCCATCTATAAAATAGGGAAATTAGACTACTTCAGTGGTCTTTAAAATGCTCGGTGGAACTGTTTTAAGGCTACTGAGAGCAATAAGAGGAAAAAGCCCCACATATTCAATCACAGCAACTCCTTTTTTCTCCATGTTACATATTGGGCTTGAGAGTGAGATTTCATTTGAACAAAGACTTTTGCTCTTTTAAATGGCTTTATTATTAAAGTGTAACTGACATACATTAAACTACATACAATTTGATAAGTGTACAATTTGGTAAGTTTTGCCATATGTATACACCCTTGAAACTGTCCTCACAATCAAAAATAGTGAACATATCCATTATCCCAAAAGTTTCCTTTTTTCCTTTTGGGTAATCCCTTCCTTCCCTCCTCCCTCACCCTTAAGCAACCAATGATATGCTGTCACAATAAGATTAGTTTGTGTTTTGGAAGTGATACAGTATATACTCTTCTTTTTTTGTCTTCTTTCACTCAGCAAAGTAATATTTATTTCATAATAATTATTTCAAAGTAGGGAATAGAGTGAAATGCAGGTATCTGATAAACGGGTCAGATGAGGCAGCAAATCAGCTGGATAAAAAGCAGTTGGTAGGTAAGTGCTCACATTTAAATGCAGTGAACCAAATCTTCCTCCATAGTGACCCAGTTAAAGGAACCTATAAAATAAAAATCCTGAAAATGAGTGTGATAAATATTTCCTGTTATGTATTGGCTATTGTAGACTGTAGTAAAGAGAGTAAGATTTCGGGGTGCCTGGGTGGCTCAGTAGTTGCTTAAGCACCTGACTCGATTTCAGCTCAGGTTATAATCTCACCATTCATGAGACTGAGCCCTGCGTCGGGCTCTGCACTGACAGCACAGAGCCTGCTTAGGGTTCTCTCTCTCCCTCTCCCTCTCTCTCAAAATAAACTCTAAAAAAAGAGTAAGATTTCAAAACTGAAAGCGTGCTTTCAGGGCCCAGTTCTCACACTTCATTGTGGTTATGTTAGCAATCGTTATTAGCTGCTATCATTTTTAAAAATACTACAAGAAATGGATTGCTTTCAAGTGCAATCAGTTTGTAGCCAAAGGATTGAAAGTCCATTCAGCTTTAAGCAAGACTATTGATGTAAAGAAGATGGTCTGCATAGAGTCTAGAAGACCACAAAGCATGCACCGAGAGAGAAAATTGAAATCTGACTGATGCATATCACCAAGAAGTGTGGTCTGGTGTGGGCCTCTATCTGTTCTGGATGAAGTGATCCTTAACACTTTCTTTTGTTCTGATTCTGTCCTTGCTAAGTACCTCATCAATTTAGCTTCTGATGTGCCTGGACATTGGCAACAAGCTGCTCTGGGATGAATTCAAATTTCATCAAACACAAATACAATGAATTAATATAGTGATTTTAGTAGCTTCTGAGTCTTGTGAGCATTAGGGATTTGGGATGCCCTGTCTGATGCAGTCTTAGATCACAAACTGGTAATCCTGTGACTGGAGGGCCTTCTTCCAAGGAGCTCTTTAATGAGGTATTGACTTCACTGAGTGGCATCTTTGTCTCATTTCTCCCAAACTTCATAGAATTTTGTTAGGGATGAGTGAGATGTAAGCTAAATATTACTATTTATTCTAGAGCTGTCCAACATTCTTTATGTCCTAGACAGGAGAAAATGGTAAAGGGATCTTATGACCCAGCAAGTCCATTTGGCATTTTTTAACTCATCTTTGCCTTTCAGTTCCCTAATCATAGATAAGCCTGCTAAGTCACATCTCAGAAGAAAATGGAATCAGGAGTTCCAGTGTTCACACTGAATGACTCACACTGAACTGTATAGACAGTTCTCTAAATCCTGAGTCAGGTAGAGAGTTGGTGGTATTCCAGAGCAGGACCCAAGGCACTCTTTAGTCGCCAAACTGGGCTGAGCCTCAGTGGGTCTCTTAGGGGAGATTCTGCTCTGAGCCCCTGTTGCAACTACCAGCCACCAGAGTCACAGCTGTGAACATACTGGTCCTTGTATATGAGGCTCCATTTTTTATTCAAGGCTATACCTATACGGCCTGATATTTCAGTGACTGGAAGAGTAAAAGACCACAGAGAATAAGCCAACAGAAAATGAAGTTGTTACCTTCAACTTTGTATTTATGTGTTTCCAGGGGGATATGTGAGTATTGGTTCCAAGTATGTTAGATTCCTTAGGAAAATCTTGAACTGTCTAGGATGTCTTTGAAATGAAATTGCCTCAGCTGTTGCTCCCTAGTCTTCCTGTCAATCCCAGAAGCCCAGTGTTGGGGCTTCAAGACATAGGTGAGAGAACAAGGCCCTCTAACTCTCATTATGCTTTCCATAGAAACGCTATGTGCTAGAGGAAGCTGAGCAACTGGAGCCTCGGGTTAGCGCTCTAGAAGAGGACATGGATGATGTGGAGTCCAGTGAAGAGGAAGAAGAGGAAGATGAGAAGGTCAGGCTCTCTGGGAGCTTAACAGTTGAAGGAGGGATAATTATGGGGAAGGGATGGGGGAATGGTCCTTTCTTGTTTTGTTTTCAGACTTTACTTTTTAACTTTCTTTAACCAAAAAATACAATATTTAAGAGTATGAGCATTGAATTAAATAGACTTTGATTCGTATCTCAGCTCTCCATAATCTTGTGCAAATTAATTTCAGTCTTTTCTTTTGTAAAGCAAGGCTAATGATACCTTTCTCTTAGGATTGTTATGGATATTAATAAAAGGATATATACAACGCCCTTAGCACAGTACTGGGACATTATAATTGCCTCATAGTTGGTAGCTATTTAAATAAATACTTAGGACAAGAATAATAATACTGTTCATAGTTGAACCTATCCTAAGGAGTAAGCCTAGTTTAGAAAAAGAAAATACCTGAGGTGCCTGGGTGGCTCTGTCAGTTAAGTGTCCAACTTTGGCTCAGGTCATGATCTCACGGTCAGTGAGTTCAAGTCCCACGTTGGGCTCTGTGCTAACAGCTTAGAGCCTGGAGCCTGCTTTGGATTCTGTGTCTCCCTCTCTCTCTGCCCCTCCCCACCTTGCGCACATGCTCTCTCTTGCTCTCTCTAATAAACATTAAAAAAATTTTTTTTAAAGAAAAATACCTACTGCATGATCATGTTCTTTACTAGTTATAATGCTGAAAAATTGAAAGGAACCCAGCTGTCAGGGAGCACTCAGGTAAACTATTAAAACTATTAGCCATTAAAACTGTTATGAAAAGTACTGTATATGATAATGTAGAAGTATTCATGGTTGAATTAGAAAAGAAGGATCTGAAACATTTGTGATTAAAATATGCATAAAAAAAGGCTGGGGGGGAAAACAAGAAATGCTGGATTATGGATTCTGACTGCAAATGGAAGTGTAGTTCTGAGCCAGTAGGCTCCCTTTAAGGTGAGTGCCAACGGAAACATTCATGAATTGAAAGCCATGCAAGGCTGAGGTGCTCTTATGTGGTGAGTAAACCAAAAATAGGCATTCTGTTTTTCTTTTCTTTTTTCTTTTAAAGTTTATTTATTTTGAGTGAGAGAAAGCACAAGCGGGGTAGGAACAGAGAGAGAGGGAGAGAGAAAATCCCAAGCAAGCTCTGCATTTAATGCAGTGCCCAGTGCAGAGCTCGATCTCCTGAATGCTGAGATAATGACTTGAGCCAAAATCAAGAGTCAGACACTTAACCAAAAGAGCCACCCAGGCACTCCTGTTTTTCCACTTTTTTGATGGAAAATTTCAATCACGTGCTAAAGTGGAGAATGTGCCTCCATTTATCCATTACCTAGCCTCCATAATATCAACTCAGCCATTTTATTTCTTCTGTATATCTATACCAAATTGCCCCCACACCAATTTTCTTGACCTATATCACAGCTATCCTGTATTTCATCCGTATTTCAGACAAGGCCTAACTGTGATACCATTAGCACCTCCAAATTAACAGTAATTCTTTAATATCAGATATTCAGTGTTGAAATTAAAACTATATGTTAACTAGAATTTAAATTAACCTTGAAACAAGGAAAAAGACAAATATTCAGGATTCACATATCCCCAATTGCCCTATATTTTTTAAGTTTGAATTAGTATTCAAAAAAGAGCCATAAAACAAGTAGTGTTATTCTATACAGATTTTTACAATCTGTGTTTTTCTGACTGTGTCCCTGTGGGGTCACTTAAATTTGTCCCTTATTATTTCCTATAAACAAATTCTTAGATCTGAAGGTTCAGTTGGATTTGAGGTACTTAGAGTAGAGCAACACTACTTTATAGGTACTGGTGTGTACTTCCCCAAGGGTGAGCAAAGTCTGGCTGTCTTTTTTTTGTCAAATTAGGAGCTATGGTGCCTAGATGATCTCTGCCTAGACCCATTAGCAGTTGTAAGATGGTGATATTCTAATTTGTCTTTTCATCATTTGTTACCTAAAACATTGCTGTAAAGAGAAATCTCCCACATCAACACTTAATTTTTCCTAGGTACAGTTGATATAGAAAAAAAGATCAATACTTGATTATTTCTCTTTATCAGTTTCTAAAATAATTAGTTGACTCCATAGTATCCTCCCAATGTGATCAATGTGCTTTTGTGCCTGGTAACGTTGTGAACTCATGGATTTAAGCAAATTGGATGTTTGGAACCATCATGGTCCTTGCTGATGCTGAAATTGTCCCCTCTTTGGCCAGTGGGGGACCCCCAACTTGACTCAAGAGACTGATATAATCATGGTAGTCTCAGCCTCCTTGCTTCTGATACATTCTAGTCATGTCTTCGAAGCTTCTGCCCCAAACCTGAAACTAGCCATTTTTCCAGGGAGCCCTTGGTTTCATTTAAAGGGATAATGGTATTTAGATACCACAGTCTGGGCACTATAAATGCTCATTGCTATGGGTTTGGTCAATATTTCTAGGTCTTTACAGTTGGCAGACCTGGAGGAAATTTTTAAGATTAAAGTACAGCATGAGTTTATACTTTAATCTTCTTGATCTTACATCTGTATCTCTTCTTTCTCATTGGAAATCCAGCTTCTTAAGGAGATAAACAGAATTACTTCTCACTATTCTCACATTGTCCCAGAATAAAGGTACCAACACTAGAATAATAGTGGGATTATTGGAAACCATTCAGTTTATTTGGTAGTTCTTTTTGTCCTTAGGGTTCTCTATGTATTTGTTGTTTTAAAGTCACTTGGAGGTGGAATTTGGGCCAGGATGAGGAGGGGGTGTATATACTGTTCCTAAATGGTTCTGTGTAAGTTATCTCTTTTCCAGTTGGAGAGAGTGCCATCACCTGATCATCGCCGGAGAAGCTACCGAGACTTGGACAAGCCCCGTCGTTCTCCCACACTGCGCTACAGGAGGAGTAGAAGCCGGTCTCCCAGAAGGTAAGGCCCTAGTCATTGGCCTCTTCCAGAGAGACTTTTAGCACGGTAGCAAAGAAGTTTGGACTTCAAAGAAGGAAAAAATTCAGATTGTGAAGAATGTTTGCCTAGTGTATTAATTGCTATAGAACAACCACCTGCAAAACCTCTGTGGCAGACAGTAACCATTTATGTAGTTCACAAGGCTATAGTCAGTGATTTGAAGCTGGGCTAGAATAGAATAGGCGGTGTAAGTTCACTCACCCATTTTGTGGTCAGCTGTCTGTTGGCTAGTATAAGATGGCTTTTAACTAAGATGACTGAGGCAACTCATCTCTTCTCCATGTGTCTCATTCTAGGCTAAGTTAGGCATGTTCTCATGGCAGTGGTAGAATTCAAGAGCAGACAGCCTCAGTCACACAAGTTTCCTTCCAGTATCTGTTAGTATCCCATCTGCGAATACCCCATTGGCAAAGCAGATGACATGGCCAATCCCAGACTTACAGTGGGAGGGTGTTAATAAAAAGTTACAGAACAAAGGGCATGGATACGAGTGAAGAATTTGGACAGTTTTTGGAATCTACAACTGCAGTGCACCTTAAGGTTTTCCTCTTTTCTCTCTGTATAGGCGGAGTAGGTCTCCTAAAAGGAGGAGGTAAGCCTTCAGTTGATTTGTAATGAAAGATAGGGTTTTGGGGAAGGGGGGGTGCTGTTGTGGTGAATATATTGTCAGATAAAGGAATCTGACCAGTCATCTCCACAGCCCCTCCCCTCGCCGAGAAAGGCATCGGAGCAAAAGTCCAAGACGTCACCGCAGCAGGTCTCGAGATAGAAGGCACAGATCCCGCTCCAAGTCTCCAGGTATAGCCTTTGGGCCTTTTGCTATTGGTTGTCTTCAAGAACTGTAATTAGCCTAGTCAGCCTCCTGCAGTACAGAAGTGCCTGACTGTATTATTGCTTGAAAAGAAAAGGAAATGAACTTAGAATATGAAAGTTAAGAGTTCACATCTTGACTCTCCTTTATATGATTTGCTAAAAAGATGATGAGCTTCAGTTTTTTCATCTGAAATTATAGGAACACCACCCAACAGAGTAGTGGTAAATAAATGTGATTTTTGTGCAATCAGCCATAAAGCCTTGAATGTATATAAAGTGGGTTCAGTTCTTCTGACCACCGCCCCCACAACACACACATTTCAGAGAAGTGCTACCAACAAGAGCTGTCTCTAGCATAAGCCAAAAAAAATATTAAGCCAATTAAAGGGATTGGGGGAAGTGAAAATGACAGTGAAGGAGTAGGTAGGTAGAATACCACTCATCCAGTGGCCCTTTCTTCCCTAGGTCATCACCGTAGTCACAGACATAGGAGCCACTCAAAGTCTCCTGAAAGGTATGGACCGATCTCTATTTTGACTTAAGAATTTTTTCTTTATTCAGAAATTAAAGCCCCAATCATAACTAAGTTAGACCTGAAATTTTGTTTTGATGGGAATATTTAGGAATTTTCCTTTATTACAGGACAAAATTGGCCTTTTGCCCTGAGAATTTTTAGAACTATATATGTTTCGTGTTCGTTTGTTTTTTCCTCATAGGATTACAGCTTTGGATAGTGGTAAGGGCATGAGCTTTGGTCTCAGGAGACCTGTGATTAAATCCCAACTTTTAACATTTAACAGTTGAGTGACATTGGACAAAGTCACTTTCATTTGATAAATTTTCATTAGAAACCTCTATATGCTATTATACACTGTCAGGTGCACTCTTAACCTCTCAGAGCCCATTTTCTCAATGGCAAATTTTGGATAGTAATGCCTCACTCAGTGTTGCTCTGAGACAGTACACCAAGCACATTTAATAAATATTAGGTATTGGGGTGCCTGGGTGGCTCAGTCAGTTGAGCATCTGACTTCGGCTCAGGTCATGATCTCACAGCTCATGGGTTTGAGCCCAGCATCGGACTCTGTGCTAACAGCTCGGAGCCTGGAGACTGCTTCTGATTCTGTGCCTCCCTCTCTCTCTACCCCTAATCTACTCCCATTCTTTCTCTGTCTCTCTCAAAAATAAATTAACATTAAAAAAATAATAATAAATAAATATTAGGTATCTCCATCCCCATCAGTATCTGCATGCCCCTGTCTTCCTCAGAAGTTCTTGCCTAGCTCCTTTAACACCTGTATTACGATTTGTATGTGTTACCATTTCAGATCTAAGAAAAGCCACAAGAAGAGCCGGAGAGGGAATGAGTAATGGACTCAGTTTGGTTTTAGTCCAAATGGCCTCATGTGGATCTGAAGTCACCTGTCTATGTGGAAGTATCAAGACCTACACCTTAGGCAGCTATGAGAATATTTTAGCTCTTTTTAACCAAGTTTCTCCACTTTTTTTTTTTTTTTTTAAATGAAAGAGGTGCTGAGTTTTGTATCGCTTTTTGAATCATAATCCACATTTGAGGGATAGCACTTCCCAAGGGCTGCTTTCGACCCCTCTGTACAACCAACCTTGACTGTACTCAACTTTGTAAGGGATTTGAGGGGTGGAGAGGATGAATGACAAGGAGAGGATGTGGCTGCATGGTGACCCTTTTATTATTAAATTTTACACATCCACTTTCCGTATTTCTGTAGTTTAGTTTTGGTTTGCTCCGTGATTAGAACTGTTCTGAGAATCCTGAGATTTGTGCTGCTGCTGTTACACTCAAAACTCAAGTCAGTAAAACCTATTCTCTCCCAGACTTTTTTTCAGCAGCACTACGTAATAAACATGAAAACTGATGAGTTAGCAGCAGCTTTGTAAGAACAGAATGTATTCAAATGTTAAGACTTCTTCTGGATCATTTAATCCAGTTGCATTGAACAGTTCACCAATGGAACTTAACACTTTTACACAACATTCTTATATAATGTTTTTTCTTCCCCATAAGCCTTGAATTCTAGGTTATGGTGCTCAGCCTTTACCTTGAAAAGACTGTCATTATTTTCCAAGTTTAGTCGGTAGCAGTGGGCCTATAAGATTGAAAAGGAGAGTTAAGTATCTAATACCATTCACGGTTTTGACTTCATTTGCTGGCAAATAGTGCCATTTATTCACAAAGTTAGTACAGCAGGAAGAGGCCAAGCTTTAGAGGGGACAGGTGGTGAAAGTTCTTTTGGTAGTAAAAATGAGGCATTCAATTTTACTTAAAGTATAGAGACTGCTACGGTATATCTAGATAAAGCCCAGGTTGTTAGAAGTAGGAATTGGAGTTGAGCATAGTGATCTAACCCTGAATTAACAACATTTAGGTAATTGTGGAAGATGTAGAATTAAATGGGGGCTGCCCAGGAAGTGTGTGTTTATGTAAGAAAAGCCAACAACAGAAGCGTAGGCAACACTCAACACTGGTGAGAGAAAGCAATGCAGTCAACCACCTGAAAATGGAAATGAACTTTCAGAAAGGTAGAAGAATTAGGAGACAGTATATCAAAGAAGCTAAGGGTTTGAGGACTTAGAAGCAAAATAAGAACTGCAAAGTGTCCATGGGCATTGATAATCAAGAAGGTGTTGAGATCTTTGCTAGAAGAGTTCATTCTACTAGTACTTAACTTTTTTCCTTTAAAAAGGAAACAGTGGAAAAAAAAGAGGGGTGGGGGGAAGTGACTGGACTTCCCACAGCTCTGGACCTACCAAGAATTCTGAAGACCAATTGCCTCATACGATCTAGTTTCTTGGGAAGCCAGATCTGGTCACAGGATTAACATTCTTTTGCTTGCTGTTGAACTGAAGGACTTTTGCAGCAATGTTAAAGCATTTTGGGAGATTTGAGATTTTACATTCTTCAACGATTCCTCACCTGGTAATACTTGAGCTGATAAAAGTCATCCATAAGAGCCAATGTTATTCATCATACAACTATATATAAGACTGCCTTTAAGAATTAAATATAGGGGCGCCTGGGTGGCTCAGTTGGTTAAGCGGCCGACTTCGGCTCAGGTCATGATCTCACGGTCCGTGAGTTCGAGCCCCACGTTGGGCTCTGTGCTGACAGCTCAGAGCCTGGAGCCTGTTTCAGATTCTGTGTCTCCCTCTCTCTGCCTCTCCCCTGTTCATGCTCTGTCTCTCTCTGTCTCAAAAATAAACATTAAAAAAAAAAAAGAATTAAATATAAGCACCTCTATTTATATCTGTTATAGAGTCCTAGAAGTTAGTTCTTTACCAAAGTGATCCGGATGGAAAGAAATGTCTTCTGGCTTAATGACCTATGGACCAAGTATATTGTTAAAATATTCATTTTAAAGTATAAGATTAAGAAATTGAAAAACCTGCAAAAAAACCCCAAAAAACTCGACAATCTTAAATAACAGAAATAAGCCTCGTCTCCTCAAACAAACTATAAACTTAAAGCATACTTATTTAGATGTATGGAGAGATCTGAACCAAATTGTAGTACAGCCAGCCTAAAACAGGAAGCAGATTGTTCCTATTCTTTTATTAGTGACAAAGAATTGCAGACGAGATGAAGTCTCAGGACAAACTTTGCTGAAGGGCCATTTCTGTCATCTGTGTGCTAGCCTACTGGATGAGGCCTTGGAACTGTAGCTTTGTAAACCTTTTTTGACTGTAGCCTATATTAAGAAACATTTTACATTTTACCCCTTTACACATGTATTCTATACTGAAACATTTCAGGAAAAAAACATGCAAAATGCATTCTGATATTTCCTATACAGTATTTTGTGGGTTAAAAATTTTTTTTAATGTTGAGAGAGAGAGAGACAGTGCAGGAGCAGAGAAGGGGCAGAGCAAGAGAGGGACACAGAACCCAAAGCAGCTCCAGGCTCTGAGCTGTCAGCACAGAGCCCAAAACGGGGCTCGAACTCACAAGCCATGAAATCATGACCTGAGCCGAAGTTGGATGCTCAACTCACTGAGCCACCTAGGCACCCCTTAATACATTTTTAACACTGGGTGCAAATTACTAAATTGATTTCACTTCCCACAATTAATTTGGTTAAATCTTCCAATATAAGAACTCAACTGAAAGCCTCATTCCCTGAGCCCCTTTCTGTTATTTCCCGCATATAGATTGATCTGAGGTTAAATAAGCATTACTCAGAAAAGAAAGACCACAGATGCTGGTCACTCCCTGCAGAAAGTTAAAGTAACAAGTTCTTCAGACTCAAAAAAAGACCATTAACAGGATGCATGGGTGGCTCAGTCAAGCATCTGACATGATCTCACAGTTTGAGTTTGAGCCCTGCATCAGGCTCTGTGCTGACAGCTCCGAGCCTGGGGCCTGCTTCTAAATCTGTGTCTCCCTCTCTGCCCCTCCCCCACTCATGCTCGTTAGCTCGCTCTCAAAAATAAATAAACATTTTAAAAAAAGACCATTAACAAAGTGATGTTTTAAAAAAATGCGAAGTATACATGTTCAAAGATGAGACTAAACAAGCTTAGTAGAGCTTAAATGATTTAAAAAACTGGACAAACAAAAGCCTTATTATAAAGCAATATAAAATAAATATAAGGCATATAAAAAATAGGCTGGAGAAAATAAAAATGGGAAATAATTTTTATTTTTTTTTTCAACGTTTATTTATCTTTTTGGGGACAGAGAGAGACAGAGCATGAATGGGGGAGGGGCAGAGAGAGAGGGAGACACAGAATCGGAAACAGGCTCCAGGCTCTGAGCCATCAGCCCAGAGCCCGACGCGGGGCTCGAACTCACGGACCGCGAGATCGTGACCTGGCTGAAGTCGGACGCTTAACCGACTGCGCCACCCAGGCGCCCTGGGAAATAATTTTTAAAAGACATATAAAGGTAGTAAAACACTTGAAATCCTACATATGCATAATTCACATTCCTGATGAAGAAAATTGAGCAAATTTAAATATCCAGATACAAGAAAATTTTCTTGAAATAATGAACAATCTATTAAATAGCCTGATGAAAGTAAGACACAAAGAATTACAAGGACATCTAAGCAGAGAAATCAAGTCCTGTATAATGAGGGGGAAAAAATCAAGCTGGTCTCAGATCTTAGAACAAACTTCACAAGGCAGTGAAGCAAAAGGCTCTAGGGGTAAAGTTGTGAAAGGAATTTTATACCCACCCAAAGTTGTCTTTAAAATGTAAAAAAGGGGGTGGGGCGGCTGCATGGCTCAATCAGTTGAGCAATGGACTTGCTAGGGTCATGATCTCGCAGTTCCAGTTTGTGGGGTCGACCCTGTGTCTGGCTCTGTGATGGCAGCTAGGAGCCTGGAGCCTGCTTTGGACCTCTCTCTCTGCCCCTCCCCCATGTGCTAGCTCTCTCAAAATAAAACTAAAAAAAAAATTTTTTTTAACATAAAGGGAAAGGACGCCTGGGTGGCTCAGTTGGTTAAGCGTCTGACTTCAGCTCAGGTCATGATCTCATGTTTTTGAGTTCAAGTCCTGCTCTGTGCTGTCAGCACAGAGCCTGGAGCCTACTTTGGATTCTGTGTCTCCCTCTCTCTCTGCCCCTTCTGGACTCCTGCTCTGCCTCTCTCTCTCTCTCAAAAATAAACAGTAAAAAAATTAAGAACAAAATGTAAAGGGAATATGCATTCTAATCACTTAGGAGAAAAATGGCTGACAATAAAACTCACCCAACAAGAAATTAATAAAATTCAGGATTTAGGAATAAAAAGCAGCAGTAAAAGGAATGGTAGTAAACATTTTAAAAACTCAATAAAAATGGGAAATAGTTTTAGGACTTGATGTGAACAAAATGTGTGGACTTTGTTTTTCATAATAGGAGTCCTACACTTCACTAAAACATACATGAAAACCAGGAAAAAATAACTCCAGCCTCTTTAATGTTTTCTATAATTGCCCTTAATTTTAAGAGGAGTCTTTTAGTGGGGCGCCTGGGTGGCTCAGTGGGTTGAACATCTAACTTTTGATTTTAGCTCAGGTCATGATCCCAGTGTTTGTGAGATCAAGCCCCGTGTCGGGCTCCACACTGAGCATGGAGCCTGCTTAATTAAGATTCTCTCTCTCCCTCTGCCCCTCTCCCCTGCTCATTCTCTGTTTAAAATTTAAAAAAATTTTAAGGAAATCTTTTAGAACTACCATAGAAAAAAATTTTTAAGTTGAGCAGTTCATTTCACTTTTTGTTAAATCCAAGTAAAATTAATTTGTTATATTTACTGAACATAGCACATGAGCCCACTTTCTAAAAACTCTTTGTATGTATGTTTGTCTATGTTTAAGAGAGATAGTTGGGGGTTGCCTGGCTGGTTCAGACAGAAGAGCATATAGCTCTTGACTGGGGATATGAGTTTAAGCCCGACATTGAGTATAAAGATTACTTAAATAACTCTGCTTTGGGTCCTCTGTTCCCCCCCTCTCTCTGCCCTCCCCTGCTTTTGACGCTATCTCAAAAATAAACATTAAAAAATAGTATTAGAATAAACCTGAGGCGTGCCTGGGTGGCTCAGGCAGTTGAGCGTCCAGCTTCGGCTCAGGTCATGATCTCATCGTGAGTTCGAGCCCTGCGTCAAGCTCTGTACTGACAGCTCAGAGCCTGGAGCCTGCTTCGGATTCTGTGTCCCCCTCTCTCCGCCCCACCCCTGCTTGTGCTCTGTCTCTCTCTTTTAAAAATGAATAAACATAAAAAAAATTTTTTTAATAAAAAAATAAAGTAAACCTGAGGTTTAAAAAGTATTTATGATTGATGGATGATTTCTATACTTTGTTCCTTTATTTAATACTTTTTTAAAATGAATACATTTAAATTATCCTTCACAAGGGAAAAAATTAGTTGTTCCGACTTTAAAGCTATTTTATAAGCTCACCAACACATTTGATGTATTTTTGGGGACCACAAAATGGTAACCACCTTCCTGGAGGCAGTTTGGCAATATATAGCAGGAATCCTAAAACTTTTACCTTTTTTACCTAATAATCCCATATACAAATATATATCTATATATATTCACCATGCTAGAATATATACAAAAATAGCTTTATCCCATCATCTTATATAATTTTTAATAAATGAGGAAAAAACAGCAAAAATGTCCATCTGTAGGGCACTTAACAAATAAATTATATGGTACAAAATTAATATTCATACTTTGAATAACCTTTAATGGCAATGGAAGATACTAATCTCTCCATGTCATTAAACATTATACAAAACATTTCAAAACAATATGGTCTTAAGTGTGGTGTGTGTGTGTACTCTGAATAAAGATTGATAATTTTGGCACTTCCAACTGCTCTACAATGAATTTGAATTCACAATCAAAAACTTTTAAGTTTACAACTTCTAAGAGAAGTTTACAAACTTCTAAAACTGAGCTACTGCTGGTATAAATTACAAACTTAAGTATTATTACAGTTTTCCACTTGGAACAGTTTTGCCAGTTATTGAGCACTGGTAATTGCTGAAGGAGGGACAAGTGAGATACTGAAAATTACTATATAGAACACTGTCACAAAAGTAAAGCCTAAATTACTGGGCTTTATAAAACCCCCAAAATACGTTTTTCCAGGTGATATATACCTCTTTCCTTTAGAAAGTAAAGCTGAATTAGGGACAGTCTCTTATTGGAGATTTAGTAATCTCAATACCTAACAGGGTGCTCAAACTCACAACCCCCAAGATCAAGAGCTGCATGCTCTTAAGACTGGGTGCCTCAGAGATTTTTTTTTTTAATTTTTTTTTTCAACGTTTATTTATTTTTGGGACAGAGAGAGACAGAGCATGAACGGGGGAGGGGCAGAGAGAGAGGGAGACACAGAATCGGAAACAGGCTCCAGGCTCTGAGCCATCAGCCCAGAGCCCGACGCAGGGCTCGAACTCACGGACCGCGAGATCGTGACCTGGCTGAAGTCGGACGCTTAACCGACTGCGCCACCCAGGCGCCCCAGAGATTTTTTTTTTTAACGAAAGTTTCAAATAAATACAAAACAGTAAAATGAACACTTTACATACCTCATCATCTGTTCTCCAAGACTTGAAAAAAGATTAAATACATGAACGCTATTTAAAAAAAACCTGAATGCTGAGTGTCTAGGTGGCTCAGTCAATTAAGCATCATCTGACTTCGGCTCAGGTCATAATCTCACAGTTCATGAGTTTGAGCCTCACATTGGACTCTGCTGTCATCGCAGAGCCTACTTCAGATCCTCTGTCTCCCCCTCTCTCTGCTCCTCCCCCACTTGCTCTCACTCTCTTCCTCAAAACTAAAAACATTAAAAAACAAAAACAAAAACAAAAACCCACCAATGTTTCAAGTCATATAGGCATACCTCGTTTTACTGCACTTCACTTACTGCCCCTCAAAGATACTGAGGTTTTTTGTTTTGTTTTGTTCTGACCAATTGAGGATTTATGGCAACCCTGCATGGAGCAAGTCTATTGGTGCCTTTTTTTCTGATAGCATTTGATGACTTTGCGTCTCTATCACATTTTGGTAATTCTCACAATATTTCAAAGTTTTGTATTATTGTATTTATCACGGTGATCTGTGCCATGGTTTTGGGTGTCACAAACCATGCCCATATAAGATAGCAAACTTAATAAATGCGTGTGTTCTGACTGCTCTACCAATCAGCCATTTCCTCATCTCTCTCTCTCCCCTTGGGCTTCCTTTTTCCCTGAGACATAATATTGAAATTAGGCTAATTTAGAACCCTACAGTGGCATCTACGTGTTCAAGTGAAAGGAAAAAAATCAATCTATGTGGCAAAACTACATTTTTGTCTTATTTTAAGAAATTGTTACAGCCAACTCAACCTTCAGCAACAACCACCTGATCAGTCAGCACTCAAGTCAAGACCCTCCACCAGCAAAAAGATTATGACTCACTGAATTTCAGCTGATGGTTAACATATTTTAGCAATAAAATTAAGGCATGTACATTTTCGACAATGCTACTGTACACTTAAATCAACTACAGGATAAGTGTAAACGTAACTTACATGCACTGGGAAATCAAAAAAGGCATTTGACTCACTTTAATGCGATACTCGCTTTATTGCAGTGATCTGGGACCTAATCTGCAACATCTCCGAGGTATGCCTATATTTTAACAAAAACATACACTGGGCCAGCTATCTCATTAACAGAACAAATGAGCAAACTCCACCATTTAGTAGGATTCTGAGAGATACTGAAGTTTTAATATGAAGAACTTACAGTAAATAGACCTGATCTTAACATTTAATAAATACCTTTTCAGGGCTGTAAATATGGCAGGAAAGCCCTCAACCTCCTGCAATAGATTTCAAGCATCTTCCAAGTTGGAAAATATGGCAAAAGCCCAGAGTCTCCTATTTAAGTAATGCATATCTGAGGAAGCAGAACAAAGATAATACACTGTCCTTAAAATACATTTGTATTTACTTATTCTGCAGATTTCCAAATAAATCTATAGGATCATTTAGTCCAAAATCCCTGTCAAATATGTAATTGGGAGGTTTAGACAAAATGACCTCAGCTCAATGGATAGTACCAAAAAGAGCTAAAATACTACTAACAACACAAGTTTAATTTCAACTATAATCAGTTACCACAACCATTATTGGTAAACACCATCCTGACAAGTGTGCATTCCAGGTAGTAACAGAACTCAGAATGGATAGTCTGGCACATACTAGTACCTCAGTAAGTAAGAAATCTCTTCCCTCCACTCAAATTGCCAGTATCAGTCTCAGTGTTTAAAAACTCTTCTTCAAAAGGTCTGTTTCCATTCTCTTTCCAACATAGAAGTGTGCTACCTTGGAATTCACTTTATTGTTTTGCACCTCTGTTTTCTCAATGATGAACAGACATGAAGACAGTATATGTTTCTATCAACTTCATATGAGTGTTGTGAAGATCCAGTAAAATAAAGGACATTAAAAAAGATTCTTGGTTCTCTAAGTCTGTAATTTAGAATGCTCCATTCACTGAGAGTAAAACAAATCTCTAAATTGTTACATATCTCCATGATCTAAACAACCATATGAATTAACCAAATTTGACTCTTGTCAAAAAGATTTATTAACTTAAAATAGAATTACTTCAAATACAGACAAAAGCAACTTTCTGTTCAATTTTGAATATTTTCAATATACAAGAATGTAAAAGAAAAAATTCTGAATCTTCACGTTGTAGTTTTATTTTATTATTTTTTTTTTTTTTTAGCTTTTAAAAAGTTTTTGGCACTACAAGGTTCTGTAAAGAATAGAAGTGACAAATTTAAAACACATGAAAGTTTTTCCTAATTCTTAAGAACAATATATATAAAGTCTGAAGCAACCAAAGTATGAATACAGCTAATAGAAAATAAAGAATGTAATTTTTTAAATTCTCTCTTTATACAATTCATCAAGATTAAACAAAACATAAAATTCCCTTAAAAATAGGGTAATAAAATAGATGAAATTTGTATCACTCAATTTGGTGATACTAGTAAAAACTATAGTTCATATTTATATACAAATAATACAGTCTTTAAAAACAGTCTTAGAATTTAAATAAGCTATCTAAACGTGTTAAAATTTTAAATCAGGACCTGATTTGTTTTGCTTTCCATTAAATGTCACTTTTTCTGCTGAATGTAACTGACATTGAGGTACGGATACCCTTGAGACAGCAGGATTGGCTGGTTGCTGTGCATCGGTAGACCAGCTGAAAGAAAATGGACTCGCATTACTCCGACACGTTTCCTCTTGGTGGGTGGGGACAACGCTCTCTACACCGACGGGTGGCACATCTGTCTGTTGGACACAACACAGACAGGAAACTGAAAGGCTTGTGCCTATATATCTGACAACCCTTAGAATTAATAACTTGTAGCTAGTTCTCTTTTTTTCTATTTATATAGTAAAGAGGAGATAAAGCATGTAAAAACATTTCGCAGGAGAAAGAAGAGGAGAGCAGGGAAACATGGGTATGTGAAAGAAAAGAGAGATGAAGGAGAGGTACCAAAGGCAACAAATTCACCAGGGAAGAATTTCAGACTCCCCCCAACCATCCCACCAGCCCACCAAGCCCTTATATGATTAATAATAACTTTTTTCAACCTTAGTTCTTTACTCAGAAGATTAAGTCCGCCAGAGTCAATGTTCTGCCATTCTATAATATAGGGATGGCCCAGCAATACACGGATAGTTTACAAAGGCTTAAATGAATCAAGCCTGAAACTTGTACCAGGGGTTTCCCCTTAAAGTTACCATTTAATTCAGTCAGCATTTCTTGAGTGCCTTTCTTTAATTTCTTGAACTCCTAGTTTAAGTGTCGTAAGTAACTGACTCTAGTTTTTTAATTCATAGGTTAACGAAGAGCTGAGGGCCAGACTCAGACATTCCCTATTAGAACTGAAATACCTTCCAGGCAAGTAGGCTAGATAAAATGCTACAAGTTCTCCTTAGTTTGTAATATTCATTACTTAGATCAAACCTATTATTGGTATGTCAGCACTAACAGAATAAATGAATTCTAATGTCATTCAAGTTCAACTAAACAAATTTTGACTATGTCACTATTCAACTCAAAAACTTCTATTAAATCCACACTACTTACTAAACAGAGTCCAAAAAGTTTTTCATAATATGGCCTCAGCCTACCTTCTCTAGCCTCATCATGTACACATCTTTCCCATCCACTTCATCCTCTAGTCCTATTATTTTCTCTTCTTTTTTCCTCACTATGCCAGGCAAAACTCCTCGACTTTACATATATATTCCCTCAGCTAAGAATACTCTTCCCCTATAATCTCTAACAAATCTCTAGGAAAAACAAATCCTGTATCTCTTTCATAGTCTAATTCAAATGTCAAAATCTTGTGTGATTTGATCCTTGGTGTCCATATCTCCTATAAACTCTGCTAGGATAACATTTAACTGACTCCTTCTAAGTTCCTATCCTTGTCTATTTTACATGTCTGGCTCTTCTAAGTGTACAGGTTTTACTTAATTCTTGCCTGAACAAGCACCTAGCACAGTGTGACACACAGTATGCTCTCAATAAAATGTTTACTGAATGCATAAAATCTCACTCCTGGTTCCTGGCCTTCACAAAGCCACCTTTGTCCCAGAACAAAACCCACCCAGCCTCTTAATGAATTTGTAAACAACGGTACCTTGAGTATAGAACGGTTTGTTGGGCTGAAATCTGGCATTTCCCTGATGCATGAAGTTTTGATGCAAACCATAAGGCCACGAAGCTGGGACAAGAGGGAAATGGGGACGTGGTGCATGTTCCCAAGGAATTGGAGGATTTAGTCCTGGAAAGCCTGGCTCTGCATTTCAACAAGACAGGAAAGACATACTTAAAATATCAGTTTGTTCATTTAAATATTCTTTCATTCCACAAAGATTTATTGAGTACCTACCACTGGACAAGAACAATGCTAAATGTAGAGGATACCAATTTTTTTAAGAATCAAACACTGTGCTCAAATTATTCATAAAAGAGACATACAAAAGGTAGAGATACAATAATAAGTAGTCATTGCTATAAGAGATTGGTGGAAGGTGCTCTAAAGAGGGAACTAGGGTGCCTGGGTGGCTCAGCTGGTTAAGCGACTGACTCTTGGTTTCAGCCTGGGTTTGGTTTGCGAGTTCAAGCCCTGGGTCGGGCTCTGTGCTGACAGTGTGGAGCCTGCTTGGGATTCTCTCTCTCCTCTCTCTCTGTCCCTCCCCTGCTTGCTTGGGCACTCTCTCTCCCAAAATAAATATTAAAAAAATAATAATAATAATGAAAAATAAAGAGGGGGCTAACCTATTTGGTTCAAGGCTAGAGAAGGTTTTCCTAAGATGATTGACTAAACTAAATTTTAAAGCACAAGGAATTGTTAGGCAAAACGGGGCAAAGAGGGCATTTTAAACAGAAGGAATAACAAGTACAATAGCCAGGAAACAGGACAGTACAGCAAGTTTGGGAAGCTGCAAAAACAATCAGCAGTACCACTAAGGAGTAAAAGGAGGCAATGAAAGAAAAAAAGGCTGGATGGATAAGGTAGGATTTACATTTTATTTTATTTTTTAATTTTTTGTTTTTTAATGTTTATTTATTCTTGAGACAGAGAGAGACAGAGCATGAACGGGGGAGGGGCAGAGAGAGAGGGAGACACAGAATCAGAAGCAGGCTCCAGGCTCTGAGCCATCAGCCCAGAGCCTGACGCGGGGCTCGAACTCACAGACCTCAAGATCGTGACCCGGGCTGAAGTGGGACGCTCAACCGACTGAGCCACCCAGGCGCCCCAAGGATTTACATTTTAAAGAACTTTAGTACATCATTAAGGAGCTTCCACTTTTTCCTAAAGACAATGCCACTATCCTAGAAACAACTGTATCATGGTTCAAAAGGCAATTCTATTAGAAACTGAAGCACTGCGGTGTACTGGTTGAGAACTTGGGCTTTGGAACCAACCAGGTCAAAGTTCAAATCCCAGTTCCAAAAATTACTAAAGTTCAATTATGCACCTCTGGCTGTTGTGAGGATTAAATTAGATAACAAAAACAATGTGGCTTGCACAAGTTGTGGTATGTAAGTAGAGACTCAAAAAATAGGAGTGCTATCCATTCTATGGCAAACAACCCCCACAATCTACTTCCCTTTAAGATGTAAGTACATCTTTCAAAGTGCATCTTTTCAAATTACTCCTAAGTAATTACTCCTAAATCTTTTGCATCATTTCTGGTGGCTTTTCTCATCCAGGGTCACAATGTGGCAGGAAATAATCTGAAAGACACTCCCCTCATTCACTAAACTTCCTAGCAAACTCAAATTAAGAGGTACTGGATAGGGAGGAGTACACAGCCAGAAAACTAAAACCCATACTAGCCATACTCTTAACAAACTCAGTCTTCTCAGGAGGTAAGCAGAAAAACAAAGCAGCTGCTTTGCTGAAAGTTCATAAAACCAAGTTACAATTAAGAACTGAAGCTACAGGGTATATTTTTTTGCTTTAAATGAGACTGGGTATATATATTAAGGTCTTGACCAACTGAGAAATGTGTTTTGACATCAAAGGGTATTTCTTAGGATATATTCCAATCTCCCTTGGCCACTTTTCACAACTAAATATTTTCATAATATATTCTCACCCAATCCTTCCATTTTCAACAAATTAGTAATTTTAGCTGTAATATTAACTAGGAGTTGTAAATCCATTCCACATATAACAATATAACATTTACTGAGTAATCATTATATAATAAAAATAATATATTATATGAATAATGTATCTACCATACATCCGGGCACTATATTGGACACGATGGAGACAATGATAGAGAAGAAACAATTCACCGCCTTCAGAAGTTCAGCCTAATGGGTTATGCAAACAAGTAAACTGGCAATTTCATAAGACAAGTATAAAGATATAGATATTAAGGAAACATGGAAAAGAAAAAGGATACCTAGCACAATTGGAGGACAAAATCAACAAGAGGGGTTCCTGTTAGAAAGTGAGCTAAATTTAAAAATGGAAGATGAATGAGTCACCCAAGCTTTGGAGCAAAGCAAAAGGAGGTGAGAGTAAGAAGGAGAGATAGGGAGAGAATTTTTCCAGGCAGAAGGAACAACTTTAGTAAACAATTAGGGGTAAGAGATAATACAGTATGTTCCTAGGATGTTAATTAGTTCATTATGACTGACAGAGATCAACTAGTGGTGGTACTGGGAGGAATAAAACTGTAAAAACTGAGCCACTGTATCAAAGGGCAAGACACTGGGTCTGTGTTCATTATATAACCCAGTGACTATCATGGTACATGTCATAGCATATATACAATAAACATTTGTTGAATGACAGAAACAGAGATCACATTAGAATGAAGATGTATGGGTTGCCTAGGTGCTAGGTGGCTCAGCCCATTAAGCATGTGACTCCTGATTTCAGCTTAGGTTATGATCTTGCAGCTTGTAGGTTTCCAGCACCACACTGGGCTATGTGCTGACAGTTCAGAGCCTGCTTGGGAGTCTTTTTCTCCCTCTCTCTCTCCCCCTCTCTGTGCCCCTCCCCATTTGCACTCATTCTCTCTCAAAATAAATTAAAAAAAAAAAAAAAAAGAATGGTCATATATGCCACATATCCTTTGATCTTGGAAATCTGAATGAGTTCCCATACTTTGACATTTCTGCTCAGCAAAATACATTATATGTATTGTTCCAAAAGAGAGCAGAGGTACTTCTTCCATCATGGTACTCTAAGCAATAGCATATTTTTGTATAAAAAGTACTAAAATACTTGTGGAAATTGATAAAGGGAAAGAATCAAGCTTTTAGTCTTTTCCTATATTTCAGGATAATCAAGTAGTTAATAAGAAAAAGTTCTTTATAGAAGAATCACAAGCAGTAAATAGAAAATCATCATTTTACAACCCCTAGTAAAATAGCAATTATCAGAAATAATTATCAGTAACAGCTAAAACTATTATGTAAAAATTAATGGGATGCTTCATAATGGACAGAACACACTGATATCACCTAACTCATTGATCAATCTTAGATCACTAAAAGAGGAACAGCGAGAGTAAGTTCTTTTTGAAGTGAGGGAACAAGAAACATACAGGACCAATCAAGAGATAAATTCTTGCCAACAAAAATAACCTGAATCTAATCCAGCTTCTGGACCTAACCTCCAATTTATAGGAAATATGGGGACAGAGGTACATGTTAAATAATGCCACAAAGATACAATTCAGCCAACATCAGAATATAAGAAGTTCTACAGTTTCTTTAATAAACAGTTTATATGGGGGAAAAAATAGTGAAGAGAAAGTATTACATATTAAAGGAGACTTAAGAAATAAAATAAGCATACACTTATAATGTAAGGGCTTTGTTTGAATCCTGATTCAAATAAATCAACAATAACAGTAATTTTAGAAAAAGAATAAAAATGAACAGGTATTAGGTGATACGGGGTATGGTAATGGTCTTGTGATTTTTTTTTTTAAAGAGATACAAACAGGTTTATAAGGAAATTTGATCCAATGTCTGAGATTTGATTAAATACTAAAGCCAAAAGAATTTTTTAAATGAGGTAAAGGGGTCAAAGAATAGCAAATATTGGTAACTGTTAAAAGCTGGGTAACAGGGTGCTCGTCCTACTTTAAAACTCCCTCCTTCTGTGTACATTTCAAAAAAGTTTTTAAAATAAAAATATAATCAACTAAAACGTTGAATATTAAACAAGATTTATGGTATATGTATTTTTAATTATGCAAATATTAAAAAAATGGATGGTAACACACCTAAGTATTACTTGGCAATTATGTCTAGGAATTGAGATTATGGATTATCTTTTATTTTTCAAATGTTCTATATTGAAAATGTATTACTTACATATCAGAAAAAACTAGTAGTTTTTAATGCTACAAAGTGCTAGTAATAGCTTTTTAAAGAATTGCTCCTTACTTATTAGTAAGAATTGTTTCTTACTAGGGCAAAGAACAAAGTTTTGAAGAAAGAAATTGATCTAAAACTTGGATCTACTATGATTAATTACAAGAGCATGATAGTAAGTTACTTAACCCTACAGTTTCCTAAATTATAAAATGAGTGCTAGTAATGCACCAAGCAGGATTGCAGTGAAACTTTAAAATAATCATAAAGTTGACTCTTAAAAACTGAGAACAAACTGAGGGTTGATGGGCGGGTGGGAGGGAGGGTAGGTGATGGGTATTGAAGAGGGCATCTTTTGGGATGAGCACTGGGTGTTGTATGGAAACCAATTTGACAATAAATTTCATATATTAAAAATATATATATATAATAAAATAAAATAAAATAATCATAAAGTAAGTGACATTTATGTATATTACCTCATTTAATATTCACAACATCCCTGTGAGTTAGACGCTATTAATATCCTTATTTTACAGATGAAATCAATGCATAAAGAGATTAAGCAACTGCCTAATCCCACATAATAAATGGCAGAGCCAGGATTCAAATCTAGGCAGTCTGAATCCATAGCCCATATACTGTATCTAATCCTATACTTGCCCCTCTGTAAATATTTCCTCACTTTTATTTCCCCCAGTTCAACCAATAAAACCAACCACCCAACCTTTCTACAGACATATACAAAAGAAGAAAAGGAAGGGTTACCCGAATTTCCCACTGTACCATTGTTCACCAGGGAATTTGGAGCCACAGTACGAGGCCAGTGTCCATCATGAGAGGAGTTAGGGATCGCCACAGGTCTGGCAGCAGGCTGTGCAAAGATGATGCTGGGATCGTTCAGGCCAATATTGCTGGGGGCACTGCCTGGTGCAGAGTGGATCACTGGGCCGTGAATAGGCCAGGACGGGGCAGGGATCTGGAGAGGGTGCATTGGCAACAGTCCCATATTGTGCATGGGAGAATACTGAGCTGGTGGTGACTGGGGAAAGTTATACATAGGCATCTGGACCTGATGTGGGGGCTGGGCTCCCTGCTGAGGTGGGCCAAGCTTGGGTTGGGATCCTGGCTGGGATGGAGACTGGGTAATGGCAGCTGACTGGGATGAGTTCTGTGGAAATGGTTGGGGTTGAGGAGAATAAGATGGTGAATCAGACTGCAAAGAGAAAAAGATAACATTTTAAAATTAATTTTAAAACATCTTACTATTATAAAAGCAGAGATAATCAAAATACAAAATTATGGAGTTATTTCATTAGAACATTATAAACAGAACTCTATAATGTGTATAATAAACAATAATAGAGCCTCATTTTACATGAAAATAGAATTTTCTTCAAGATCCTCAAACCCTCTCTGACATATGTACTACCCTATAAACCCTTTCACTATCCAAAGAAAAAGACCCCAGACGTCATTCCCATCATGCAGAACCCACATTTCCAACTGTAACTAGAAACTTATATCTAAATATCTCACAGCCACTTTGATTCAGTCCCTCAACAAGTGTTGATTACGTCTGGGCATTGTTTTAGGTGTTAAAAATACAACACTAACATATATGCCCTCATGGAACTTAAAGTTTATGGGGAAAAGGAAGAAGAGCACATGAAGATTACACAAGCAATCAAAATAAATTAAAATGATTACTA
The DNA here is from genome assembly GCF_018350155.1 of Leopardus geoffroyi. Lineage (NCBI taxonomy): Eukaryota > Metazoa > Chordata > Mammalia > Carnivora > Felidae > Leopardus > Leopardus geoffroyi. The sequence goes on from NC_059328.1 coordinate 42,253,186, forward strand.
TGATAAAGAATGTATAATGTATAGTATATAAGGAAATCCCAAAGCAGGAACACCTAAAAGTACTTTGGGAAGAGAGAAAGATGAATGAAAGTGGAAATCAAGGAGAGCTTCCCAAAGGAAGCTGAGACTCAAGGGTAATAGAACTCAGTCTGATAAAAGAGAATAGGGATAAGGGGAAGGAAAGAGTGTTTTGAGCAGAGAAAACAACATGACTGAAGGTCTTTAGGCTCATGAACACCTGGCTTTTTTAAGTAATGGGATTGTGAAATAAGTTTAATATTACTGGAGTACAAAGGCAGGGGAACAGCAGATTTGAGGTTAAGAACCAATGAGGGGCAAGATAATGAAGGGTACTACAGCCCTTGTAGTTAAGACTTTATCCTGAGGGCACTGGAAAATGACCAAAGGGTTTTAAGTGGGTCAGGAACACCATCAATATGTGTTTTAGAAAAATTATTCTGGCTTAACAGGAATGAAACAGAAAATATTAGGGGGGAAAAAACACTAATGAGACTGATTAAAAGGCTGCTACAATAAACAGTCCTGAGATGATGGTAAGCTAGGCTACAAAATAGGGACAGGGAAGCAAATGGCCGTGAGCTCTTTTTTATAGGTAGAAACAACAGGATTTGGTGACTGATTTGGATGTGTGAATTGAGGGAGAGGAGTAGTTCTGGAAACCAGAGAATAGGATCATTCAATGAGACGGAGAACACAGGAGCAAGAAGAGGCCAGTCTAGGGATTTGGAGAAAAATGTTACATTCCAGACATTTTGAAGTTAAAGTGCTTTGTGAGACATCAGAACAGCAGTGTCCATTAGGCTCTTATCCAAATATCAGGTAACAGAAAAGTGAGTGTTGGAAGCAAAGGGTAGAAGTAGAAGCAGCACAGGAAAGTGGTTAGAGCATAGGTTTTGAAGACAGAGCCTGAGGGTTCAAGTTCAATTTACAAGTGTGTTTTGACCTCAGGCAAAAAACTTAAATCTGGTTTTTTTACCTGTAATGTATAAATAATGAACTGAATCTACCTCATAGGTTTTTGTGTAGTTTAATTAAAATACATGTGGAAATATAAACACCAAATTAAGGATAGTAGATACATTTTAGTAGCTAGGAAGGGATGGTAGGAAGGTTTTAAGATCCAATATGAATGCATAGGGATTGTTGACTATGGGTAATTTTTTAATAAATCAAAGATGACAAAATGTTAAGACTTTAATTAAAGTCTGGTGGTACTACATGAATGTTTATTATTTTCTGTACTTTTCTAATATTTTACAGGAAGAAATAGAAAAAAGCATATATACAGTACATAGCACTCAACAATGTTAGCTAATATTACTGCTGTTATGTAACATTTATGAAAATGTCAGACCCATAGTAGGTACGCAAATACTATAGGTGAGGATAGTGGGCTGCTTAATGTTCCCAATCTCTCCCTATATTGATCTTCATATACTCTTGGAATTTTTTTCTAGTGGGTGCCTGGGTGGCTCAGTTAAGCCTCCGACTCCCGGTTTCGGGTCAGGTCATGATCTCACCTTTTGTGAGTCTGAGCCTTGCATGAGGCTCTGCACTGTCTGCAGAGCCTGCTTGAGAATCAATCTCTCTCTCTCTGCCCCTCTCCTGCTCATTCTATGTCTCTCTCAAAATAAATAAACCTTAAAAAAATTCTTAAAGATTTTTTTCTAAAACACAGATATCAGATTTAGCATGTTTAATAGTTAACAGCTTTGAAGCTACACAGACCTAGGTTTGACTCTTTTAGTTTCTCTTATTCTCAGCTTCCCAATTTGTAAAATTTGATCATACTAACACCTTCCACTTCACATGGCCGCCCAAAGGATTAAGTGTGACAAACCAAAACATAATGTCACATTTAGAGTAAGCAAACATTCGATTGGTATTGAATTAATTAACTTAAGAAGTGCAAGATGAATACAGATTTACATAAAGGTAAAAAGCAACTCAGCAAATATGAAACTTGTGAATCTGAACTCTAATTCAATATTCTGCTTTCACAGGATATATTTCACTAGGTATTCAAATTAGCTATGAGAAGACACATAAAAGCTTCAAGCAAGTGCAATACCATGCATGTACTGCCTTAACAGTATTAAACCCCAACACATCTCAATTTTTGTGTCTATTTTTATAAATGTTGCTGATATTTTTCCACTAGGCAAAGCCTAGAACCTCAAAGTCATTACCTTATTTTAATCTACCAACAAACATATTAGTAGTTGTTGTCTTACTTTACAAATAAGGCAGAGTCACTGAAGTTAAGTAGCTTGCCCCTAGATACAAACCCAGATATACATCACTCCAAAAGTAATGCTCATTCCACCTCAGGTGACTAGCAAGAATACCACTACAAAGCACCAAGTAATCTGGATGATTGTATTTGAAGTCTGAAAGATCAACCCTATCACCCATCAAAGATAGTACTATCTTCCTGCCAAGACTAATCCATTTGCAGGTTCAGTACTTACACATTCTGAGGACTGTCTAGTCCTTACGGACTGATCACCCTGTTGCTGGGCTGAACCAGCCACTTGTTGGGCATTTACGAGGTTGCGGACCAACTGGGCTGCTAAGAGAAGACATCAGAAAGAAAATCAACAGATAAAGAAAACAGCAGAGAAATGACAATCAATAAACTCCCTTTCTCTGTTAAAGAGTCTCAAATCTTAGATTTTATCAACTTGTACTTTTAAACTATGATTATGCATGTGAAGGACTTGTAACAACATTTTTGTTAAAGTCATTTTTCAATCTTGTAAATCACTAAAAAAATATGCTGTGGAGGATGCCTGGGTGGCTCAGTTGATTAAGCTTCCGACTCTTGATTTTGGTTCAGGTCATGATGAGGTTCATGAGTTCGAGTCCCGCATCAGGCTCCGTGCTGACAGCACAGAGCCTACTTGGGATTCTTTTTTTTTTTTTTTAATTTTTTTTTTTTTAACGTTTTTTTTTATTTATTTTTGAGACAGAGAGAGACAGAGCATGAACAGGGGAGGGGCAGAGAGAGAGGGAGACACAGAATCGGAAACAGGCTCCAGGCTCTGAGCTGTCAGCACAGAGCCCGACGCGGGGCTCGAACTCACGGACCGCGAGATCGTGACCTGAGCCGAAGTCGGTCGCTCAACCGACTGAGCCACCCAGGCGCCCCTACTTGGGATTCTTTATCTCCCTCTCTGTCCCTCTCCCAAGTGTACACGTGTGCATGCACACACTCTTCTGTCTCAAAAATAAATAAACTTAAAAAAAAAAACTGGGAATAGAAAGGACAAAAAGACAAGTACTGCTTTTCTAAAGGAGACAATATATTTCAGAAAATACCTTCTGCAGGGCGCCTGGGTGGCTCAGTCAGTTAAGCAACCAACTCTTGCTTTCAGCTCAGATCATGATCTCACCTTGTGAGAGCAAGCCCTGAGTCTGTCTCCACCCTGGGCGTGGAGCCTGCTTAAGATATTCTCTCTTCCTCTCCCTGCTCGTGCACACATATACTATCTCTCTTTCAAAACGATAAATACATTAAAAATGTTATCAACACAAATGACCTTATTTCTACCAGAAACTATTTTTGGCTTGTTCTATTTACCAGCCACACTGCTATTCCTCTGACGGGCCAGCTTGACCTCTGGGCACTCCCTTCGTACATGTCCAGCATCTCCACATATGAAGCATCTGAGGTCTCTGGGGTCTCTAAACTCTCGAGTGTCATGGAGGTCTCGGGGATCAAGAAGGTCTCGGGAGTCTTTCTCCTCTTCATTCCCATCCTTCTCTTCTTCACTGTCTTTCTTCTTTAGTCTAAACAGTAAACTGCTGATACCAATAATGTGGGGCTAGGGACTTGTAAACTGAGTGAATCACAGAACAAACTAAACTATACAAGAGTCTCACAATAAAGGGATTAACATGCTCATGCTTTCATGCATCTTTTTTAAGGCAAAAGAACTCATATTTAAAGCACATCTACTAATATGGCAACAACTGGGTATTCCAGTAGTTTTATAATACATTATCAAATTAGAAAAAATTTTTAGTATTGAATTTTAATCTTATAACAATCAAACAGAGGCTGGTATTTATTAACTCCATTTTACAGAGTAAGAAGTAGATGCTTAGAGAAAGCATCTTCTCATTTAACAATCAGTAAATAGCACTGATGCCACCTAGGAGTTCATTCTGTCTGACAAGTTCTAAGATCTTTGTATTAGGCAGGACTTGATTCCTACAGAAGGGATTTTCTTGGCCTATTAAATACAGGAAAGTATATTTCATAAATATATCCTCAGGGGGTAGAGAGAATAAATATTCCCCAAAGTATGTATTATATAGGTATACCTCACAATAGATACCTCAAAGATTTAGTTAATTATATATTATAATTATTGGTTTGCATTACTGTGAGGTGAGAACCCCATGTCTCTTTTTTTTCTTGACTCCTAGCACAGTTTCCAATAAAGAAGGTATCAATAAATCCTCCTTCAATTTAAAAAAAAAAGAAAGAAACACAAAGCCACAATGAATTAATGAATAAATGAACAAACGAGTATTTTAAGATACCATTGTACCACAAATAAATCTCACTCTATTAACAAAATTCCACTCCAACATACATTTACCCAACGTCCAATTTAAGCCCTGAACTTTCTCACTTAAACATATATGAACACAGTTATAGCTACAATTGGCCTCACATTTATTTTCCCTGTAATGTCAATATATAATCATTTTGCCAACCTTCTCCTTTTAGGGCAGTCTTTCATGTAGTGGCCTATTTTTCCACACACACGACAGCATCGATCATTGGGGGCCAGTTCTCCATCTGTTAATACTCTGGAATCAAAGAAGTACTCCTAGGGAGAAAATAAAAGTTTGCTAGAAAAAAACTATGAATTTTGAATCCAAATGGAAATAAGACCAAGATGTAAAAGTGGTTTTAAAAAAAAGGGAATAGCCACTTGGGTGGCTCAGTCAGTAAAGCATCCGACTCTTGATCTTGGGTCAGGTCATGATCTCATGGTCGTGAGATCAAGCCCTGTATCAGGCTCTATACTGACAGTGCTTGGGATTCTCTCTAGTTCTCTGCCTCTCCCCTACACACACACACACTCTCTCTCTCTCTCTCTCTCAAAATAAATAAACTTTAAAAAAGGAAGCAAATATCAACAAATATTTCACGGTAACTAAAATCATGATATGAAAATAAGATTAAAAATTATCATCAATATCACAGCTGCAAACAGTACTAATCACTTTATATCCACATTATTTCCTCATTCATTTGTGGCATCTTTCCATAATATTTCAATAAAGTAGATAGTATTTTCCAAATTTATTTTTGAGAGAACACAAGTGGAGGAGGGGCAGAGAGAGGGACAGAGGATCTGAAGCGGGATCTGCACTGACAGGCTGACAGCAGTGAGCCTGACGTGGTGCTTGAACTCATGAACTGCGGGATGATGACCTGAACCAAAGTCAGGAGTTCAACTGACTAAGCCACCCAGGTGTCCCTAAAATAGATACTATTTTAATCCTCATTTTATAGATGAGGAAATGGAGGCTCAGAGAGTTCAAGTCATTTGCCCAAAGTAAAAAAAGCTGGTAAGTAAGCAGGATTTAAAGCTAAGTCTGTCTGACTACAAATCTCATATTTTCTGCCTTACCAGGCTACTTCTAGAAAAAAAACTATGCTCTTTACAAAAAGCTCTATGTAAATAAAGCAATCCTCTGGTTTATTTAAAATATGATTGGATTTTCTTATAACATCTCAAGAACATGTAACATTTATTATGCAAGCAGGGTATACCTAAAGAGAAGGTAGAGAACCAATACGAAGCAAATCATTTTCCGAAATCATTTTTCCTTCATCCTAGCACCTGGCTTATTCTTCTAAGCTTTAGTTCAGTTTTGTTTTGCAATATCACAAAGACTAGTATGTCCTAACAGTACCCACATCGCTGGAAGGCAAGAGAATATGTCCATACAGCAATCTTCAAACCTATCTAAAGTCAGATATAAAAGAGACACACTTACTAGGATGGCTATCATAAAAAGAAAATGGATGTGGATGAAATGGAACCCACATATATTGCTAGTGGGAATATAAAATAACACAGCTACTTTTAAAAAGTTTGGCAGCAGGGCGCCGGGGTAGTGCTCAGTCAGTTGAGCGTCCGACTTTGGCTCAGGTCATGACCTCATGGTTCACGAGTTCGAGCCCCGCGTCGGGCTCTGTGCTGACAGCTCACAGCCTGCAGCCTTCTTCAGATTCTGTGTCTCCCTCTCTCTCTGACCCTCCCCTGCTCATACTCTGTCTCTCCCTTTCAAAAATAAATAAAACATTAAAAAAAAAAAAAGTTTTGCAGCACCTCAGGAAATTAAAAATAAATTTATCAAAATGACCCAGCAATTCTGTTAGATATATAACCAAAAGAAAACATACATCCGCATGAAAATTTGTGCACAAATATTCACAGCATTACTCATAATATCCAAGAAGTAGAAACAACTCAAATGTCCAACACAGGTGATGAATAAATAAAATCTGATATATCCATATAATGGAATACCATTCAACCATAAAAAGGAATGAAGTACTGATACATGAACAAACCCTGAGAACATTAGCCCAAATGAAAGAAGCCAGTCACAAAAGGCTCCACATATGATTCCATTCATACAAAATGTCCACACAGTCAAATCTACAGAGACAAAAAAAATAGATTGATGGTTTTGAGGGGTAGGAGTAAAAACAGGAGTGGGGATAGGGGTTTCCTTGAGAGAAAAACAAAATGTTCTAAATTGGATTGGGTGAAGGCTGCACAATTCTGTGAATAAACTATAAACCAGTGAATTAACTGTTCACTGTATATCAGTGAATTATAGAGTATATGAATTATATCAATAAAGCTGCATTTTAAAAAACAGATAAAAGAATTCTTCACAGTTATTATTGATGAAACCAATGTCCCTAATTAAAATCTTCATCATCATATTTTCTTCCATGACAAAATGAAAGCCTATGTCAGTTCACCCAGTTGCTTAATGCAGAAACCTAGGAATCATCCTGAACTTGGTCTCCTTCACCCATCACCTTTAATTAATCACCAGTTGTAACCACTTTATTCTTGAATCTCTAATCCACGTTGCTCCATTCCCCCATCCCAGTTAAGGTGGCTTACACCTGAGGGTCAGCGAACTTTTCCTGTACCAGCGAGTAAATATTTTAGGTGTTGTGACAAAATTGAAGGTATTATGTACCTTCTCTCTTAACAAGAGAGAAAGCAAATTTCCACTAAATTTTTATTAAAGAATTTCAAAATGTACTACTACTAACGGAGTTTTTTTGTTTTTTTTTTTTGTAACAGAAGTTTACTAATTGAAGAAAGTAGTTCTTTCTGGGGGAGACATTTTGCCTGAGGTTCAAAATTAGTGTTCCCATATCATTAAAATCAATAGTAAATGCTCATCTCTTAATGCTAATCTGTAATTATGTTTTATGTATTTCATCTTTGAAAATGTTTTTCACAGATGAAGAGACTAAAGATTCAAGGTAAAGGGACTAACAAATGGAACTAGAATGCAAATGAAGGACTAGTCTCTGATAAAGAAAATGTATCTGTGGGGCACCTGCATGGCTCAGTCAGTTGAATGTCCGACTTCAGCTCAGGTCATGATCTCATGGTTGGCTGAGTTCAAGCTCCATATAGGGCTTGCTGCTATCATAACAGAGCCCCTCTGTTCCCCTCTCTCTCTGCCCCTCCCCTGTTTGTGCTCCCTCTCTCTCAAAAATAAATGAACATTTAAAAAAAATTTATCTGCAGATGCAGGCAGATTTATAGATTTACAGAAACTTGAAGGAATATTGGTCTGATACTATCTTTGTCTCTGAGGGAAAACTTCTAAGCATAAGAAGGGCAGAGGTGAAAGGGTGGACAAAACACAACAGGTATTGAATTTTGAGTAAAATAAGACCTGAATTAGTTTTTATCAAATAGGAGATATAGATAACTAAAGAAATGTAATAAGAGGAGCACCTGGGTGGCTCAGTTAAGTGTCTAACTCTTGGTTTCGGATCAGTTCATGATCTCATGTAATGGGATCGAGCCCCGCATCAGGCTCTGCACTACCATTGCAGAGCCTGCTTGGGATTATCCATCCCTCTCTCTCTGCCCCTCCCTCTGTCTCAAAATAAATAAATATACTTTAAAAAAAATGTAGGGGCGCCTGGATGGTTCAGTTGGTTAAATGTCCAACTTTGGCTCAGGTCGTGATCTTGCAGTCTGTGAGTTCAAGCTGTGCATCGGGCTCTGTGCTAACAGCTCAGAGCCTAGAGCCTGCCTTGGATTCTGTGTTTCCCTCTCTCTCTCTGTCCCTTCCCTGCTCATGCTCTGTCACTCTCTCTCTCTCAAAAATAAACATTAAAAAAAAATTTTTTTTAATGTAGTAAGAATGTCACATGGTACTGAAAGTCTAATTTAGGCCGGTAAACATTAATTTATAGTTGTACTATATAAATAAAACCACCTAGCTTTATGACTTTTTTCCATAGTGCTTAGCTGCCCAAGCACAGACAGATGGTGGATGAGTGAATTCATGTAAGGCTGAACACATAAGGGTGCAAAAGAAAGGAAGGCCTGGGTAGCTCAGCCAGTTAAGCATTCAACTCTTGCTTTTGGCTCAGGTCATGATTCCAGGTTTGGGACTGAGCCCCATGTCAGGCTCTTCCCTGAGCATGGAGCCTGCTTGAGATTCTCTCTCTCCCTCTACCCCTCTTCCCTTGCCTGTGCTCCCTCTCTCTTAACAAAACAAAACAAAAAAATAAACAAAAACAAAGAAAAAAAAACAGTGCAAAAGAGGAAAATGGTGCAAAGGAATTGAAAATGTAGGCCACATTGGGGCACCTAGTTGGCTCAGTCAACTGAGTGTCCAACTCTTGATTTTGGCTCAGGTCTTGATCCCAGGGTTGTGGGATTGAGCCCTGTGTCAGGCTCTTCCCTGAGCATGGAGCCTGCTTGAGATTCTCTCTCTCCCCCCTGCTTGCACATGCTTTCTCTTGCTCTCTCAAATAAAAAAACAAATTTTTTTAATTAATGAAAGTATATGGCACAGCACTGTCAACAATAGCCAAACTATGGAGAAAGCCCAAATGTCTATCAACTGATGAATAGATAAAGATGTGGGGTGTGTGTGTGTGTATACACACACACACACATACATACATACAATGGAATATTACTCAGCCATCAAAATGAATGAAATCTTGCCATCTGTAATGTGGATGGAGCTAGAATGCATTATGCAAAGTGAAATAAGTCAGAGAAAGACAAATACTATATGATTTCACCCATACATGGAATTTAAGAAACAGAACAGATGAACATATAAAAATGGGGGGGAGAGGAGAAAGGGAAACAAACCATAAGAGACTCTTAATAATAAAGAACAAACTGAGGGTTGATGGAGGAAGGTGGGTGAGAAATGGGCTAGATGGGTGATGGATATTCAGGAGGGCACTTGTTGTGATAAGCATATGTAAGTGATGAATCACTAAATTCTACTCCTGAAACCAACATTTGCACTATATGTTAACTAAAATTTAAGTTAAAAAAAAAAAAAAGGAAAAATAAAGAAAGTATATGCAAGAGAACAGACCAGGAAATCTAACTTGAATAGGAAGAAAAATGAAGACAGAAGATAGCTGACAGAATGGGAGAAAATGGGTCAGTATAGTAGAGGACCTGATGATGTAGAATAGTTGAAGTGGGAATACGTAAGTGAAAAAGATGAATAGAAAATATACTTGTCTTCATTTTCATTAGTGTAAGAATGAAACACATCTATTTTGTATACTTATAAGCCTTGTCAGTACATAGCAGAGAAATCAGTACAAGTAGGAATTCAATAAATATGCATTGAAAGAATAAATTTTACTATGGCAAGTATAAGCATGAAAGACTATTTAACAAGGGTATTTTTTAATAGCGTCAGTTGTAACACTGATATAATGAAAACAATCTAAATGCCTGTCAAAGGAGAACAGACTAGAATACACAAGCCATAGAATACTATATATTAACTTTTAAAAAGGAAAAATTCGATCAAAAAATGGTTAGCCAACTCATAGACCCAGACTTCTGATAGGCCCCAAACCGATATTTGCTTTTATACCAAATGATATTCAAGACCAAAGACTGATATCTGTTAGAACTGCTTATAACATACTGAGTTATTATGAGTTACTAAAATCTTATATTCATAGACTAAAGTTAGCACATTTTCAGTTTACTAAGTATTCTAATTTAATATTCTACTAAAAAGTCTGACAACATGAAACTGCTGGGTTCTATGGAACACATGCATGTATATATATGTATATATACACACACTAATAATTGGAATTCCCACAGTTTTCAGGTAAAATGTTTTATAAGTGCATCATCAGATTTGTTTTGATCTGACTGTGCTCTTTACTTATTGCTATTTTAATGAGTATGTTAGTAAAATTATTGTTGGATTTTCCGTTTGTTTGACATTTTTGTTCTTATACAACTTTTGTGTCATTTCAAATTTTACTGTTATTTTATTTCTCTCCATTACAATTATTATCACCCCCCCAAAAGGTAGGAAAAAAAATGTTCTAAGGGAATAAAGCTCTAGACTTTTCTACTTTTCTTACCCTACATCCCAAAAAAAGAGAGTGGAAATTGTACTGAACAAGATTGAGGATATTAATTAGGCAATAGTAGAGACACAGTTTCTTCTCTCTTGAGATTGCTTCTCTTGGAAGTTTCTGTGAAACTTAGACCTCCTCCCATTAGAAAGCAAGCAAAAAAACAGAATGAGACCAAGAAGAATGGGAAACACTATGCCACCCAGTTCAGGTAAAAGGAATCCTCTCAGTTCCATGCCATCAAATTCAGCTTACCAGGGCTACACCAAAATTAGGGCAGAAGCCTCAGCAAATAATAAAGTATTTCTTTGGTGCTGTCCTCTCTGTTTGTATTTTCATTTAGATTTCAAGGGATAAGGGGCACCTAGGTAGCTCAGTGAGTTAAGCACCCAACTCCTGATTTCGGCTCAGGTCATGATCTCAAGGTTTGTGAGATCGAGCCCTGAGTTAGGCCCTGCACTGACAGTGGCAGAGCCTGCTTAGGACACTCTCTCTCTCTCTCCTTCTCTCTCTGTCCCTCCCCTGTTCTCTCTCTCCTCTCTCAAAATAAATATATAAACATTAAAAAAAAAAAAAAAGACTTCTAGAGATGGAAGAGGGGCAGTAGGCAGCAATCCAAATTCAGGATTTAAAGGGGCACCTGGGTGGCTCAGTCGGTTAAGCATCCAACTTTGGTTCAGGTCATGAGATCATAGGTTCGTGAGTTCAAGCCCCATATCAGGCTCTGTGCTGACAGCTTGGAGCCTGGAGCCTGTTTCAGATTCTGTATCTCCCTCTCTCTCCACCCCTCCTCCATTCGAGCATTCTCTCTCCTTCTCTCGCTCGCTCAAAGATAAACATTAAAAAAGGTGTTTTTAAAACACATTTAAAAAAAAATTCAAACTTTAAGGATACTGACTCTTGAATATCTACCCTCACTTATTCAACAAATGCTTATCTGATACATCCTATGTGCCAGGCACTACGATAGGTACTAGAGGTATGACGGTGAAGAGACCTGTCTTCATGGAGCTACAGTCTAATGAGGGAGACAAAATTTAACAGATTAACAAATACACAACATTTAGCAAATAGGTATCTCATTATGGACTATGACAAGTGCAATAAAAAAACAATACAGGGAGCGTATAATCATCTCTTTCCCCTATTCCTAACACCAACTTGAAAACAGGATAAGGCTTCCTGTATTACAAAGAACAGTTCTTATAAGAAAAAATATTCAGAATTCAAATTATGTAAACTTACAGCTTCTCTGCCAATGAGTGGATAAAAGGGGGTACCAAAAAGTTTCCTTCCATTGATAAATGCCTTCATGATAAAATTGGTCACTATTGAAAAAAGAAGAAAATAATAAAGATGCAGACCTTAATCTATAAGAGAGCTTTAAAAACAGGAGATTTCTATATTTCAAACTTACTTTTCCTAGAAACTCCAGCACCAAGGTTATGATTCAAGTCAAAAGGATCTAGAAAAGAAATATTTATTTTTTAATTAAAAATTATGTTCATTATAACATAAACTTAGGAGCCATAACTAGAGTCTAATACTATATAACTCAGACCATTCAAATCAGCAAATTATTCTTTTAAAAATTATAGATTAGGGGCGCCTGGGTGGCGCAGTCGGTTAAGCGTCCGACTTCAGCCAGGTCACGATCTCGCGGTCCGTGAGTTCGAGCCCCGCGTCAGGCTCTGGGCTGATGGCTCAGAGCCTGGAGCCTGTTTCCGATTCTGTGTCTCCCTCTCTCTCTGCCCCTCCCCCGTTCATGCTCTGTCTCTCTCTGTCCCAAAAATAAATAAACGTGAAAGAAAAAAAAAAAAGAAAAAAAAATTATAGATTAAAAGAGGAAGAATCTTCCAAATTCTAATGTGTTTTAGTTCTCCCCTCAATTTCCTTCCCAAATGAAACTCTAGCTTTTTGTTTTGTTTTGTTTTGTTCCTCAGGTAATATCAGTTAAATGATTACCTTCAATTGCAATGCATTTGGATGTCCACTGCTTCTCAAAAGTTGTCAACAGCTTTTTCTGCCGAATGCTAATTACATATTCCTTGAAATCAAACTCTTCAGTATAGAAGCGAAGCAGTCCCAACCAAAGCTCTCCTAACGTTTCTGTATTCTTTCCAAGTGAAGGTAAACGCTTTTTCTGTAAGTGAGAACAAAGAGAGATGTCAATACCCACCCAAAATATGGACCCCAAGTAAAATTATTAAATTATTCAAATCCTAACATGTATCAGTGAGCATTCTGTAACATAAAGGTTATGAAAAAATTACCAGCTCTTCTGTTTTATCAAAGAAAAATGCATTCCATCCATCAACCATTCGCTGTGGAATCTGTTTTCCATCAAAGATCTGTAAAAACAATTTTATTATCAGATTTCAAGTCATCCAACCCAAAAGCCTAAGTATTCTCAAATCATTTCAGAATGTAGCTATAAAAGACACATTGAAATACTTCTTCCAAAAGGAACATGTCAGGATAGTATAATTTGATGCCAAGTTATTAATGAATAAAATGTATCTGGAAGGTCAAAGCATGAGACTCTCCAAATTGACACATTTGATGTTATCTATTTGGCCTGTCCAAACACATCCAGCCGAAAAATAAGGAAGTAAAACTAAAGAAAAAAACAATGAAAACCAAATTTTCATCAAAGGATCATAGATGCTGAAACACATAATACCTATTGATATGTACACCCAAAAGAAATCAATGGAACTGATTGTTTTGGGGGAGGGGTCTAGTACTTTTAATCAGTTATCTGTGTCAGATGAAGCTGAAAAGTCCCTGGGCATTGATATCTTTAGAGAGAAAATTAGGTAGATTTCCCTGACATCTTCATAAAAATTGTAAAATCTTCATGATAAAAAAAATTTTTTTATGTTTATTTATTTCTGAGACAGAAAGAAACAGAGCATGAGTGGGGGAGGGACAGAGACAGAGGGAGACACAGAATCCGAAGCAGGCTCCAGGCTCTGAGCTGTCAGCACAGAGCCCAATGTGGGGTTTGAACCCACAAACCACAAGATCATGACCTGAGCCTAAGTCAGACGCCCAACTGACTGAGCCACCCAGGTGCCCCTGATATTTTTTTTAAACATGTTTTTTTTTAAGGCTTTATTTTATTTTTGAGACAGACAGAGACAGCACAAGTAGGGTAGGGGCAGAGAGAGAGAGGGAGACAGAGAATCCCAAACAGGCTCCACACTGCCAGCACAGAGCCTGATGCAGCGCTTGAACTCACAAACTGTGAGATCATGACCTAAGCTGAAACAAAGGGTCCAACACTTAACTGACTGAGCCACCCATGTGCCCCCAAAAGCTTCATGATTAATTATGCATAATAATTCACTGTCCTGACCAAGGAGAGGAAGGGGGCGGTGAGTAATGCTACTTTACTAGAAGAAAAGTATCCCATGAGATTTTTTAAAAAAAATAGATGCAATAAAGTAGAAAGTTGCAACAGGTTCACAGTCAGCAGACTTCATTTCTAGTCTTAGTCCTGCCAAGTAGTGATTCCGGATAAGACAATTATCCTCTTAAACCCTTAGGTATTCTCAATGAAAATGAGAGATGAGATTAATTAGGTCAGTTGTTTCCTTTTTTCTTTTCCTCTTAAGCTGTAGAACCTTCTCCTAAAATGCAACCTTCCTGGAAGCTTAATAGGTAAAACAGATAAAAAGGAGAGGTACTCTGATAGAAGCCTGAGTACAGGAAACATACCCCATTTTTCCTTATCTCACTTCTCACATGTACACTAATGAGTCCCCAGAGTTTACCAGAAAATACTTCAAAACCATCAGATAAGGTGATCCTCCCTCATCACCCCTTCCATTTTAGATGGTACAGTGATTTACAAAATTAACATGTCTGGCCCATCTAATCTCACTCTCAGCTTTATGTTCCTTGTAGGCAAAAACTGTAACTTTCCACTGGAGCCAAAATTCCTACTACATCACAGCCTGCCATATAGAGAATACTTAATACATGTTTGTTGAATGAATATATTTACTCTGAAAGCATGTTCATAAAGTGATCAAGTTTCCAGAAACTTAAGCTAATAAGTTGCTTTTTATTTATATGTAACTTAAATACAGTTACCACTTATCTACCATAAATTCTGACACCTCATAAAACAAACAACGGAGAGCCTGGCAATTACAGATATTGATATCTAAAACAAAAGATATGGGATCTTGCCCTGAAAAAAGAAATGAAGGCTTCAAAGGAGCCAAAGTGTAATATTTTACCCTTATAGATTATTTTACCCTTATGGATACTATTATAGATATTACATGGAAAATAATACAAGCTACCACTTTAGACCTTGATTCTTTTTGATATAATTCTTATTTCTGAGTAACCACCGTGATCCAAACTCAACTATGTTAGCTGATTAACACAGGAAGTGGACCCTGGGGGGTGGGCCTTGGAAGGTGTTTAATCACTGATTTGCCAATTTTTTTTATGAGCTCTCATATTTCATTTTCTAACTTTCCACTCTTTCAGCCCCTAGAAAAAGCATTAATTCTATCCTCCCTTTCTCTTACACACGCACACACTTACTCTTTCCATTTCTCTCTTCTCTCTCTCTCAACACCATCATTTTCTATTCAAGCACTCAGTACCCTCTAAAACTTCATGACACATCTCAATCATATTTGTACAAGGAGTGACCCTGTATGTTTTCCATATTTACTTTTATATTTAATTGTAGTATTTTAGTATCTACTGCTATATTTAATTTTTGTTTGAGAGACAGAGACAGAGAGAGAGAGAAAGAGAGAGAGAGAGAAAACGAGCAGGGAAGGGGCAGAGAAAGAGGGAGACACAGATTCCAAAGCAGGTTCCAGGCTCCGAGCTGCCAGCACAGAGCCTGACGTGGGGATTCAAACTCACCAGCCATGAGATCATGACCTGAGCCAAAGTCGGATGCTTAACCAACTGAGCCACCCAGGTGCCCCTCTACTGCTATATTTAAATTGCAATTTTTTTACACATAACATAATGATATGTTATGTGTACACATAACAAATACACATAACAAATGATTATGATATAAATTTTATAAGTGTACAGTTCAGTGGCATTAAGCACACTCACATTGTTGTACACCATCACCATCATCCATCCACAGAATTCTTTTCATGAAACACTGAAAAGAAATGAAACACTGAAACTATTAAACAATAATTCCCTCTTCCTCTCTCTCCTAGCCACTGAAAACCACCATTCCACTTTCCATCTCTTTGGATTTGACTACCTCACATAAGTGGAATCACACAACATTTCTCCGACTGTTTTATCTTACTTAACAAACTGCCCTCAAGATTCATCCATTCAATGGCAATTTTTAAGCTGATATAAGCTAAGAAAACATAGTGGTTCATAGTATCAAGTGTGAAAACACTAATTCTTTTTTAGCATTTTTATATGAAAATGTACTTTACTTACGATGATTTTCTAGAATACAGCAAAACCATTCTCTTAGGAAAGCTCCTTTTGACCTACATAACTCTGTACTGTTAACCATGAAAAATACACTTAGTAGAACATTACTTATACCCAGTCACTTCAAGTCTAGGTTCAATTACAAATGGAGTCAAAGATCATCATCTTCATTAAACATATCCTTACCCTTAAAAGTTGATCGATGCCAATGACCAATACTTAAATGATGCCAAGAATGGACAATGGGGTCCCATATGACAAGCAAAAATGCCAGAAGCAAAATCCATATATCATCAGTTCATATGTATCACAAAGCCCCCCACAATCAGAGCTCATTATGATGGAAAACATTCCATGGACTGCCTCTCATTTCATCAAGCACTGTTATGCAGATAATGGGAGAGTTCTTGAAGTTGGCTACTATAGTCCTGCCTACATTTTCCCAGTAATAATATTTAAAATTCTGCTAATGATGATGATGATGATAATAAAACATGCACCATTTAGCACCTACTATATGCAAAAGCATCCGATTTCTCTGTACCTTATATCAATACTGAAATACTACTACTACATTATTACTGTTGATGAAACTCAGACTAGTGGCCGTTAGGCAACTTTTTGAAAGCCACAATGTCAGAATTAGGATTCAGATCAGGTATCTCTGGCTCCAAAATCATGCGCCTGCTCTTTCCATTATATAGTGCTACCTTAGTGGTATCTCATTCATGGGTAATGTAATTACAGAACATAGACAAACCACCATGAAAACAAATTTTGTGTTCCATTTTAGTCATGGTATTCTGTCGAAGTCATAGCAAATCATAGTAAATGGCTGCTATGGTATTCCTGGGCAATAATGCATTTAAGATCCCCAAATTTAAAGCTGTTAACAATGGACTAATACAGAGAATGATCTTGGCCTTGTCAGGCCTCATTAATTCATGATAAATTTTAAGCATCCTACTGTGAACAACCTTGTCAAAAACCACATCATTCAACATAGATTCAGCAACTTAAAATTTTCTGCCAAGAAAGGATATTTGAAATTTTTGATTCCTTTCCATTGTTATCTTAAAAAGGGGCAAGGAAATGCTGCTATAAGCACATGACATTCATTACAACTTTTTAAAATTTACTAGGGCTATCTGACATTCACCATTTGGCTTGCTTATTGTGTGATTTTCTTTTCTGCCATGACTATCAGTTTATGTGAAGTCAGAATATGTGAACTGCCAAGCAATTCTGACTGATTCTTCTCTTTATGTGAAAATAAACACTTTCCTAAGAAATTAGAACTGGATTCTCCCTAATGCTTGCAAATACACATTGTGCCAAGAATGAGGAGGAAAAGACAGATGATTAAGAAATCCCTTAAATCTATAACAGAGTATAAATTGGCTACAAAAAGAGAATCCTTAAGTCACCAAATCTGAATGAAAAGGAGTACAATCTGTTTCTTCTGATGTACACTCTTACACTTACTGCAATTAACATACCCTTACAGAGATGAGGAAGAATTTCCTTGGGTTTTCTCTCAACAAAAATTCACAAAGTTGACCAAAGTATACACAAGAATATACCAAACCTCATTGCCAGGCAGGGGAAGGGAGAATACTATGGAGAGAAGAAACTTTATATTTGCATCTGAGATGATATAATGTATGAGTTCATCGATGGCTACAAGACTTTCATAATCATCTGCAATACTCTAATACTGTGAAATACAAAACTGTTGCAAAAGATATTTAATAGTTCTGTTCATCTATTATTCTTTTGGTAGTCTATATTCTCCCATAATGAATTTTGCAAAAAAGTTCATTATATGATTATAACATTAAAGGAAGAAGAAAACTCAGAATTGTCCATGCTGGAAAAATTCCTTCATGATCTCATAAACTACACAAGATCTACTATGTGTAGATCAATTTTCACAAGAAACTCCTTTACACTTTAAAAACCTACCTCTTGTAGAACTGGGATAACAGGTGGTTTTCTCTGCTGCAGAAAGTACAGCACCATAAGGATATAAGCATATGAAGATAAACTTCCCCTGGAAGCATCTCCAATGTCACATCGCTAAAGAAACAGAAATATTATTGAAAATAAAACTTCAGAATCTTATTCCATGCAGAAGTACTGACTACATGAAGACACTATTTTTTTAACCCGTCAAAATGTCAAATATCCAAAAGTTGACAACAAACTATTATGAGGATGGGCAAACAGGCACTCTTGTACATTACAGATGGCAGTATAAATTAGCATAAAATCTATGAAGAATAATTTGGCAATATCAAAATTACAAAAGTATATCTTACTTAACCTAGCAATTCTAAGGATTCATCCTGCAAAAACACCAAAAAACATGTGAAATAACTTAAAAAATTTTTTTATTATAGCACTATTTTAACAGCAAAAAAATAGAAACAAGACTCATCAGTGGGGCACAGGTTTTAAAAAACTGATGACTACACTATGGAACAGGGTGTCACCATTAAAAAAGAACAAGGAAGAAAAAAAGGAACAAAAAAGCTCTAGTATACTAATAGAAAATAATTTCTATCTATTATTCAGTGAGGAAAGCAAAATACAAAACAATGTTTTCAGTATATTTATACCTGCAATAAAAAGGAGATAAGAAATTTATGTATTTGCTTATACTGACATATTTCTGGGAAGGCACAGAGGAACTTTTTAACACCAGCTGCCTCCAGCAAGAAGCACTGGTTAGCTAGGAGACAGGTGTGGACAAGAGATTTTCCAGCAGAAATCCCTTTAGACCTTTTAAATTCAAAACCACATGAATAAGTTGACTATTCAAAACAAAATTTTTAATTGAAAAATATCATGAAAGAATCCTCAGAGACTTCCACTAAGACTTTAGCTGACATATAAAGGGAGAGGAATGGTTTCTGGTATGAAACACTTTTAAGTTTCATTGCCACAACTCCACAAGAGTACAGACCCATCATGCTAAAATTACTTTTTGTTAATTTTAACTTATTTTTTATTTTTTAAAATTTACATCCAAGTTATTTAGCATATAGTGCAACGATTTCAGGAGTAGATTCCTTAGTGCCCCTTACCCATTTAGCCCATCCCCCCACTCCCACAACCTCTCCCGTAACCCACAGTTTGTTCTCCATATTTATGAGTCTCTTCTGTTTTGTCCCTCCCTGTTTTTATATTTTTGTTTCCCTTCCCTTATGTTCATCTATTTTGTCTCTTAAAGTCCTCATATGATTGAAGTCATATGATTTTTGTCTTTCTCTAATTTCACTTAGCATAATACCCTCCAGTTCCATCCACGTAGTTGCAAATGGTCATGCTAAAATTATTCTGTGAGGTGAATCCAGAAGTAGCCATATCAAATACGATTTGAGAATGTGTCTGAATGCCATTCTTTTCTTTTTTTTAAATTGTTTTAAATGTTTATTTATTTTTGAGAGAGAAAGAGTGCCAGCAGAGGAGGGGCAGAGAGAGAGGGAGACACAGAATCTGAAGCAGACTCCAGGCTCTGAACTATCTGCACAGAGCCCGATGTGGGGCTCAAACCCACAAACTGTGAGATCATGACCTGAGCCGAAGTCGGATGCTTAACTAAGCCACCCAGGCACTCCATCATTCTTTTCTAAGATGACCTCTGTCCACAGACATGCTAAAGGAATATCTAAACAAATATGTCTTCCTGCTGGAAGAGTGGATTTTACTAAATGAAAATGTGACCAACTCACTCCACTACTAGAAGTCTTCCACAAACACATTCACAAAATTAACTGTTTACTGAATAGCTACCACAAAGCAGGTACGCTAAACTGGGGATACAGGTCTCCATCTTCATAGAGTTTACACACTTAGTGAAAAACAAGAAAACAGAATTCAGTTTATAAGTGTTATAACAGAAGAAACACAACATTTTATCGTTTTGTTTTCTTAGAAAAATTTATGACTAGACCCAAATCTCAGATTTCCTAACTCAGAGATTCTTACCTAACTCAGTATGATATGCCAACTCCCAGACCTGGGGCTGAAAATCTTTACTCCACTGAGAAATTTACGAAAGTATTGCACATAGGAATAGAGCACACACAGGAAAAAGAAGACTCACCCTACTCTAACAGGTATAAATTTAAACCATTTAATAGAGTGCTTCCCTTTAAAAGCTCAGATAAGTAATGAGGCACTTGAGTGGCTCTGTTGGGTTGGGCATCCAACTCTTGATTTCGGCTTAGGTCATGATCTCAGTCATGAATTCGAGCCCTGCATCTGGCTCTGTGCTGACAGTGTGGAGCCTGCTTGGGATTCTCTCTTCTTCTCTGTCCCTACCTTGCTACACACAAGTGTCAGCATATGCACATGCCCTCTCTCTCTCTCTCTCAAAACAAATAAATAGGGGCATCTGGGTGCTCAGTTGGTTAAGCATCCACCTCTTGATTTTGGCTCAGGTCATGAATTCATGGTTTGTGGAACTGAGCCCCACATTGGGCTCTGCATTACACGGACACCATGGAGCCTGCTTGGGATTCTCTCTCTCCCTCTCTCTTACCCTCCCCCACTCATTCACACTCTCTTACACAAAATTAAAAAATAAGCTTTAAAAACAAGTACACATTAAAAATAATAATAAAGGGGCGCCTGGGTGGCGCAGTCGGTTAAGCGTCCGACTTCAGCCAGGTCACGATCTCGCAGTCCGTGAGTTCGAGCCCCGCGTCGGGCTCTGGGCTGATGGCTCAGAGCCTGGAGCCTGTTTCCGATTCTGTGTCTCCCTCTCTCTCTGCCCCTCCCTCATTCATGCTCTGTCTCTCTCTGTCCCAAAAATAAATAAACGTTGAAAAAAAAAAAATTTATAAAAAATAAAAATAATAATAAAATAAAAGCTCAGCCAAGTAAAACTGAGAAGATGTTTGCCACAAGTCTGACATCCATACATATCATCTTAACTATCCCGAGTATTATAACAAAGCAGATCATTAACTATTTAATAAATACCTTTGCAAACACTTTCATAGTATATCCCAAGTATTGTACTCTAGGATCAATAGCTGCATAAGTAGCTAGCATTCTTGTGTTATGTTGAGCCTGAAAAATAATTACATATTGGAAAGCATTTCAAATTTATTAAAATTAAACTCAGAAATCAGATAAAAAGATATAATACAATCCAAATAAAATATATAATTGTAAAACTTAAAATACCTATAAATGAATCAAAAACTAATCTTTAATGTGAAGGAAATATCAAGACGATTCATAAAAAAATTTTTGTCTTAAAATACATTTGAAACATCTAAACATAAATGGTCAGTGATCTGTAAACTTTTAAAATAACAAATACCTGGGTCTATACAGAAAGAGAAACTCACCAATGTATTATATAAACTGATATCGCCTTCTAAACCACTTCGTCTATGTTCAAATTTTACTATAGGCACTTTGGCAGTAGTTATAGGCAAAATGTTTCTTAAACCTGATTTAAGACAAACAAACACAAAAATTTCATTATGTTAAATAATTTTCATAAAGCTAAAAAATATTTTGTTGTTTTAAAGCTATAATTTAAATTCATACCTGGATGTCTCTTAAGAATTTTTGCCAAATTTTCAATTATTTCCTTACAGTTTAATTTCTAAAAAACAAAAGAAACAAATAATAAAGTTTGTCTAACTCAATTTGGCCTTGTGCAAATTCTACTGTAATGAGGCATTTAATACTAGCATTTCAAATCTCCAGCTAGCTATAAGCTCTACTTATATATGTATAATGGTATACAAATATACCCTTGCTACTCAAAGTATGTGGTCTATAGACCTGCAGTATCAGCATCGTCTGGAAACTTGACAGAAAGACAGAATCTCAGGCCCCGCCCCAATCTAGTGAATCATAATCTGCATTTTAACAAGATTCCCAGGTAATTCACATCCACATTAAAGTGTGAGAAGCACAAAGACAAGAGAATACTGTTTTCAAATATGTGAATATGTAACTAAGGATGGATATGGTGAAGGTAAAACAGTACAGTGATTAAGAACATAGGCTCTGAATTTAGACAAACAATCTTCAACTAAGTATTAACTAGCTGTGTGACTGTGAATCCTTAACCCTCGGAGCCTAATACTATAAAATCAAGATAATGATAAATGTCTACCCTACCAAGTAGTTGGAAGAATTACACGAGACATGTATGAAAGCATTCAGCAGCATGCTTGGCACAAAATAAGCACTTTAAGTCTGTGAGCTATTATTATTATTATTATTACTATGTTGATGAGGAAAAGAAAAGTAATCCAATTATTACACAATCTACTTTTTCAAGAAAATTCTTACCCCCACAAATTGAAATATATTGATTTTTTTTAAACCAGAGACAGCAGAGTTGAAATGTGACAATAACCGTGATACAAGGAATAGGGAGATAATGGCATTATAAATTAAATGGATTAAGTTGAATGGTATATACATCAGTGCCCACACTTTCTACTAAAATCACTTTTGTATATCCCTAACGTGCTCTTTTTAGCTATAAGAGACCAGAAGCTATTACAACTTAACCTGAGGATTTCAAGGGAACCTTTAGTTACTAATTAACACATAATAAAATAAGAGATAATTTTTCTCTTTATTATGTAAGGATACAATTTATGCTAAATTGTAAGTTTCAACTATGGCTCATCTAGAAGCAAATTTAATCCTTTTTATTGTTTCAACTTTCCAATGTTAACGGCACAGATTATATATATAACAGACAAACCCTTAATGACTAGAGTCTGACTATTAAATTTTACATAGAAGGTATCTAAAACCCTAACCTCTTCCCTGGGTAAAATCATTTCCTACTCCCTCAATTCTTGCTCTTCAAAATGGAGAGAGGAAGCCTATTTCCAAGTAGATGGTACTGAGCAGAAGTTAGTTAAGGAGAACTAAAACATTTACAACTTTTCCATTTTTTAAAGAATAAGATATTAAGGGGCGCCTGGGTGGCTCAACTGGTTAAGCATCAACTTCTGATTTCAGCTCAGGTCATGATCTCACAGTCATGAGACGGAGCCCTGCATCAGCCGCTGCACTGGGCATGGAGCCTGCTTAAGAATCTCTCTCTCCCTTTCCTTCCTGCCCCTCCCCTACTCACGTGCACACAAATGCACACTCTCTCTCTCTCCCAGAAAGAATTAACTAATTAAAAGGAAAAAAAAAAAGAATAAGATGTTAATACTAGAAGCAGTTTCTTAGGGCCAGAAATAAGGATCAACCAGACATGTTTACTCTGCCATCTTTACTATGGTTCTGCCATCTTTACTCTGATTCTAACAATTTAAAAGCCACCTTTTGAAAAAATGTTCAGATACCCACAGTACACGATTCTGAATTCTTTTATAACACTCTATACTGACACCACTACAGATGCCAGAAGCTTGGCCACACCCCAATCTTGCAAGCAGTCCCTGATCTTGAAACATAAATTCCAACAGCTATGTTCCTAAAGGAATGCGCAACTATAGGGATCCCCTCCTTTTTAGTGGCTGCTAGGAAGGCCTGGGATACTTCCCTGTCCAATCAGTCCCTTTCTTTAGTGGAGCTTGGACAATCTTGTTCCCACTACTGAAGGCTGATACACGAAGAAAGAAAGCACAAGTACCCACTCTCACTGCTGAGACTGCTCTGGGGGAAGGTCTGCTCCTGGCATCTCACAGTGAAATTCCAAAAGTAGTGATTAGGTTCTACAGTACTATTAGTACTAAATTTCAGCTACATTATGGGTTAAATAAATTACAGAGAAGCAGTGAGATACAATGGAAAGAGCATGAACTATGGAGTCAGACAGACCTGGGTACGAATCCCGGCTCGAACATTTACTAGCTGTGTGAACTTGGGCAAGTCAGTATATCTCTCAAAGCCTCAGTTTCCTCATCTGTAAAATGGGGGAAATTATCTACCTCGAAGGTGATTGTAAGAATGAAATGAGGCCTTAATAACTGTTAGTTCCCCTTCCCACCCAAAATGCGTTTCTTTACTAAAAGCTATCCTAGAATGCAACATTTATAATAATGCTTTATGGAAAAAAATGTCTTCTAATTGCTCAAAAATTCTAATTAACTTGTACAATACAACCTACTTATAAATTAGATGCCCACCTTTATTTTCTATCTTTAGTGATACAAAGATATCACTTAACGGAAGAGATATGAAAAGACAGAGAAGGTGAGATCAATGTTCACTCATAGTGTAGCACCAGCTTCCCATTGGTTCTAATGGAAAAAACTACAACTCTATGGTATATTAACTTTTCCCAAAAATTCAGTACAAAGCACTTTTAACTCAGTGACATTGTTTTCATGATATAAAGTTATTGAAACAGTAAATTTACTTAGAGATTTGAATGTCTTCTAAAATGATAGTGCTAAATGCTTTTACATTTCAAATACTACAATTGCTGATATATTTACACAAAGAATGGTACCATATATTTTTATCAATACTACATACATAATTTCAAATATATTCACCACTGGAAAAAAATAAACTTCCACATCCCTTTCCAGACACTAGCTCTTACCTCTGCATTTTCATGGCCTTCCAGGGTCATACAAATATCCAGATCACTATCACGAAATCCAAATCCATTCTTAGAAGAGCCAAATAAGCACAATCTGGCCTTTTCTAAGTAAAGGAAAACAAAAGTCAAAAGTTTTATAATTCGTAGGAAAGAGAAGTCTTTTATTACCTACTAATGGACTAACACAAGATGCTCTTGTCCACTTTGACAGCTTAAATTACCTTCCGTTGCCAGATATACTGAGAAATTCCAAAACATTCATCTAAAGCCCAGATCTTTTGCCCAAGTTCCCACAACCCATGTTTCTAACTGCTGTTTACATTTTTCTACAGACATCATAAATTCAACAAGTCAAAACTAAACCTTCAACTTTACCTCAAACCTACTATTGCTCCTATAATCCCTATTCTCAGCAAATAGTATTTTTATCTACCCAACTGCCCACATCAGAAATATATGTGTTATTCTTAATACCACTCTCTCTCAGCTTCTACATCCAAACAATCACCAAGTCCATTAGCTGCTTTCAATGTAACGAACTCATAAATTCATCCACTTTTCTTCATTCTCCACAACACTACCAATAGTAAAGTTTAATATTTAGAGATTTACCTCCTAGAAATTAGTAAACTAGTTTTTTCAGGGCACAATTCAAGTAGTTTTACAAATATCACCTAAGTACATAGAATTAATTCTCCTCCCAAAGTGAGTGATTAATCCATTTGATATAAATTATGATGGGATTATCCTTTCATATTTAGTGTCAGTCAGTAACAGCTACCACTTCAAACAAGCTGTACCTTAACTGGATTGGATTTCTTTCCATATTAATTCCTGTAGATTACACAGTTAAAAAACAAATTCTACATTTTCAAAACCTAATCCTCCAATTCAGTTCTGATGTCCAACTTGAAATTTCAATGGCAACTGAGAGACGTGAAAGAAGCTATGTTCATCAGCAAATAAAAATGTACATAAGCTAAATATAACAGACTTAGATTTGATCGGGACTGTATATACTAGCAAATATAATGGAAAATGTAATCTTATATAACAGATCTTTCATAATATACATTCATTCCATTATAAATCAACTCTTTATCATTTCCTAAAATATTTGGCCACAAAACTCTCGATTCTTCATCCCCATGCCCAAAACCTATTCCTTCTACTATTTTTGCCATCTCAGTTAAACAGTACCACCCAACTACTCAGGTAAAAGCTTTGAAACTGTCCTTGACACCTTTTTTTTCCTTCGTATCTAACATGTAAGGCTTCAGCAAATCTTATCAGTTATACATTCAAAATATGTCCTAAATTTGACCCCCTTTCATTGACTCTTTCAGATGTTATTATGTCTCATCTGAATGTATACAACAGCTTTTTAAATGTTCCACTTGCTTCTATTCTTATGGACCCATACTCTATTCTCTCAGATCATACCACTTAAGTGTTAAAACCTTCCAGAAGCTTCTCATTAGACACTCAAAATTCAAAGTCCTTCTACCAACATCTATAAGGCCCTAATGACTCAATCTCTAGACTACGTCTCAGACCTCATCTTTCTACTACAGTCTACCTCACAACTCCACTCCAGACACACTGACTTCCTGCATGGCCTTCAAGCATACCAAACATAATTCAACCTTGGAGTATTTGTACTTGCTACTCTTTCTCTCTAGAATGTTCTCTCCTTAGACATTCATATAACTTGCTCCCTCATATTATTCATGGCTCTCTTCAAATGTGACTTTATCAGAGAACTACCATAATAGTAGAGAGAACTACTCCATCACTATCCTTTCAACTCCTGTACTTCAATAGCATTTATTATTTCCTGATATTAAATTGTATACCTGTTTGTTAGTTGACTCTGTCTACTCCTCTTAATATAAGTTTTATGAAAGCAGGTTTCACCTTTTGTATTGGTACTATATTCCCAGCACCTATTTTAGTACCTAACCATAACATTCAATGAACACTTTTAAAATAAACGAAACTCTGATTGGGTGGCTATAATAACAAAAACAATCAATTTTTAACATATGACATACCATCATATTCTTTCTGAATAAACTTTTCCAAGCCAATTAAAATTTGCTCCCTGTTGTGTTGTTCAGAAAAGGGTGGTGATAACTCATCTAAAAAAAGAAAAAGGAAAAAAGTAAGGAAAACAGAATCTGAAAAAGTCATCAATTTTGTATCCTAAACTCTTTACTTAAAATTTCATTATTTGTGGGGCGCCTGGGTGGCTCAGTCAGTTAAGCGTCTGACTTCGGCTCGTCATGATCTCATGGTCTGTGGGTTCGAGCCCCGCATCGGGCTCTGTGCTGACAGCTCAGAGCATGTAGCCTGCTTCAGATTCTGTGACTTCCTCTCTCTCTCTGCCCCTGCCCTGCTCATGCTCACTCACTTGCTCTCTCTCAAAAATAAACAAAACATTAAAAAAAATTTTTTTTAATTTCATTATTTGTTAACTTCTCTGACTTTAAAATCGTAAATATTACTAGGGAAGGAAGGGGCAGAGGGAGAACAGAAAAATATTTTTTATAGGTCTATGTACATTTCACATGATCATTCCTCTATGAAATATCTGCAAAATATATTTACTTCTACAAATTATTTAATATTGTTTTCTGCAGACATTCTGCTCGCTCCCAAAAAATGCTTGTTTTTCCTACCTGTTAAATCAATACTCATCTTGTTATGCGAGGTACCTGACCCATTCAAACCTAGCAGTTCCCTCAAATACATGGTCAAGATCTTTTCTATAAACTGCTTTGCCCAACCACAGCCTTCAATGACTTCTCCTTAAATTAATTTCCTTAGTTCTCCAAAGCACTTGCCAATTTGTACTAACCATTTAATTTTCTAGGTATTCCATTTATGTTCACATTATTTTTCCACATAAGACCAAATATTCTTAAGAGTACTCTTTTTCCGGGGCACCTGGGTGGCTCAGTCAGTTAAGCATCCGACTTCGGGTCAGGTCATGAACTCACAGCTTGTGGGTTCGAGCCCTGTGTCAGGCTCTGTGCTGACAGCTCGGAGCCTGGAGCCTGCTTTGGATTCTGTGTCTCCCTCTCTCTCTGTTCCTCCCCCGCTTGCACTCTGTCTGTCTGTCTCTCTCTCTCAAAAATAAATAAAGATTAAAAAAAATTCAAATACCAATTAAAAAAAAATAAAAAGAGTAATCGTTTTTCTTTTCTATCTCCTCCTCTAGACTCATCCCCAAGAGTTAATACAGTAATAGGAACAAAGGAGTAATTTACTGTAATGATTTAAACTAATATTCAACTTTTGAAAAACAAATGTAGCATCTGTGGTTGCAAGCTGAATACAGGCATACCTCATTTTATTACACTTTGCTTTACTGCCCTTTGCAGATACTGTGATTTTCACAAAATGAAGTTCTGTGGCAACCCTACACTGAGCAAGTCTATCAAGCACCTTTTCTCCAACAGCACTTGCTCACTTCATGTCTGTGTCACATTTTGGTAATTCTCACGACATTTCTTTTTTTTTCTTTTTTTTTTTTTTTTTTGTTCCTATCTTTGTTTTTTTGTTTTTTAATTTAATTTTTTTTTTCAATATATGAAATTTATCGTCAGATTGGTTTCCATACAACACCCAGTGCTCATCCCAAAAGGTGCCCTCCTCAATACCCATCACCCACCTTCCCCTCCCTCCCACCCCCCATCAATCTCACAACATTTCAAACTTTTTCATTATTATATGTTATGATTACCTATGTTCAGTGACCTTTGATGCTACCATTGTAATTGTCTTGGGGTGCCATAAACTGTACCCACATAAGATGACAAACTTAATAAATTTTGTGTGTGTTCTGGATGCTCCACTGACCACCCATTTCCCCCATCTCTCTCCCTCTCCTTAGGGCTCTCCATTTTCTGAGACAACATGCTACTGAAATTAGACCAGTCAATAACCTTATTATGGCCTCTAAGTGTTCAAATGAAAAAAAGTATCACATGTCTCTCACTTTAACTCAAAAGCTAGAAATAATACAGCTTGTAAGGAAGGCATGTCAGAAGTCAAGATAGGCTGAGCGCTAAGCTCTTGCACCGAACAGCCAAGTTGTGAATACAAAGGAAAAGTTCTTGAAGGAAATTAAAAGTGGTACTCCAGTGAACACACGAATGATGAGAGTGAAACAGCCTTATTACTGACATGGAGAAAGTATAAGTGGGTCTGAATAGATCAAACCAGCCACAACATTCGCTTAAGCCAAAGCCTAATCCAGAGCAAGTTTCTAATTCTCTTCAATTCTATGAAGGCTGAGGTGAGGAAGCTGCAAAACAAAAAGCTTGAAGCTAGCAGAGGTTCACGAGGTTTAAGAAAAGCAGCAATTTGAACAAAATACAGCATCCTTTCTTGATAAAAACCCTCAAGAAAGTAGGGATAGAAGGAACATACCTCAACATCATAAAGGCCATATACGAAAGACTCACAGCTAATATCATCCTCAATGGGGAAAAACTGAGAGCTTTCCCCCTAAGGTCAGGAACACGACAGGGATGTCCACTCTCACCACTGTTGTTCAACATAGTGCTGGAAATCCTAGCCTCAGCAATCAGACAACAAAAAGAAATAAAAGGTATCCAAATCAGCAAGGAAGAAGTCAACTTTCACTCTCTGCAGATGACATGATACTCTACATGGAAAACCTGAAAGACTCCACCAAAAAACTGCTAAAACTGATACATGAATTCAGCAAAGTGGCAGGATATAAAATCAATTAACAGAAATCAGTTGCATTTCTATACACCAATAATGAAGCAGCAAAAAAAGAGAAATCAAGGAATCGATCCCATTTACAACTGCACCAAAACCCATAAAATACCTAGGAATATACCTAACCTAAGTATACCTAAGAGGTAAAAGATATGTATGATGAAAACAATAGAAGGCTTATGAAAGAAACTGAAGATGACACAAAGAAATTGAAAAACATTCCATGCTCATGGATCAAAGGAATAAATATTGTTAAAATGTCAATACTACCCAAAGCAATCTACACATTCGATGCAATCCCTATCAAAATAACATCAGCATTCTTCACAGAGCTAGAACAAACAATTCTAAAATTTGTATGGAACCAACAAAAGGCCCTAAATGGCCAAAGTCCTGTTGAAAAATAAAACCAAAGCTGGAGGCATCACAATTACAGACTTCAAGCTATATTACAAAGCTGTTATCATCAAGACAGTATGGTACTGGTGAAAAAACAGACACACAAATCAAGGAAATAATAGAGAACCCAGAAATGGGCTCACAAACGTATGGCCAACTAATCTTCGACAAAGCAGGAAAGAATAACCCATGGAAAAAAGATAACCTCTTCAGCAAATGGTGTTGGGAAAACTGGACAGTGACATGCAGGAGAATGAACTTACACCATACACAAAAACAAACTAAAAATGAATGAAAGACCTAAATGTAAGATAGGAAACCATCAAAATCCTAGAGGAGAAAACAGGCAACAACCCCTTTGACCTCAACCGCAGCAACTTCTTACTAGGCATGTCTCTGGAGGCTAGGGAAACAAAAGCAAAAATGAACTATTGGGACCTCATCAAGTTTATAAAAACCTTCAGCACAGCAAAAGAACATTCAACAAAACTAAAAGGCACCGACAGAATGGGAGAAGATATTTGCAAATGACTTATCATATAAAGGGTTAGTATCCAAAATTTATAAAGAACTTATCAAACTCAACACCCAAAAACAAATAATCCAGTGAAGGAATGGGCAAAAGTCATGAACACTTTTTCAAAGAAGACATCCAGATGGCTAACAGACACATGAAAAGATGTTCAATATCACTCATCATCAGGGAAACAGAAATCAAAACCACAATGAGATACCACCTCACACTTGTGAGAATGGCTAAAATTAACAATTCAGGAAACAAAAGATGTTGGCAAGGATGCGGAGAAAGGGGAACACTTTTATACTGTGGGTGGGAATGCAAACTAGTGCAGCCACTCTGAAAAATAGTATGGAGGTTCCTCAAAAAATTAAAAATAAAGCTACCCTATGACCAAGCACCAGTAGGTGTTTATCCAAAAGATACAAAAATGCTGATTCAAAGGGCACAGGCACCCCAATGTTTGTAGCAATACTATTAACGATAGCCAAATTATAGAAAAAGAGCCCAAATGTCCACTGACTGATGAATGGATAAAGATGTGCAGTGTGTGTAAGTTTGGGTCATGAACCCACAGTTCGTGGGGTCGAGCCCCACGTCAGGCTCTATGCTGACCTCTCAGAGCCTTGAGCTTGTTTTGGATTCTGTGTCTCCCTCCCTCTCTGCCCCTCCCCCACTCATATTCTGTCTCTCTCTCTCTCTCTCTCTCTCTCTCTCTCTCTCTCTCTCTCTCTCAAAAATAAACATTAAAAAAAAAGTGAAAACAAAATAGATGAGTATAAGGGAAATAAATATAAGATAAAAACAGAGAGGGAGGCAAACCACAAGAGATTCCTAAACACAGAGAACAAACTGAGAGTCTCTGGAGGGGTGCTGGGTGGGGGTGGGGGGGTAGGGGGGTGGGGGGGGATGGGCTAAATGGGTGATGGGCATTAAGGAGGGCACTTGTTGGGATGAGCACTGGGTGTTACATATGTAAGTGATGAAGCATTAAATTCTACTCCTGAAACCATTATTATACTATATGTTACCTAACTTGGATATAAATAAAATTTTTTAAAAAGAGAGAGAGGAAGCCATTTGAGTAACATAAAAGTGCAAGGTGAAGCAACAAGTGATCCACTATATCTAGCTGAGATCATTAATGAAGGTGGCCACACTAAACAATGCAGACAAAACAGCCTTATAATGGAAGAAGATACTATCTAGGACTTTCATAGCTAGACAGGAAAAGTCAATGCCTGCCTTCAAAGCTTCAAGGGACAGGCTGACTATCTTGTTAGGGGCTGATATAGCTGGAGTCTTGAAGTTGGAACCAATGTTCATTT
This sequence comes from Leopardus geoffroyi, assembly GCF_018350155.1. NCBI lineage: Eukaryota > Metazoa > Chordata > Mammalia > Carnivora > Felidae > Leopardus > Leopardus geoffroyi. The sequence goes on from NC_059328.1 coordinate 42,284,874, forward strand.
ACCATTCTAAAAATCCTAGAGTTTAAGAATTATGTAATCTACTATGCCTGTGTTTTATAAATGAACAAAGCCTGGATGACAGCAAAACTGTTTGTAACATGGTTTACTGAATATTTTAAGCCCACTGTTGAGACATAATGCAGAAAAAAAAAATTGCTTTCAACATGTTCCATTGACAATGCACCTGGGCACTCAAGAGCTCTGGCAGAGATCTATAGTAAGATTAATGTTTTCATGCCTGCTAAGCCAACATCAGGAGTCATTTAAACTTTCAAGTCTTATCATTTAAGAAATCCATTTTGTGGGGCACCTGGGTGGCTCAGTCATTTAAATGTCATGATATCACAGTTTGTGAGTTCAGCACAGAGCTTGCTTGGGATTCTCTCCCCACCCCACCCCACCCCCCTGCCTCTGTGCCTCCCCTGCTCACTCTCTCTTTCTCTCTCTCAAAATAAATTTAAAAACTTAAAAAAAGAAATCCATTCTGTAAGTTTATAGCTGCCATAGTGATTCCTCTTTTAGAGCTGTACAAAATAAACTGAAAATCTTCTGGGAAAGGAATCACTATTCTAGATGCCATTAAGAGCATCTGTGATTCATGGGAAGAAATCAAAATAGAAACCTAAACAGGAGGAGTCTGAAAGAAGTTGATTCCAACCCTCATGGGTGACTCTGAGGGGTTCAAGACTTCAGTGGAGGAAGTAACTAAAGATGTGGTGCAGAGAGCAAGAGAACTAGAATAAGAAATGGAGCCTGAAGATGTGACTGAATTACTGCAATTTCATGATATAACTTGAATGGATGAGGAGTTGCTTCTAATGGAAGCGCAATAAAGTGGCTTACTGAGATAGATACTCTGAACTCCTGAAGATGCTGCAAAGATTGTCGAAATGACAACAAAGGATTTAGAATATGACATAACTTTGTTGATAAAGTTGATAAACTTAAGTTGATAAAACTGACTCCAACTTTGACAGAAGTTCTACTATGGATAAAACAGCTACCTAAGGGCACCTAGGTGGCTCAGTTGGCTAAGTGTCTGACTTTAGCTCAGGTCATGATCTCATGGTTCATGGGTTTGGGGCCCACATTGGGCTTTATGCTGACAGCACAGAGCCTACTTGGGATTCTGTCTCTCCCTTGTCGCTCTCTGCCCCTCCCCCCACAAATAAACATTAAAAAAAATAGCTATCTAACAGCATCACATACTACAGAGAAATCATTCATAACAGGAAGAGTTAATGTAGCAAATTTCATTGCTGTCTTATTTTAGAAATTGTCATATCCACCCTGATCAGTCAGCAGCCATTAACACTGAGACAAGACCCTCTACAAACAAAAAGACTATGATTCGCTGAAAGCTCAGATGATGGTTAGCATTTTTTAGCAATAAGGCATTTTTTTTTTTCAACGTTTATTTATTTTTGGGACAGAGAGAGACAGAGCATGAATGGGGGAGGGGCAGAGAGAGAGCGAGACACAGAATCGGAAACAGGCTCCAGGCTCTGAGCCATCAGCCCAGAGTCCGACGCGGGGCTCGAACTCACGGACCGCGAGATCGCGACCTGGCTGAAGTCGGACGCTTAACCGACTGCACCACCCAGGCGCCCCGCAATAAGGCATTTTTTAATCAAGGTATATACATTGTTCTTCTTTAGACACAATGCTATTGGACACTTAATAGATGACAGAGTAGTGTAAACATAACTTTTATATGCAGTGGGAAACAAAAAAATTCACTTAATTCACTTTATTGTGGTACTCACTTCATTGTGGTGGTCTGGAACCCAACCCACAATATCTCTGAGGTATACCTATAGCTGAATTACAGGTGATTTTTTTATTATTATTAAAGTGGTAAAACTATTCTGTATGATACCATAATGGTAAATACAGGATACAATGCACTTGTCAAAATCCATAGAACTTTGCAGTACAAAGAGTGAACTTTACAGTAGGCAAATTTTAAAAATATCATCTAGGTGGTTGGGGACTAGGATGGAATGCAGGCTGTGACAAAAAGAATCTACATGTATAAGACAATTTCACTCAAAGTGAAACACACACTTCACTGTAAGACTAAGGGCAAAAGGGACTATGCATAAGTACTACAGTTGATAAAAGTTATTTCCCATAGGGGTATTAGATAATAGTTCTGATAATGTTATACATGTGTACTTAAATGTAAATGTGTACTTAAATGTAACAACTGAATAAATGGGTAGCAGATGATGGGGCCAGTTTTTTCACTGTTGGAGCGGGAAATTTACAGATAAGCAGAAAGAAGAGACTTGAATGAGCCATGTGGTAATGTATTCAAGTTGGAGACATCAGTACAAAAGTCATGTTTAACTTAATATAAGATGGTCACATATAGAAATTTTTATAGATACAAACATATATTTAAGTTAGTGCATATACCTAATTTTCTCACTCAGAGAGGGCCTAGAAGCAACAACAGCCCATGACAGCAAGCATGCTAGCATCCAGATCTTGGTTCCTAACACCATTCTCCAATAAAAGGAACCAAGGATCTTTGGAGACATATCTAATTCTAGGACTGGGGCAGAAAACACACATGATGAGCCTGGAGCATCTTGTAGTACCAGAAAGTAAGGAAGTGCTAAAAAAAATAAATAAAAAATAAGACGAACAAGCAAACAAAAAAAACCCCGCACACTGATGGGAGTATAAGTCACAGGAACCAACTGAAAGAATTCCCAATGGCCAAATCTGGAACAATTTGAGCAAAAGAAAAAGTAGTATTAGATAATAACCCAAAGTATAAAATATCCATGAGCTCATATAAAGATATATAAATGAATAAATAAATAAAAACAAATGTACTGTATTGTATCTTAATAAAGCTGTGGGGAAAAAATGTGCCACAAACCAGCTATTCAATGCCTTGGTATTATCTAAGAGAAATCAAAATGTACATCCATTCCCAGACCTGCACATAGATACACAGAGCAGATTTATTTATAATAATCAAAACTTAGAAATGAGCCAAATTTGTATCAACAGGTGGATGGTAAACAAATTGTGGCTCTTCCATATAATGGAACACAACTCAGCAATAAAAATGAATAAACTATTTACACACATAACATGGATGAATCTCAAAATAATTATGCTAAATGAAAGAAGCCAGGACCCCAACTCAGAAAAAGAGTACATTCTAGGTGATTCTATTTATATAGAACTCTAGAGAATGCAAACTAATGGATAGCGATTAAAAGCAGGTAAGTGGTTGCCTGGCAAGAGGGTGGGATAGGAAATAAGTGGGAGCTATTACAATGGGGAACTAAATGTTATTACATCAAAAATTTTAACTTATCTGGGCACAGCAAATAATTTAAAAAAATATTTGTTGAGTGAAGGTTTATCCCAGGTTCACCATAAGTGTTTGTTGAATAAAATTATGTAAGGCATTTCCCAAAATATCTTTATAGCCTTTTCTCCCTCAATTATCTTTCTTATACTCTACCAAACCTAAGGCAATTATTCTCCCAAAGAAATTATACACCCTACACTTTTGTGTATAATCTCCTAGATCTGAAAAAGGAGTTCAAGGTCCAACTCAAATGCCACATCATTAATTCCAATCCCTGTGTTCTACCCCAGTTAAAATACTGTTTGCCCTGCATTTTGTTTCCTACTACTACAGCATGTAATACATTCTGCTTCCAATTATGGCAATTTTTATACATATCATACTTCCATCTAGAGCAGAACTGTGCAAGAGCAATGCAGTGATGGAAATGTTGCCTATCTGGCCTGTCCAATTCAGCAGCCACCAGCCACATGTAACTACTCACTACTTGGGTTGTGGCTACTAAAAATGAGGAATTTAATTTTCAATTTTAATTAATTTCAATTTAAATAGTGGCTACCATATTAGACAGCACAGATCCAGAGTCTAAGCTCTTTAAAAGCAACACATAATTACAAGAAACATAATGCCAATAAACTCATATCTTTCAGTACTCACTCTAAATGTCAATCGACTAAATGATCCAAACAAAGACATAGGGTAACAGAATGGATAAGAAAACAAGATCCATCTATATGCTGTTTACAAGAGACCCACTTTAGACCTAAAGACACCTTCAGATTCAAAGTAAGGGGATGGAGAACCATCTAACATGTTAGTGGTCAACAAAAGAAAGCCGGAGTAGCCATACTTACATCAGACAATCTAGACTTTAAAATAAAGACTGTATCAAGAGATGAAGAAGGGTATTATATCATAATTAAGAGGCCTATCCACCAAGAAGACCTAACAATTGTAAATACTTATGCTCCAAATGTGAAGCACCCAAATATATAAATCAATTAATCATAAACATAAAGAAACTCATTGATAATAATACCATAATATTAGAGGACTTCAACACGCTACTTACAGCAATGGACAGATCATCTCAACAGAAAATCAACAAGGAAACAATGGCTTTGAATGATACACTGGACCAGATGGACTTAACAGATACATTCAAAACATTTCAGCCTAAAGCAGCAGAATATATATTCTTCTCCAGTGCACATGGAACATTCTCTAGAATACATCACATACTGGCACACAAATCAGCCCTCAACAAGTACAAAAAGATCAAGATCATACCGTGATTTTCAGACCACAATGCTATGGAACTCGAAATCAACCACAAGAAAAAATTGGGGAGGTAGCAAATACTTGGAGACTAAAGAACAGCCTACTAAAGAATGAATGGGCTAACCAAGAAGTTAAAGAGGAAATTTAAAACTACATGGAAGCCAATGAAAATGATAACACCACAGCCCAAAACCTCTGGGATGCAGCAAAGGTGGCCATAAGAGGGAAGTATATAGCCATCCAGGCCTTCCTAAAGAAGGAAGAAAGATCTCAGATACACAACCTAACCTCATGCCTTAAAGAGCTGAAAAAAGAACAGCATATAAAACCCCAAACCAACAGAAGACAGGAAATAATAAAGATTAGAGCAGAAATCAATGCTATCAAAACCAAAAAAGCAGTAGAACAGAGCAATGATACCAGAAGCTGGTTCTTTGAAAGAATTAACAAAATTGACAACCCCCTAGCCAATTTGATCAAAAAGAAAAAGGAAAGGACCCAAATAAATAAAATCAAGAAAGAAAGAAGAGAGATCACAACCAACACAGCAGAAATACAAACAATAATAAGAGAATGTTATAAGCAATTATATGTCAATAAAATGCGCAATCTGGAAGAAATGGACAAATTCCTAGAAATATATGAACTACCAAAACTGAAACAGGGAGAAATAGAAAATTTGAACAGACCCATAACCAGTAAAGAAAGCGAATTAGTAATCGAAACTCTCCCAAAAAACAAGAGTCCAGGGCCAAATGGCTTTCCAGGGAAATTCTATCAAACATTTAAGGAAGAGTTAACACCTATCCTCAAAGCTGTTCCAAAAAACAGAAATGGAAGGAAAACTTCTGAACTCTTTCTATGAAGTCAGCACTACCTCAATTCCAAAACCAGACAAAGACCCCACTAAAAAGGAGAACTATAGACCAATTTCCCTAATGAACATGGACGCAAAAATCCTCACCAAGATAGCAGCCAACTGGATCCAACAATACATTAAAAAAATTATTCACCACGACCATGTGGGATTTATACCTGGGATGCAGGGCTGGATCAATATCTGCAAAACAATCAATGTGATTCATCACATCAATAAAAAGAAAGGACAAGAACCACATGATCCTCTCAACAGACGCACAGAAAGCATTTGACAAAATACAGCATCCTTTCTTGATAAAAACCCTCAAGAAAGTAGGGATAGAAGGATCATACCTCAAGATCATAAAAGCCATATATGAAAGACCCAACGCTAAAATCATCCTCAATGGGGAAAAACTGAGAGCTTTCCCCCCTAAGGTCAGGGAGAAGACAGGGATGTCCACTCTTACCACCATTATTCAACATAGTATTGGAGGCTTAGCCTCAGCAATCAGAGAACACAAAGAAATAAAAGGCATCCAAATTGGCCAGGAGGACGTCAAACTTTCACTCTTCGCAGATGACATGATACTCCATATGGAAAACCCAAAAGACTCCAAAAAACTGCTAGAACGGATCCATGAATTCAGCAAAGTCACAGGATATAAAATCAATGCACAGAAATCGGTTGCATTCCTATAGATGAACAATGAAGCAAAAGAAAGAGAAATCAAGGAATTGATCCCATTTACAATTGCAACAAAAACCATAAAATACCTAAGAATAAATCTAACCAAAGAGGTGAAAAATCTATACACTGAAAACTATACAAAGACCCCGAATAGCCAAAGTAATCTTGAAAAATAAAACCAAAGCTGGAGGTATCACAATCCCAGAGTTCAAGCTATATTACAAAGCTATAATCATCAAGACAGTATGGTACTGGCACAAGAAAAGACACTGAGATCAATGGAACAGAGAACCCAGAAATGGATCCACAAATGTATGGCCAACTAATCTTTGACAAAGCAGGAAAGAATATCCAATGGAATAAAGACAGTCTCTTCAGCAAGTAGTGCTGGGAAAACAGGACAGCGACATGCAGAAAAATGAATCTGGACTGCTTTCTTATATCATACACAAAAATAAATTCAAAATGGATGAAAGACTTAAATATAAGACAGGAAACCATCAAAATCCTCGAGAAGAAAGCAGGCAAAAACCTCTTTGACCTTGGCCGCAGCAACTTCTTACTCAACACTTCTCCAGAGGCAAGGGAAACAAAAGCACAAATGAACTACTGGGACCTCATCAAAATAAAAAGCTTCTGCACAGCAAAGGAAACAATCAGCAAAACTAAAAGGCAACCGATGGAATGGGAGGAGATATTTGCAAACGACATATCAGATAAAGGGTTAGTATCCAAAATCTATAAACAACTTATCAAACTCAACACCCAAAAACAAATAATCCAGTGAAGAAACAGGCAAAAGACATGAATGACACTTCTCCAAAGAAGACATCCAGATGGCCTCCTGACACATTAAAAAATGCTCAACATCACTCATCATCAGGGAAATACAAATCAAAACCACAAGATACCATCTCACACCTGTCAGAATGGCTAACATTAACAACTCAGGCAACAACAGATGTTGGTGAGGATGCAGAGAAAGAGGATCTCTTTTGCACTGCTGGTGGGAATGCAAACTGGTGCAGCCACTGTGGAAACAATTATGGAGGTTCCTCAAAAAATCAAAAATGGAACTACCCTATAACCCAGCAATTGCACTACTAGGTATTTATCCAAGGGATACAGGTATGCTGTTTCAAAGGGGCACATGCACCCCAACGTTTATAGCAGCACTATCAATAATAGCCAAAGTATGGAAAGAGCGCAAATGTCCATCGATGGGTGAATGGATAAAGAAGATGTGGTATATATATACAATAGAATATTACTCAGCAATCAAAAAGAATGAAATCTTGCCATTTGCAACTATGTGGATGGAACTAGAGCATATTATGCTAAGCAATATTAGTCAGAGAAAGACAAGTATCATATGACTTCACTCATGAGGACTTTAAGACACAGAACAGATGAATATAAGGGAAGGGAAGCAAAAATAATATAAAAGCAGGGAGGGGGACAAAACATAAGAGACTCTTAAATATGGAGAACAAAGAGAGGGTTGCTGGAGGGGTTGTGGGAGGGGGGATGGGCTAAATGGGTAAGGAGCATTAAGGAATCTACTCCTGAAATCATTGTTGCAGTATATGCTAACTTGGATGTAAGTTAAAAAAATAAATTAAATAAAAATTAAAATAAATAAAAGCAACACATAATGGACTCTGTATTCCCTTTGGCATTTACCACAGTGCTGTGCATTTAATAGGCATTTAATAAATATCTGTTGTTGGGTGTCTAAACTATTAAATAACCTGTACCAAAACAAAACGTAAGCAAACTGTTTTTAAATAAGAAAATAAATATTCAAAATCTAACAAAGAATCTATTCACAATAGCTCTAATAATAAAAGACTTACCAAAACATCTTTTACATACTAAATCAAGTATTTCCCGAAATCGATTTGTCATTGGTGGTAGAGGTTTTAGATCAATTTTCCTGAAATCCTCTGGACAATCATTTTTTGAATGGCCATCTTTTTTGCAGATGCTGCATACTATCGTTGGTGGCTATACAAACGTAAAAAAAAAAAAAATTATCTAATAAACTATTGAGGGACTTCATCACCACTTAGAAAGCAGGTCCAAAAAGACTCTTCTATGTAACTCAATTTTGATAACCTGTGCTTTCAGGAGGTTAAAAAAAAAAAGCATATAAATAAAATGCAGTATTAAATGTAAAAAACACATTTTTGAGCAAACACTTTAATGTTTCTTCCCCACTAAAATGGTATTATCAAGATGAGATTTACCCAAATACGTAAGATTCAGAAAATACCTGAAGAGGTAATACATATGGGTTAATGCAAACATTTTGGTCAGCTCCCAAAATGAAATCTGTGCATTAATTTTAACCTACTAAAATCTTTAACAACGTAGACTATAAAGAAATTTCATGGTTTTTTTTTTTTTATGTTTAATTTTGAGAGAGAGAGACAGAGAGACAGAGAGCAAGTGAGGGAGGGGCAGAGAGAGGGAGACACAGAATCAAAGTAGGCTCCAGGCTCTGAGGGGTCAGCACAGAGCCTGACGCGGGGCTCAAATTCACGGACTGCGAGATCATGACCTGAGCTGAAGTCAGACACTTAACTGTCTGAGCCACCCAGATGCCCTGATTATAAAGAAATTTCAAAAAAAGGAAGGAAGAAAAGAAAGAAAAGAAAAGAAAAGAAAAGAGAAAAGAAAAGAAAGGAAAAGAAGAAATAAGAAAAGAAGAAGGGAAAGAATGGAAGGAAAGGAAGAAAGGAAGAAATAAATTTGAAGTGACAGTTTTCATTTCACTCCAAACACTTTCTATCTTCATAGTCAATTGTAAAACCCTCCACTTGGCTAGTTGGTTCAGTTTACTACATTAGCATGGTACTCAAGAAACCAAACTGTAGGGCTGACCTCTAAAAATAACTTTGCTTCATACAAAGAATAACTCTTATGCAATAGCCACAAAGTTAACTGCAAACCCTATACCACCATTTAAAATGTATTCCAATGGTGGGGCACCTGAATGGCTCAGTCAGTTAGGCATCCAACTCTTGGTTTCGGCTCAGTTCATGATGTCACAATTTTGGGAGCTCAAGCCCCACATTGGGATCCGTGCTGGTGTGGAAGCCTGCTTGGGATTCTCTCTCTTCCTTTCTCTCTGCCCCTCCCCCACTCACTGTCTCAATCTCTCTCAAAATAAACTTAAATTTTTTTTTAAATAATAAAAAAATAAAATAAAATTAAATTAAATTAAATAAGATGTATTCCAATAGACTATCAGACAGGTTTAAAACAGTAAAAATGTATCCCAACTTGAACAAAACACATAGTGAAGGAAGAGCGCCACTCCTTTCTTTATTGTAATATGCCTAGATTTCAAAGAGCTTCCTCCTCCAGGATTAGCTTGTTTACCTAGCCATGACCTCTGATGCAAATTACATACAAAAACCTCTACTTGTGGCAATGCTGTGCTATAGGCTAATTAACAGTACCACGGGAATTTTTCTTAGCTTTCAAAACTTTTTTTTTTTTTTAATTTTTTTTTTTTCAACGTTTATTTATTTTGGGAACAGAGAGAGACAGAGCATGAACGGGGGAGGGGCAGAGAGAGAGGGAGACACAGAATCGGAAACAGGCTCCAGGCTCTGAGCCATCAGCCCAGAGCCCGACGCGGGGCTCGAACTCACGGACCGCGAGATCGTGACCTGGCTGAAGTCGGACGCTTAACTGACTGAGCCACCCAGGCGCCCCTCAAAACTTCTTTTTAAAAGATTTATCAGAAAATACTAGAAAAATGTTACATATATCTAGAAAAAAAATTTAATTGGATAAATAGTTATCTTAAAATAACTAGGTGGCTCAGTCGGTTAAGCATATGACTTTGGCTCAGGTAATGATCTCACTGCTCATGAGTTCAAGCCCCGCATAGGACTCTGTGCTGACAGCTCAGAGCCTAGATAGATCCTGTTTCCAATTATGTGTCGCCCTCTCTCTCTGCCCCTCCCCTGCTCACATTGTCTTTCTCAAAAATGAAATAAAATGTTAAAATAAATAAACATTAAAGAAAAACGATAAGTTTCCAAGGGGTATAAGAAGTATACGGGGCACCTGGGTGGCTCAGTCAGTTAAGCATCTGATTTCAGCTTAGGTCATTATCTCAAGATTCACGAGTTCAAACCCCGCGTTGGGCTCTGTGCTGACAGCTCAGAGTCTGGAGCCTGCTTCTGATTTTATGTCATCCTCTGTCTCTGCCCCTCCCTCATTCATGTTCGGTCTTTCTCTCTGTCGGTCGGTCTCTCTCTCTCTCCCTCTCTCTCAAAAAAAAAACATTTTAAAAATTTACAAAAAAAAAAGCATACACTGCAGTTATATAATTCAGAGGGTTTTCTAAAAACCTGCCATTTAATCTATCCTTTCTACAGTCCATATGTCCTAAACACCGCAACCTAAAAAAAAATGCAATATATGTATTCTTACAAAGAATAAAGAAGCACAGCTTAGTAATTAGGTTAAAAAATTTTAAGCTTGTCAATAAATAATTACTGATAAAACAATAAAACTGGGTAACTTTCTAGATTTTTTCAAAAACATTCTTCTTGGTTTACACATGACCTATATAATCATTTTTTCATCTTGGGTGCTGATATTTCAATTATGTACCCTGCAATTGAAGCAATGTGACTTAGCTAAACCTTTCTTTTATTAACAAAGTAGTCACTGCTTATTTTCTGTTATTGGGTATTTTATTTTCTATAATTTATCAAGTTGAAGTTCAGACTATCCCACTTGAACAGTAGAAAAGTTAAGACTCCATTAGTTTATAAAGGATATGCCAATATCCAAAGGAAAGCTCAAAGGCAGAGACAGAATCTGAATTCTTCACGCTTTTGGTTCCTGATCTTAGTTTCTGCTCAACTATCTTCATTAAATTTATATTCTATGTGGCTCAGTTGGTTATGCGTCTGACTCTGGGTCTCCGCTTAGGTCACGATCTCATGGTTCGTGAATTCAGGCCGCGTGAATTCAGGCTCTGCGCTGACATCGTGGAGTCTGCTTGAAATTGTCTCCATCTTTATCTGCCCCTCCCCCGCTTGCTCTCTGTATCTTTCTCAAAATAAATAAAAATTTAAAAAAAATTTTTTTTAATTTATATTCACCCACCCCATAGGGGTAAAAAACCACCTTTAAAGTGGAATACTATTAGAATTTACAAACTTTATAATCTTCTTTGTGGAAGATAAAGTAAACATATACATAGAAAATTAACAAAATTTAAAATATTTGCTGCTTTTGCCAAACTGATCTTTATAAAATGCCTGATGAATCCTTTCATATATGAGAAAGTTAAGCAAACCAACTAGTAATAGAGTACTGAAACCTTTTGAGGTTTTACATACATTCTTTAAAGACAACTACAGAAAAAAATAAAAAAAGGAAAAGTGAAAATATACACCAAAATATCAATGGAAAATAACAGTTTACCATCATAGAAGCTATTTTTACATTTCTGAATCTAAAAACTATAAATACAGTCCTACAACAACCACAAAATCTTACAGACTCTTTACAAACGGTATCCTACCTTGCCAGAGGTTAAAATAAACTTATCAAACACATAATATAATTCCTGGATGGGGTGGTTATCATCATCATTAAAGTCAGAAGCATCTTCTGTAGCTTTGCAGTTGCAGGAGGTAGCAGATGTGTCAGTGCTCACAATCTGATGTGAACTCTCTGTTTCTATATTTGACTGGCAGTCTGTACCAGAAGATTCATCTGGGTCAGGGGATTTATAACCAATGCAATTACACTGGCTGAGTTCCTTTTTTAGACAGGTTTCTGACGGTGCTAAATCATCTTGTTTCTTAATTGATTTTGGCTCTAATTCACTGCCTCCACTGGTAGAAAGAGATGAAGATTCCTGTCCAAGTTCAGCCAAATCTAGCTCATTTACCAACAAACTGTCATCTTCAGTAATACATCTCTGTGATGTACATTCCATTTCATCATATTTATCAGGTTGACCTCTTTCTGCATTTATTTTTTCTGTGCTTTCTCCATGTAGAATGCAACAATTGGATGCCATATTGTCAGACTTCACTGGTTTCTTATTGCTTATTTTCCCCTTCTCTTTTTTCATGGAATCCACTGTAGATTTAGTTCCACCCTTCCTCTGAGGACAGGCAAAATACCGATAAGCTGCCCTGAATCTCTCCACAACGTATTCATAAACAAGCTGGCTGTTTAAGCTCCGTGCAACATTCCTCTTAACTGAAAATGGATCTAGTAAAAAAAGAAATGGTCAGTAACTAAGTATCCATCAACGAACTACAATTCCAAGCTTACCCAAACAGATTGAAACTGCTATATTCTCAGCACAGTACATTCTCCCAAAGCTTTTTTAACCTAAGGTCAAAGTGAGAGTTCCTACAAACTGAGTAGGAAAAATACAAGAGCAACATCTTTTCCTTTCTTCTGTCATAAAATAAAAAATTAAAAGGAAAAGAGAGAAAAGAATAAGGTTAATTAATGAGAGAATGGCCAAAGAGACCAACTCAATAATTACACAATTTTTTTTTTAATTTATTTAAGTACTCACTACAACCAACATGGGGCTCAAACTCACAACCCCGAGATTAAGAATTGCATACTGTTGCAGACACCATGGTAATTACAAAATTACAATGATAAAACTGGCAGAAAAAGCCATGCCATTTATACCTTCCTGAACTGTTACTGAATAAAATTTTCCAAACCTCTAGGACCCATTAATAATTTTCATCTCTTATCATAACATTCTTTAGCAACATGCTCCTTGCAACTTAAATAAATGATAACCTAAAATTCTTAAAGCTTCAAGTTAAAAAGTACGGATTTTGGGGAGCCTGAGTGGCTCAGTCAGTTAAGCCTCCAACTCTTAGATTTCAGCTCAGGTCCTGATCTCTGTGAGATTGAGCCCCGTAGAGGCTGGGCATGGAGCCTGCTTAAGATTCTCTCTCTTGCTCTGCCCTTCCCCTGCTCATGGCCGCTCACTCTCTCTAAAAAAAACAAAAAGGAAATACTGATTTTAACATTTAACTTCAATGAGTTCAAAAAACTAAAGAAAGGAAAAATTGAAAAGTAGGAAGAAAGAGACCAAAGAAAGTAAAAATTAAACCAAAAGTTAAATTTTAATCCAGTCTAAAATGAGTATATATCAACCACATTTTTATTATTAAGAAAATATGAAAGACTTCTAAATGTTTATGGGTTTTTGGATTTTATAAACCTAAAATACAAATATGCCCCAGGAAAAAAGAATAAATGGATGACAGCCAAAAGACAATGCACATTTTCTCCACTACTGAATATCATTAAGTAAAAGGATTAACAGGACAGGCTTCAGATTGTTAACAGGTTTGGGCATCTGTGACTTTTTGCTGTTATCTAAATCCACAGGCTGTTCTCTACACTCAAAGGCCTTTCCTGGCCTTTTTGCTCCTTGTAGAAGAAGAAAAAGACAAGAGAAAACAAATTATGATAGTTATAGGCTTCAGAGCTCATTGATTTACTGTATGTAAGTGTACAAGATGTGAGTAACTGAGTGTATAAGAATATTTGTGGGTTTAGGGGTGCCTGGGTGGCTCAGTTGTTTAAAGCATCTAACTCTTGATTTTGGCTCAGGTCATGATCTCCTGGTTCATGAGATCAAGCCCCGCGTCAGGCTCTGCACTTACAGAGTAGAGCCTGCTTGGGATTCTCTCTCTCCTCACTCTTCCCCTCCCGTGCTTGCTCTCTCTTTCTCAAAAACAAATAATATATTAATATCATTAACATTTTTTAATACATTTTTAAAAAATTATTTGTGGGTTGGGGTGCCTGGGTGGCTCAATCGGTTAAGCTTCCAACTTTGGCTCAGGTCATGATCCTGCAGTTCATGTGTTTGAGTCCCATGTTGGGCTCTGTGCTGATAGCTCAGAGCCTGGAGCCTGCTTTGGATTCTGTGTCTATCTCTTTCTGCCCCTTCCCCACACATGATCTGCCTCTCTCTCTCTCTCTCTCAAAAATAGAAAAAACATTAAAATTTTTAAAAAAATATTTATGGGTCTAGAGAAGGCCAAAAGAGGACTGAGGGAACAGAAAAATATGTAGTCTAAGCAAACTAAAATGATGGACAGAAATTCAATTTCCTATCTATAAAAGTGAGTGAAATGCTGCATGATTTAAATTTTCTAAAAACCACTCTATCAATTTGCATCCCTAAAGATCTTAATATTCTTGGGATTTAATATGAAACTTTTTGTCAACATCAATTTTTTTTTTCTTCAAATCAATCTTTTTTTTTTTTAATCTTTAACCATATTTAAGCTGAGGTGCTTTTTTTTATGTTTTTGAAGTATAACTGACATACAATGTTACATTATAGTTTAGGTGTACAACATAGTGATTCAACAATTCTGTAGTTAATGCTATGCTCACCAGAAGTATAGCTACCATCTGTCACCCTACAATGCTCTTACAACACCACTGGCTGTATTCTGTATATATACTCCAATGACTTACACATTCCATAGAGATGAGGTTAGAGGACAATGAAAACCTGTATTTTAAAGTTATACTTTAACATAATTTTATGACAGAACCTTATAGGAATAAGATTGTTCTGAATAACTATTCTATGTGTCTATATTTTTGAAGTTTTTCATAACTAAAAAATAAACATAAAGGTATGTAATAAGCTAATAATCCTAACCAATATAGTATTTATAGATTGGAAACCTTTAAGTATTAATCCTATAAAACTATCATGGACTTGATAAAGAATTTATCTAAAATATATAATGACAACCTAGTGGTATATATAGTGCTATAAAGCCAAGGGATGTAATTTATAGCACTGTATTAGAAACGGATGATGAATAGCACACAAAAACATATTCTCTAAATGAAATATAACGTTATCATCTCACCTTCAATGGCTATTCGCCTTTTAGGCCAGTTTTTGTTTTCTCTTGTTAAAATATCTTGTATCCGTACACATATGACATATTCTTCCAAAGCAAAATCCAGTGTGTAAAATTTTAGCAGCTCTAACCATAATTGTCCCAGGGATACCTGATTTGGTGTTCCCAATGTTAAAGGAGACTAGAAAAGAAAAAATACTTTTCATTTAAGCTTCACAAAACTATAGAATGATTGAATTTTCAGTGTGAAAAGACCTAAGAGATTAACTTTACAAAAACTGAGGCATAAAGAAGTAACTTGCCAAAAAGCAGTTTGTGGCCCAGCTGGGAACACAGTCCTAGTTTACCAACTCCTAGAATTTTATGTTCTTCCCAATAAACCAGTGATTCTCAACCTTGGCTGCAAATCAGAATCACATTGGGACCATTACGGTATACTAAATACCTGAGCTTCATACCATTCCTACCTCCCATACCCTTCCCAAGATTCTGATTTAACTGACCTTGGCTACATACTAGGCCCTGGGATTTTTAAAGCCTCCTAAGTGATTCATGTGTATCCAAGGTTGCAAATCACTGCACAGCAAATACTAAACTATTATAGGTCCTTATTGCAGCAATTACTTTAAATATCTAAGTAAATGCCCTGGGCTTTCAAAAGCTAATTCCTTCATTCGGCAAACTTTATTTAGAACCTACTATGTCCTGTGCTGAGGATATAAAAAAATAATGAGAGCTCACGCTTAAACATAATGGTCACCATGCACCATTCACTCCTTTAAATGCTGCAAATACAGTAGCTATTTATTCTAACAATTCTATGAAGTAGATACTACAGGGCAAGGATTTGACTCAGGACCACTTGGCTACTGAATTTGTTGCTAATCACTACACCTACCATACTGCCACTCAAATAAGGTGAGGTTCTCCCTTCACAGATTATTAGAAGAGGAAGAGACAATTTAACAATTACAGTAAAGACTCTGTGCTAAAATGGGCCTCTAAATCGGGGGGGGGGGGGTGGGTAGTTAACAAAAGAGGTAATACCTGAATTCTAAAGGAATTAGCTAGATGAAGACTGGCTAAAAGTGACCACTAAGGAGCATAAAGACATGAAACAGTCATTCACTCATTCAATTCTACAACTATTCATTGAGTACCTACTATGTGCCAGGCACTTGGGATATATCCGTGAAAAAAAAAAACAACATCCTTGCCTTAGTATATCTTACTTTCTAAGGAAAGAAGATAACAAACAACAACTTAATAAGTACATTACATAGCAAGTTACAAAAAGGAAAAGTGCTGTGGAAGTAAGAAAAAGTCGAGTAGGTTTAGTAAAAAGGGGATGGGAGTATGGAGCAGGACATGGTTTCAGTGAAACAGAGTGGTCAGGATAGTCTTGCTCAGAAGGTATCATTTGAAGAAGAGGGAAAAGTGTTCTAGGAATAGGGAACAGATAGACCAAACACACTAAGTAGAAGTGACTAGCTTTAAAAAGAAAACCATGAAAGCTAATGTGGTAAAGAAGGGAAGAAGAGAAGAGGAAAACAAAGAGCTACTAAGTTAAAGAGTCAGCTTTTATTCTAAATTAAATGAGGAGTGACTGAAGGGTTCTGAGTGTGGAGAGGAGGAAGGACATGATAAGACTTAAGTTTTTGAAGAACCATTCTACCAAGAAGTGGTCAAATTCTGAAAATATTTTGAAGCAGAAATGACAGGATTTCCTGACAGACTTGATATGGGGTATAAAAGAGAGAAGTAAAGGATGATTCCAAGGCTTCTGACTAACTGAAAGGATGCAGTGCCATCAACTGAGATGCAAAAACTATATGTGGAGCAAGAGGAAGACCAGGGAGTCCAGTTTCAGGCATGTTAAGTTTAAGACATCTGTTAGGAGGGAGCCTGGGTAGCTCAGTTGGTTAAGGGTCCGACTCTTAATTTTGGCTCAGGTCATTATTTCACACTTCATGAGATCCAGCCCCATGTCGGGACTCTGCTGGCAGTGTGGTGCCTGCTTGTGATTCCCTCTCTCCCACTCTCTCTGCCCCTCTCCTGCTCATGCACGTGCATACAGGCTCTCTCTAAATAAATAAATAAATAAACAAACAAACATTAAAAAAGTAAAATGGAAAAAAAAGACATCTCTTAGACATCTAAGTAGAGAAAGTATATAGGCAGTTGGAGATACAACTATAGAGTTCAGGAGAGAGGTTTGGCCAAAGATTTAAATTTGGGAGTATCATACAGATGGTATGTAAAATGCATGCAACTGAATGAGATCACCAACAGAGTGCAGATAGAGAAGAAAAGCAGTGAGAAGGGAGGATCGAGGCCTGAGCCCTGGAGCATGCCACCATTAGGAGATTAGAAAGAAAGGGAGAAGACAAAGACAGCAAAGGAGACTGAGAAGGAATAATCTGCCATGGGTGTGCTACCCTGAAAGTTAAGACATTTTTCAGAAGGGGCACCTGGGTGGCTCAGTCGGTTAAGCGTCCGACTTCAGCTCAGATCATGATCTCTCGGTCTGTGGGTTTGAGCCCCACATCAGGCTCTGTGCTGACAGCTCAGAGTCTGAAGCCTGCTTCGGATCCTATATCTCCCTCTCCCTCTGCCTCACGTCTGCTCATGCTCTCTCTTCATCTTTCAAAATTGAATAAAAGCTAAAAAAAAAAAAAAAAAATTAAAAAAAAATTCTTTTTTTCAGAGAAGAAAATAATCAACTGGTAAATATGGCTGATAAGTCCAAAGAGATAAAAACTGAGAAGTGACAACTGGATTTAGCAATGTGGAGGATAACGACATTTGATGATACAAGTTTTGGTAGACTGACAAGGGTGGAAGACTGAATGCAGTGAGTTAATAGGAAACAGAAATCAGAAATAGTGAATGTGGACAATTCTTTCAAGAAGCTGCACTGCAAACGGGTGCAAAGGAGTAACTGGGAAGGAAAATGATGTCCTTATTTTGCTTTAAAATGGTGGAGGGGGTGGGGGGAAGGAGGCACCTGTGTGGCTCAGTCAAACAACTGAGTCTTGATTTCAGTTCTTTTGTGATCTCAGGGTTTGTAGATCAAAACCTTGCCCCTCACCCACCCCCTCAACGCTGGGCGTAGAGTCTGCTTAAGATTCTCTCTCTTCCTCTCACCACGTGTTCTATCAAAAATAATAATAATAATAATAATAAATTAAATTAAATGGGAGAAATAAAAGCGTGTTTGATTCAATAAAGAATGAAAAATTGCTAACTTAGGCAGGAAAGAGAAGAATTGCTAGAGCAAAGTTCTAGTATAAACAAGAAGGGATGGGATTAAATACACAAGTGTAGAAAATGACTTTAGATAGCAACTAGGGAAGTTCCTTTATGAAAGGAGGCATCAAAGCAGATTATGTGAATGTAGATAGTAGCAGGCGATAGTGGGAGAATGTAGAAGTTCTTATGACTGCTTCAGTTTTCTCAGTAAATAAGCAAAAGCATTAGCTAAGTATTGGTGGTTTGAGAAGAGAGTAGAAAGAAGTCTAGGAAAGTAGGAGTGTTGAAGGCACTAAGAATAAATGTTCAGGGAACTACATAAAATTCAATATAGCTAGAGTAATCATTTCAGTAATGCTTACATTTCTGTAGTAATATGTCTATTTCAGAAGACTACATACTTCTGGAGGACACAATGGCTATTCATCTTTCGTTCTCAGGCCCTCACGATAATGTCTGGCACATAGCAGGTCCTTAATAAATGAATGTTGAATGATTAAATAAGCAAGCCACCCCCTAGGGGAGGAAAGGGCCTTTATTTTTCCACCAATCTGGCAATATTATTCCCACATGCTAAAGTTTTGGTCACCGCCCAACTCCTGAAGGAAATTTTCCTTGTCTAAATGAAAAAGATACAAACAATTACCATGACATGATTCAAACAATACACGTCTTCCAAAATGAGGTATAAATTCATTAGAGAATCTCAGTACTGAAAAACTAAACCAGATCAACCCCTCACTTTACAGATGAGGAAAATGAGGCCAAGAGGCTTACGCAAAGTCAGTCCAGTCAATCTACTATTAAAATAGCTTCAATCGAAGGCATCACAAATCTTACAGATAGAAAAGCCAAAAACAAAAACAAAAAAAAGCTTACTTTGCCATGTTTTTCCTTCATGGCATTACTTTGGTTGTCTGTTTCTGTCTTCTTGGTATCATCTTTTGGTTGGTCTGCCTTAGCTTTGTTTTCCTCAGCAATTGAGTTTTTCTCAGTTGCACTACTTGAATTATATTCCCACTTCACAAACTTCTCTTCTACTATGCCCTTCAGCTGAAAGTCATCCATTCTTTTTGGGTCAAAGCCTTCAATCTATATAAAAAGGCATTCCAAATTGGTAGTGGAAAAATTATTTACAAAAAAAAAAAAAAGATGGACAAACAGACAAACCAGAATTCCAGCTTAATATGTTTGAACAGAGCACTCTGCAAAGAGCAAACTACGTATATACATGCAAATATATGTCACAAATTCATGCTTACCCAACTTCCAAGTAAGCAAGGAAGAAGAGGGGGTTTTCTTTGTTGTAGAAAAAACATCACCATTAAAGCAAAACAGTAAGAAGGGATTCCGCCATCAGTTTGGGAGTCAATATAGCATAACTGCAAAACGAAGGGGGAAAAAGTACTGCCATTTAGCTTTAATTTTCTTTGTTCCCCTCACAATAGGAGCAGCTGGTTTTTTCCTGCTATAATCACTGTAAAACGTTTAAACAATAAAAATTATAAGGAATGACCTGAAATCACACTACCCTGAGATAAAATTAACATACTGATCTTTCCATTCATTTCTTTATTGTATATAAAGTCACATATATATTTTAGTTTAATGGAATATCATACATAGTGCTTTTACTGTATACACATTTTTAAAATATTATTTTATCTTGCTTCTACTTCTGCCTCAATGTTAACAATATTCTATATACTCTTTCATGCTTTTTTCTCTATCTATACTCTAGTAATCATATACAAATATATTCCTATTTTCTATATAAATGCAGGAAATATTTTGTTTTATGTCACTCTTACCAAAATTGTGCATTATAGACATGTCTCTGTATATTCTGTATATATTCTTCTCCCTTAATAATGTACAAAGTTCCTCTAAGTCAATTAGTACAGATCTAATACATTTTTTTTAAGTTTATTTATTTATTTTGAGAGAGAGACAGAGAGAGAGACAGAGACAGAGAGAGAGAGAGAGAGAACGCTGACATGCAGTGCCTGATATGGGGCTCAAACTCACAAACCGTGAGATCATGACCTGAGCCAAAATCAAGGGTTGGACACTTAACCGCCTGAGTCACCCAGGTACCCCATCTAATACATTCTTTTAAATGCTTAAATTATAGTCTACAATCTGGATGGCTACTCAACAGATTCCCCAGCAAAGATATTTATATTCTGTTTCCAATTACTGCCATTTTAAGCAATGCTGTAATATATTTTATCCTTATATATATTTCCTAATTACTAGTGCTTATTTATATGAGCTATATTCCCAGCACTGTGTTTACTGGATTTAATAATGTGTGATATACCTGAATTCTAATAAATAAGATTGTTTTCCAAAATCACTACAAAAATTCTTCTTTTCACCAGTAACATGAGTGTACACATACATGTTCCAACACTAAGTATTACCACTTTTTAAAAATGCCAATAGGATATATAAGATGTAATTATCTAAGAATTATTTCAATTTGCATTTCCTCAATGCTAAGAGATTATACAATTTTCGTAAGTTTAGTAACCATTTAGATTTGCTCTTTTCTGAACTGCCTATTGAATCTTTTGCCAATTTTTCTATTTGCATGCACTGCCTATCAAGTTGTATAGATTCATTTTACATTATAGTTAATAACCCTTTATAGCTGATATATGCACTTCAACAATGTTATTTTTCCCAATCTGTTTTTATTTTGACATTATTTAGGGTACTTTTTATCACAGAAAATATATTAATGCACATATAAATATGCTTATGTAATATAGCTTCAAGGTTTCCTATCATGGCAAAAAGGTTTCTCCAAACTACAGACAACATGTACATACTCTTAAGTGTTCTTCTAAAATTTTGATTTTTCATTTAAGTAGAATTTATTTTTGCATTTAGTGTCCTAAGGATCCAACATTATTTTAAGAAATATACAGTGTGACACCACCATTTAACAAATAAACCATTGTTTTATCACTGAAATCTTTTATTTTTTCATTACATTAAAATTTCATTTACAGTAGGATCTACTTCTGGGCCTTCTATTCTGTTCCACAGATCTATTTGTCTATCCCTACGGCAATGGCATATACTTGACTAAAGCAGTTTTATAGTGGTAAAGTAGGTCCCATTCACTAGTCTTCTCTTTTTGAATTCTTTTGGCTATTCTCATTCTTCCATATTAACTTTAAGATCATTTTATCAACTTTTATTTTTTTATTTTTATTTTTTTTTTCAACGTTTATTTATTTTTGGGACAGAGAGAGACAGAGCATGAACGGGGGAGGGGCAGAGAGAGAGGGAGACACAGAATCGGAAACAGGCTCCAGGCTCTGAGCCATCAGCCCAGAGCCTGACGCGGGGCTCGAACTCACGGACCGCGAGATCGTGACCTGGCTGAAGTCGGACGCTTAACCGACTGCGCCACCCAGGCGCCCCCATTTTATCAACTTTTAAAAAAACTCTTGGTAATTAGAACTACTGTACATTTGAAAATTAAATTAAGGCAATATTACATTTTAAGGGTACCATTTCCCTATCTGAGATCTTTGTATCTTTACATTTTCCAAAATTTTTGGAGTTGTCATCAATTACTCACTTCCCCTCCACTCTCATATCCAATACCTCTACAAGTCCTACCTCCAAAACCATCCCAAATGAGTCTGCTATGCTTCATATCCATTCTAACCCTGCAAAGACCATTATCACCTCTGGCTGATATATTACAGCAGCCTGCTTACTGAGCTCCCTATTTATAATCTTTACCCCAGAAAGATCTTTTCAAAGCATAAATCACATCAAGTCATACACCACTTTTAAAACTCTTCCTGTGCTTTCTCGCCACAATGAAAATCCAAATTCCTTACCACAAGAACTTTCACTCTCACTTGCTTCATTCCAGCCACTCCTGCCTTCCTTTCTGTTCCTCACAAGCTCATTTGTACCTTAGAAGCTTTGTACTAGCTATTTGTTGGATGCTATTCCCTCAGACTTTCAAGTGGCTGGTTACTCATGCTCTGAGTTTAAATATCACTTTCCCTAACCATCTAGTGTAATGTCACTCTCATATCACATCATCTCATCTTTATAGCACTAAACTCTACCAGATATTGTGTTACTTATATATTTGTTTAGTGGC